>NC_041382.1:662080358-662294067 GCF_002162155.2 Triticum dicoccoides | reverse complement strand
GGGGAGTTTCAAAATGGGACCTTTAGTACCGGTTCGTGCCATGAACCGGTACTAATGCCTCAAAACCCATTAGTACCGGTTGGTGGCACCAACCGGTACTAAAGGTCTAACCTTTAGTCCCGGTTGGTGCCACCAACCGGGACTAATGGGCATCGCACCCTTTAGTCCTGGTTCGTGGCACGAACCGGGACTAAAGAGCCCAGGTGAACCGGGACTAATGCCTTAGCCGCACGAACCGGGATAAATTCTCATGTTAGTCCTGGTTCTTGACTGAACCGGGACTAATGTGAAAACTGCCCCGTGACCAAAGCCCTGTTTTCTACTAGTGATGCTTGCCCCTTCGCTTCTCTACTAAGCCAAGCCCGCGCGCGCCTTGGGCCCGGGGGCTACTGTCAGTGTTCTGGGAACGGGGATCCCCAGACTTGCCTGCCTGCGGCCTGCAGCGTGGCTCAAGCGGGGGCCCAGCATGGCCCATCTTCATCAGCTCAAGCTCAAAGACCCTCGCGAGGAGCCAAGCCTCGTGGGGCGGATGACAGGAAGCTTCCTCAGAGGCAGCCTCATCAGGCAGGCTCACGAGGAACCCGTGACGCAAGCCATGACGATCGAGACCAGATGGGCGCCAGGCGGGCGCCGGCTTGCGCAGTGTCCTTGTTTCCCCTTTGGTGCAAAGGGGCAAGCACAAACCAAGGCATCAGGCAAAGGTTACCATTCCGGTGCAACGAGACCAAGACCAGCCGGACGGCAGGATGGAGGTCACCCTGGAGCCCAAGACGACGTCATCGCCAGTGCTATTGGCAGCCGAAGACCACCATTGGTCAGGATACCTTGTACTAGATGTTCCCCTTCGAAATGGCCAATTGTTGGCGCCCTTCCCGCTCATTATTTGGGGATAGGCCCAGGGCCTCTATAAATAGAGCTAGCCACCACAGAGTAGGGGGAGACCCCCCGGAGAGATCTGGTAGAACCCCACCAGAGAGAGAGAGAGGCGACTGAACTCACCCTAGCAGTTCATCGCACCAGCTCAAGAACACCTCTCGCGAGGCTGTTCTTCCCTTGTACTGTCCATCATCAGCCCCACAGGCAATCCACCACACCACACACTGGAGTAGGGTATTACACCACAACGGTGGCCCGAACCAGTATAAACATTGTGTCTCTTGTGTTGTTCATCATTTTCATCTTAGTTCGCACGAGAGGATCAGGCGTAGATCGGTAGGGGAGAGATCTCCGCGCGCACCTGTCACATCCCTAGTTCTGGTATGACCTAGGCTAGCTTTCATGTTGCATCATGTCTAAATTTCTTTTGAATTTGAAATGGGGATTGATCAAACCCTAGCACCAGAACAAATCAAATAGGTTCAACATAAAATCATATTCAATAAACCCAAAATGCCCTTTGAAAATGTTCATGATTTATGATAAAGGTGAAAACCTCTGCCAAAAATGATGAGCATATTTCTTGGACATTTTTGGATTTTTGAGTTAAATCATATTGTATTTGAATTGGAGCATTTAATTCCTATAAATATTTTAAATGCTTCAATACTTCTGAAAATAATCGGGGGCTGTTGGAAATAATTCAAATAGTTCCCACAATTTTTGTCAGGATTTTACAAATGAGTTAGTATTTTTACTAATTCAAAACAAATCAAATAAATAGAAAACAGAAACAGAATTAGAAAGAGAGAGAGAGAGAGTGCTCACCTGGCAAAGCTCCCAAGCCCAGCACTGTTGGCCAGCCCACCAGGGGCAAACCCGTCCTCAACCTCTGCCTACTAGCAGAGGCAAGGCCGAGCACGGCGCCCACACACGCCGGCACGCAGCTGCCTGCCTGGCCCTCCCCTGGCCAGCGGGATGCCGCCAACGACACGCCGCTGCCGTCTGGACCCCCTGACCTCCTCACTCTCCCCCTCCGTCTCTCCCTCGCTCTCTTTCTCGCACACCCGAACGCATCGTCGCCGCCGCTCACCGTCGCCGTAGCTACTGCCCATGCCGAGCCCTGTTGTCGTGTCCCACTGGTCCGCTGTCGAGCACCGCCTCACCAAGACGAAGGTCACATCACCAGACTTCCTGTGACGACGCCTGCGAGCTCGTCACCGCCGCATCTACCGCCAGACTTCGCCCGTCGATCTGCGTCATCCAGTGCCTTCCCGAGCTCAACGACGGCGCCGTTCGAATCTCCGTGAGCCCCGCCGTCATCTCCCCCTTCTCCCCTGTCCTCCCGTGCCCTCTAGCTCCCTTGCCGCACGAGCCGAAGCTCGGCTCCACCATTGCCGCAGCACGCGTGCTCCCCGTGCTCCGTTCGCCGCCGTCGTGCAACGGGCGCACCCTAGAGCACACCTGGCGCTGTCGTGCAGCACAGGCAGCTCGGTCGCGAGCCCCGGCGCAGCACCCCCACACCACCGAGCTCCGCCGCCGCAAAGCTCGCCGCCCTCACCGCTGCAGCCCATCCCCGGCATCCCCACGACCACCCCTGGATGCGCCGCACTGCGGGCGTTCCATAGAACCCATCCGCACGGCCATCCGTCGCCGAAAACGGCCGGCCGGCGAGTTGCCGCCGCACTATAAGGTTGCCGGCCCTTAATCCGACGACGCTGATGTGGCACGATTAATTAGGGTTAATGGCGCAGTTAGTAACCCCCTGGGACACAGACAGCCGGGCCCCACTGCCTAACTAACCGGCTAACTAAGCAAGATTAAGATTAATCTAATTACAGTGGGCCCACGTTTCAGCTTTGACTATGCTGATGTGGGCGTTGACCCGACCCCACCTATCTGTGACCTAGGCAGCACTGGGTCACTGACCAGTGGGACCCACAGGTCAGGTTTGACCTGGGCCACTCCGTTGACCGCTGACGTCAGCGTGATGCAGTGCTGACGCAATAAGCTTTTTTCTGGTATTAAATTAAATCGGGAATTCCAAAAATTGTTATAAACTTCAAAAATTCATAGAAATTCAACTGTAGCTCAGATTGAAATAATTTATATATGAAAAATTATCAGAAAAATTCAGTCTATCCATCTGTACCATTTTCATGCATGACAAACCAACCTATACATGCTGTATATATGAAACACACTTATGGCATATTTAAGAGCTTAATTTGGAGTTGTATTTGAACCCTTGGTTCAAATGGACTTCAACCAAATAAATGCTAGATGCATTGACTCAAACAACATCACATACTCATGCCATGTTCATGCATCATATTGTTGCATATGGTTGTGTTTGATTTCCGACACCGTTCCTTCTCGATAGGTCCTGCTCTGGAGAGTGTTCGATAGGTCAGGCTTCCACTTGAAGGTTGCCGAGGTACATGACGTGTACATGGTGATAAGTGGTGAGAGCATGTGTGAAGAAGTACACCCCTGCAGGGTTATCTTGATCTATTCGAATAGCCGTGTCCTCGGTTATGGACTTCTTGGATGCTTACGTGGTACATAGACAACTTGAATTGGATACTCTAAAATGCTCAAGACAAGTGTGAGTGCTATGGATGGCCTTTTCGTAAGAAGACGAGGATGAATCCATAGTAATGTATTGATGTGGTGCTTAGTGGACTCGTGTGCGCTGCCTCACCTCAAAGAAGTTTCTCTTGTCGTAGAACAGGATAGCCACTGAGTCAAAGCTGGCTTGCTGCAACTAAACCCCACATTACCTTCTTGATACAAATGCATGTATGATAGGATCTGATGTAAGTCTTGCTGAGTTCCCCGGAGTCCTGTTAGCCTAGTGCTACAGCCCGGATTCACACGCTGCTGACCGACATGCTCGATGTGAATCATGTATGCCTGTCCCCATAGGTTAGTGCCGCTTTGGGTTCTCGACTATCCATGTAGGCCCGGGTTCTCTGTCATATGGATGCTAGCGACACAATCATATACATGAGCCAAAAGGCACAACCGGTCCTGGGCCAGTGTAAGGCAACACCCGTGGAAATACCGTGCATGAGGCCGCAAAGTGATATGAGGTGTTACCGGCTAGATCGATGTGACTTGGAATCGGGGTCCCGACAGCTTTGGTATCAGAGCCTGACTGCCTGTAGGATTACCAAGCCAACCTGGTCGAAGTTGAGTCTAGAAATTCTTTAGCTATATAGGGGAATTGGTTGTGGAAGGGAACGTAAGGCTCTTTTTACTCCTTATGCCTCATGCCTTCTGATCTGAGTTATCCTATCTTTCCTACGGGGTTAAGGAACTAGGCTTTCTCTTTCATCTATCAGGATCACGTGTTACTACTCCGTAGTCTCTTAGGATTGGTTGATCTGAGTCATATCCCAGTTCGAGTACCTCCGGTGTAGCATGTTTAGTAATATCTCAGAACCTTGAGTAATGTTGTTGAGTATGGCGCTACCCCTTCTCTTGCAGAATGTCTCATTTTGAGCATTTTACTGCCGTTATGCTGCCGAAATTGTCCTAGGGGTTTGAGAGTTACTAATTTCTTGTGCTACCTTATGCATCCTATAGTTGATGTTGACTCCATCCTTGGTTTCGTTTCTTAGGATGTCGTCAGCTAACTGAAGTTCCGTTGCTCGTAGTCGGAACCACGGAGATGGTAGGGATGAGGATCCTCCCGACCAGTCTTCGTTGGCAGAGTTCATGTTAGAGATGGAGAGGAACAAGCGTGAGTCTAACCGCTTGTTAGCACATATCGAGGAGAACACCGCACCCCAGTGCAAAGAGTCAGCGACCATCTGTGATTTCATTGGTTTGAAACCACCTACCTTCCATCATTCCATTGAACCACTCGATGCAGATGACTGGCTCCGTAGTATCACTATCAAGCTGCGTTCTGCGAACATAGCTGAAGGTGACAAGGTCACCTATGCTGCATATCACCTGGAAGGTCCTGCTAGTCTTTGGTGGCAGAACTATGAGGCTATGCTTCCAGCTAGCCAGATAACCACCTGGAGAGATTTCACTGAGGCTTTTCGCGAGCATCACATTCCTCAGGCTCTCATTGACCGCAACAGAGAAGAGTTCTATATTTTCACCCAGAGTAAGATGGTTGTTGATGCTTACAGTAGGGAATTTGAGAACCTTGCCCGCTATGCTACAGAAGAGCTGTCCACAGACGCCAAGAAGCAGGCTAGGTTCCGAAAGGGTCTCAACCCCAAGTTGCGTCGTGATCTCCACCTGCATCACTGTGATACATTCCACGCTCTTGTGAACAAGGCCATTAATGCAGAGGCAGCTCAACTCACCTATGAGGAATCTCGTAAGTACACCCGTGATTTGGGTTCTTCCTCCGGTTCTAGTTCTCAGAAGCGCCGGATTTGGGTTCTGAACTCCGCTCTTCCACCCGGTTATACACCAAGGCCTTCTTGTGTGGCACCTCACCTAGTTCAACCGTATGCTACACCCATGCCTATTGGTAGACCACTTGTCGATGCAGGTCCTTGTCCTACCTCCAAGAATTGTTACAAGTGCGGAGAGCCAGGCCACATTGCCCATATTTGCACTCAGACCCGTGTTGCTCCACCCCAGCCCGAGAAGTCTGTTGGCCGTGGTAGTAAGCCTTCACACCAGATGAGCAGTGCCAAGTCAGCTCCCACTGAACTTGGACGTGTGCATCACGTCTCAGCTAAAGACGCTCATGATGATCCAGATGTCGTTCTTGGTACACTCCTTGTCAACTGTCACCCAACTTCGGTTCTATTCGATACCGGGGCATCTCACTCCTTCATTTCCGAAAGTTATGCCCGTTTGCACGACATGTCATTTTGTGATATGCCCTCCCCACTACTCATTCAAACTCCTGGATCCAAGTGGCAAACTTCTAGGATAGGTTATGGCAATGAAATACATGTTGACAGACTTGTATTTCTAGCTTCCTTGATATCCCTCAAGTCTTCAGATATTAACATCATCTTGGGTATGGACTGGATGAAAGCTCATTATGCCAAGATTGACTGTTACACCAGGTCTGTTCAGCTCGCACACCCCTCTGGCAAGATAGTCACTGTCTCCACCAAAATTGCAAGGCGTCAACTATATTTTCTAAATGCCAGCCCTCTTCCTGACCTTGAAGATATCCCGGTAGTCCGCGACTTTCCGGATGTCTTTCCTGAGGAATTGCCAGGTATTCCACCTGACAGAGATGTAGAATTTGTCATAGATCTTATCCCAGGAACCGCTCCAATCTCTAGGAGACCTTACAAGATGGCACCCTTAGAACTAGCTGAGCTTAAGAAACAACTCGATGAATCCTTGCAAAAGGGTTTCATCCGTCCTAGTTCTTATCCCTGGGCTTGCCCCGTCCTCTTCGTCAAGAAGAAGGATGGTACGAACCGGATGGTTGTAGATTATCGTCCCGTTAATTTGGTCACGATAAAGAACAAGTATCCGCTCCCCAGGATCAACGATCTGTATGATCAGCTCGTTGGATCCTCAGTCTTCTCCAAGATGGATTTGAGGTTAGGCTACCACCAAATCAAGATCAGAAACAGGGACATTCCTAAGACGGCTTTCGTCACTCGTTATGGCCAGTACGAGTACACCGTCATGTCCTTCGGTCTAACCAATGCTCCAGCTACATTCTCCCGCTTGATGAACTCGATCTTCATGGAGTACCTAGATAAGTTCGTCGTGGTTTACCTCGATGATATCCTTATTTACTCGAAGAACAAGGAAGAGCATGCCGAACATCTTAGACTTGTGTTAGAAAAACTCAGTGAACACCGCCTTAATGCCAAGTTCTCCAAGTGCGAATTTTGGTTGCCAGAAGTGACCTATCTCGGCCACATAATCTCTGGTAAAGGCATTGCTGTCAATCCCGAAAGAGTTCAAGCCGTTCTTGATTGGACTCCACCTGAAATGGTTAAGCAAGTTAGGAGTTTCCTTGGCCTAGCCAGTTATTGTCGCCGCTTCGTTGAGAACTTCTCCAAAGTGGCCAAACCTCTCACGGAACTTCTCAAGAAAGATAAAAAGTTTGAGTGGTCCCCATAGTGTGAGCATAGTTTTCAGGAACTGAAAAGACGCCTGACTTCTGCTCCCATACTTGTGCCACCGGATTTCACTAAAGACTTTTGTTATCTACTGCGACGCCTCACGACAGGGACTAGGTTGCATTCTTATGCAAGATCACCATGTGATTGCCTATGCATCTCGACAGTTGCATCCACATGAGGAGAATTATCCTACACATGATCTAGAGCTTGCAGCCGTAGTCTATGCACTTAAGACCTGGCGACATTACCTTCTCGGTAAACGTTGCGAGATATACACCGACCACCAAAGTCTCAAGTATATCTTCACCCAACCATATTTGAACCTTAGGCAAAGACGTTGGTTGGAGTTGATCTCAGATTACGACTTAGGAATTACCTAAAATTACCTACACCCCAGGCAAGGGGAATGTCATGGCTGATGCGCTAAGTCGTAAGTCCTATTGCAACAATCTCATGTTGCACCAGGGCCAGCCACTTCTCCATGAGGAATTATGTAAGCTTAACCTTCACATTGCTCCTCACGTATTCCTTTCTACCTTGGTGGCGAAACCTACCCTTGAGGATCAGATCATTACTGATCAGAAGTTTGATAGGGGTGTTATCCGCATCAAGAGAAACATTAAGAAGGGAGTTGGTGGATGTTTCTCTATGGATGATCGAGGTGTTGTTTTCTTTGAGAATCGCTTGGTGATTCCCAAGAATCAACATCTGCGACAACTGATTCTTAAGGAGGCACATGAATCCCCTCTCACGATTCATCCCGGTAGTACTAAGATGTATCAGGACCTACGCCAGAGGTTCTGGTGGACTAGGATGAAGAGAGAAATTGCTCAGTTCATTGCTAACTGTGACGTTTGTCGTCGCGTTAAGGCAGAGCATCAAAGGCCTGCTGGCACCCTTCAACCTTTAGCTATTCCTGAGTGGAAATGGGATAAAGTTGGTATGGACTTCATCACCGGCTTTCCCAGGACCAAGAGAGGGAATAATGCTATCTTCGTAGTCATTGATCGTCTTTCCAAAGTGGCTCACTTCCTACCTGTTCGAGAGAGTATCACTGCTAGTCAGCTCGCTGACTTATATATTTCTTGAATAGTGTCACTTCATGGTGTTCCACTAGAGATCAATTCAGACCGTGGTAGTCTTTTCACTTCTCATTTCTGGGAGAGTTTCCAAACTGCTATGGGCACCCATCTTTCCTTGAGTACCGCTTTCCACCCTCAATCAAGTGGTCAGGTGGAAAGGGTCAACCAAATTCTCGAAGACATGCTTAGAGCTTGTGTTATCTCATTCGGCATGGATTGGGAGAAATGTCTTCCCTTCGCCGAGTTTGCTTATAACAATAGCTACCAGTCCAGCCTCAAGAAAGCTCCTTTTGAGTTTCTGTATGGACGAAGATGTCGAACACCTTTGAACTGGTCAGAAACCGGTGAAAGACAATTATTTGGACCGGATATGATCCAGGAGGCAGAAGAGCAAGTTCGCGTCATTCGTGAGAATTTGAAAACAGCCCAATCTCGCCAAAAGAGCCAGTATGACCGTCGTCATAAGGAAGTGGCTTATGAAGTTGGCGACAAGGCTTATCTTCGGGTTACTCCCTTGAAGGGTACCCGTCGTTTCGGTATCAAGGGCAAGTTGGCTCCTTGTTACATTGGTCCTTTTCGCATTCTCGCTAAACGAGGAGAGGTTGCCTACCAGTTGGAACTACCCCCACATCTTTCTCGAGTACATGATGTCTTCCACGTCTCCCAACTCAGGCGTTGCTTCTCGGATCCCATCCACGGAGTGGACCATGAAACACTTGATCTCCAAGATAACCTCACTTATCGAGAGTACCCCGTCCGCATTCTGGATCAAGCAGAGCGTGTCACTCGACGTCATAACATCAAGTTTCTCAAGGTCCAGTGGTCTCATCATTCCGAAAGAGAAGCTACGTGGGAGCGTGAGGATCGTCTTCGACTTGAGTACCCCGCTTTCTTTCCGCCAACTCCTGAATCTCGGGACGAGATTCTTCCGAGTGGGGGCGAGTTGTCACATCCCTAGTTCTGGTATGACCTAGGCTAGCTTTCATATTGCATCATGTCTAAATTCCTTTTAAATTTGAAATGGGGATTGATCAAACCCTAGCACCAGAACAAATCAAATAGGTTCAACATAAAATCATATTCAATAAACCCAAAATGCCCTTTGAAAATGTTCATGATTTATGATAAAGGTGAAAACCTCTGCCAAAAATGATGAGCATATTTCTTGAACATTTTTGGATTTTTGAGTTAAATATTATTGTATTTGAATTGAAGCATTTAATTCTATAAATATTTTAAATGCTTCAATACTTCTGAAAACAATTGGGGGTTGTTGGAAATAATTCAAATAGTGCCCACAATTTTTGTCAGGATTTTACAAATGAGTTAGTATTTTTACTAATTCAAAACAAATCAAATAAATAGAAAACAGAAACAGAATTAGAAAGAGAGAGAGAGAGAGTGCTCACCTAGCAAAGCCCCCAGGCCCAACACTGTTGGCCAGCCCACCAGGGGCAAACCCGTCCTCAACCTCTGCCTACTCGCAGAGGCAAGGCCGAGCACGGCGCTCGCGCACGCCGGCACGTAGCTGCCTGCCTGGCCCTCCCCTGGCCAGCGCAATGCCGCCAACGACACGCCGCTGCCGTCTAGACCCCCTGACCTCCTCACTCTCCCCCTCCGTCTCTCCCTCGCCCTCTCTCTCGCACACCCGAACGCACCGTCGCCGCCGCTCACCGTCGCCGTAGCTACTGCCCACGCAGAGCCCCGTTGTCGTGTCTCACTGGTCCACCGTCGAGCACCGCCTCACCAAGACGAAGGTCACATCACCGGACTTCCTGTGACGACGCCTCCGAGCTCGTCACCGCCGCTGGACTTCGCCCGTTGATCTGCATCATCCAGTGCCTTCCCGAGCTCAACGACGGCGCCATTCGAATCTCCGTGAGCCCCGCTGTCATCTCCCCCTTCTCCCTGTCCTCCCATGCCCTCTAGCTCCCTTGCCGCACGAGCCGAACTCGGCTCCACCATTGCCGCAGCACGCGTGCTCCCCGTGTTCCGTTCGCTGTCGTCGTGCAACGGGCGCGCCCTAGAGCACCCCTGGCGCTGTCGTGCAGCACAGGCAGCTCGGTAGCGAGCCCCGGCGCAGCACCCGCACACCACCGAGCTCCGCCGCCGCAAAGCTCGCCGCCCTCACCGCTGCAGCCCATCCCCAGCATCCCCACGACCACCCCTGGACGCGTCGCACTGTGGGCGTTCCATACAACCCATCCGCACGGCCATCCGTCGCTGGAAACGGCCGACCGACGAGTCACCGCCGCACTGTATGGTCGCCGGCCCTTAATCCGGCGACGCTGACATGGCACGATTAATTAGGGTTAATGACACAGTTAGTAACCCCCTGGGACACAGACAGCCGGGCCCCACTGCCTAACTAACCGACTAACTAAGCAAGATTAAGATTAATCTAATTACAGTGGGCCCACGTTTCAGCTTTGACTATGCTGATGTGGGCGTTGACCCGACCCCACCTGTGTGTGACCTAGGCAGCACTGGGTCACTGACCAATGGGACCCACAGGTCAGGTTTGACCTGGGCCGCTCCGTTGACCGCTGACATCAGCGTGATGCAGTGCTGACGCAATAAGCTTTTTTCTGGTTTTAAATTAAATCGGGAATTCCAGAAATTGTTATAAACTTCAAAAATTCATAGAAATTCAACCGTAGCTCAGATTGAAATAATTTATATATGAAAAATTATCAGAAAAATTCAATCTATCCATCTGTACCATTTTCATGCATGACAAATCAACCTATACATGCTGTATATATGAAACACACTTATGGCATGTTTAAGATCTTAATTTGGAGTTGTATTTGGACCCTTGGTTCAAATGGACTTCAACCAAATAAATGCTAGATGCATTAACTCAAACAACATCACATACTCATGCCATGTTCATGCATCATATTGTTGCATATGCTTGCTTTTGATTTCCGACACCGTTCCTTCTCGATAGTTCCTGCTCCGGAGAGTGTTCGAGAGTACCTGTCTGAGGAGCAGTGCCCCCCTGTTGATCTACCAGGCAAGCAAACCCCCCCTTATTCATTCCGATACAATCCTACTCTCTTGATCCTGCTCTCTTTTATTGCATTAGGACAACAACGATTCAACTACTACTTTATGCTGCGATAGTTGAACCCATTCCTCTGCATGACCTGTCATTACTACAGTAAATAGTTAAAACCCACTAGCATGTGTAGGAGTTGGTTGAGCCATGTTGTGTTCTTGCCATGCCATGCCTACTATTGCTTAGAGTTGTGTCAGGTCTGATTCATCAGGACTAAATTGGAGTGTACGATATGTTCTGGTGCTGAGTGTTAAGCGTGTGAACACGATTTGGTAAAGGTAGCGGTGAGAGGCCATGTAGGAGTACATGGTGGGTTGTCTCACTGGAATCGTCCTTAAGCACCGAGTTCCGTGTATGTTGTCCAATGACTAGCTACTACCATAGATTGGAATGCTTAAGTGCCCCTCTCGACTTATTAGCCAACTTGATCCCTGTCCAGGAGTCGCAAATAGTTTCTGGTGTTTGTAGGTAGTGTTAGTAGTCTACCAAGTGGCACCCGGCCAGGTGGGCTTGGGACAGACTAGGCATAGGTGGCACGGTGTACCAAGCATAGATCCATCCGGCGAGGTGGGCTTGGGAACCCTGCACATATCGTTTGAGGCCGTGAGCGACACCCCGGCCGGATCTCCTTGCGGATGGAACCCGAATAGGCGATAAACCTGGACTAGAGTCTTATGTGGTTAGTCAGGTCGTGGTCGACACCCTCGCCAGGCTTCCGCTTGAAGGTTGCCGAGGTACATGACATGTACATGGTGATAAGTTGTGAGAGCGTGTGTGAAGAAGTACACCCCTACAGGGTTATCTTGATCTATTCGAATAGCCGTGTCCTCGGTTATGGACTTCTTGGATGCTTACGTGGTACATAGACAACTTGAATTGGATACTCTAAAATGCTCAAGACAAGTGTGAGTGCTATGGATGGCCTTTTCGTAAGAAGACGAGGATGAATCCATAGTAGTGTATTGATGTGGTGCTTAGTGGACTCATGTGTGCTGCCTCACCTCAAAGAAGTTTCTCTTGTCGTAGAACAGGATAGCCACCGAGTCAAAGCCGACTTGCTGCAACTAAACCCCACATTACCTTCTTGATACAAATGCATGTATGATAGGATCTGATGTAAGTCTTGCTGAGTACCTTTGTACTCACGTTTGCTTTATTTATGTTTTGAAGGTGAGACATCTGTCTCACTAGTAGTACCGCTTGGACTTTGACGAGTAGCTTATTACCTCAGCTACGATCTTGTACCTTGGAGGGACTTGTAGATAGTCAGGTTTCTTAGCCTTTTTCTTTTGTAGTTGTCTGTACTCAGACATGTAATGCTTCCGTTGCTTGTATGCTCTGAATGATGGGTCATGTGACCCCTGTTTGTATTAATGCTATGTGGCTCTTCTGATCCTTTATCTATATGAGTTTGCGTTATGTTGTGATGCCATGTTGTACAGCACATACTTGCATGTTATGCGTACGTGTAACGTGTATTGCTATGTGTGGGATCCGACAATCTAGTTGTTTATCCTTGGCAGTCTCTCTTATGGGGAAATGTAGTCTAGTGCTTCCTTGAGCCATAGTAGTCCGCTACAGCCCGGTTCACCAGAGTCCTGCTAGCCCAGCACTACTGCTCAGGACACTTGACTGGCCGGCATGTGTTTCACTTCGTTCCTATGTCTCTTCGGGGAAATGTCACGCGGTGACATCTGGAGTCCTGCCTAGCCTACTACAGCCCGGGTTCCCCGGAGTCCTGTTAGCCTAGTGCTACAGCCCGGATTCACACGCTGGTGACCGACATGCTCGATGTGAACCATGTATGCCTGTCCCCATAGGTTAGTGCCGCTTTGGGTTCTCGACTAGCCATGTCGGCCCGGGTTCTCTGTCATATGGATGCTAGCGACACAATCATATACGTGAGCCAAAAGGCGCAACCGGTCCCGGGCCAGTGTAAGGCGACACCCGTGGAAATACCGTGCGTGAGGCCGCAAAGTGATATGAGGTGTTACCGGCTAGATCGATGTGACTTGGAATCAGGGTCCCGACAGCACCCCAGTGTTCGAACCTCAAGGGTCTGCCAGAACCCGAAACCCGACACCAGGGCTGCATTTCAGGTGGTGGGCAGCAAGGGCAAATCGGATTGAGGAAGCGTCGCATCGATTGGAGAGAAGTTCCAAGGAGCTGTGCCTGGCACAACACAAGGCAGAGGCGCAAGTTGATCTCAGGGGATAGATGCTGAGGGATGTCAGCTTCTGGCAGCGTCGCGTTGATTTCGAGCTAGGGCTAACGGCAGAGATCATATTCACAGAGTCGACTGTGGAGGAAAGAACGCGCATGCCTGCGCAATGGCATGAGCAGCCAGTGCAACTGTTCAAATGGGCGGTAGGAGAAGCCAAATCCTAGGACCAGTTGCGGCGGCGCCGCTGGGCATGCATCGTAGGTAAGGTGAGCTGCCCTCCTTCCCCGCCAGCGATGCAGTGACCTAGTCGGTTGCTGCTGTAGTGAACTTGCAATGCCATGTCGGTTTGCAACCTTTACAATCACTCCATCTATATGTATTGTATTCCTGTGAAAATACTTGGTTGTTTGGAAAAAGATGATAATTGATTTATCACTAGTTTTAGAATGCTTGCTCGTGACAATCAGCCGAAGCCACAACCAGAAGTATCCATCGCGTAATACTTTACGGGCGGTCGCACCAACAGACGGTCGGTCGGACCCGCGTCTCACTGAAGGGACACGCATTGGCTTGGTCTGACATGTATGACCAGTTACATCACTGACTTGTGCGACCGCATTTGAGCAATGTAGTACTCCCTCTATCTCAGTTTACAAGTCTTGCACGTGTACCTAGGTCGTTGATTTGACCAACTTAATAACATGCATACATTACAAAAAATCATTACAAACTTCAAATATTCAGAGTATTTTTTATGTTAAACAATTTATTTTATATAAGTTACATTGTTGACCTAGATACACGTGCAAGCCTTGTAAACTGGAGATGGAGGGAGTACTTGAAATTTATGTTCCACTAAACTCATCGGGAGCCGTTTCGGGCCTCGAAACCAAAACCATCAATTAATCTTTAGCTTCTTCCCATCATATTCCAAAAGTGCATACACATGCTCCCACCTCGTTTCTTGTTTCTTAACATATCAACCAATTAGAGATGTGGGGCATGCATGTTTTCAATGACTCAAGACTACCAAACACAACATGTAGTGGTTAGTTCATTGCATGCAATGCTATTAATTAGCAAATAAATATTAAGTTCTCTCATTCTCCCCTCCTTCTTGGTCACGACGCACAACCTAAGATGACTTATTCACCTAGACGGAGGGAGTAGTACAATTAAGTGCAAACCTGCTCACACCTAGTACGTGTCAAACCTGACCGTGTTCCCACTATGCATGTTTTAGTACTAGTGCTAGTACTAGTAGGTTATAAAAAGGGGAACTAGTACCTAGCGGAAAATCACTCTACCTCTTCCTCCTCATAAGTCTTTCTTGTTCGTCCATCCTTGCCATGGCCGGTGTGCAGAGCTCTAGGTTGAGAACTATCCGAACTACTTGTAACAAGGGAGCGGCCACCAAGGCCGCGGAAAAAAAGAGAGGGCTCGCCGCCTCGCAGAGACCTCGAAAGATCTCTCACGGGCAGGCGATGGCTCCCATGAATGCCCTAGCCGCGGAGGCAAACATGCCGGCATGCCTGATCAGCTCAATAAGCAGAAGGAGTTTATCCACGGCTTGGTGGAGTTGCTGAAGGAGAGCCTTGACGACATGCCCGCTGAGCTCAATGAGCAGGGGGAGTTGACCGCTGACTTGGTGATGCTGCTGAAGAAGAGCATTGCCTCGGAGAAGAAGGCGACCGGCGAAATCCTGCAACTTCAGGAGGACAAGGCGAAGCTCTGCCACAAGCTCGACCTGGTGAAGGAGGATGCCGGCTGGAAGAAGCTACATGAGAATAGTAGTTCCTCGATGAAGATGTTGTAGGCCCTCGTCATGGAATAGAAGGAGGAGTTGGCGAAGCTCCGCATCGAGCACCCGACTGCTGTTAAGGTCCATAATGCGACCATGGAACAGATGATGAAGGCTCACGTCGAGAAATCCCGCGTCATGGACAAAATGAAGAAGATGGCGGAGGAGACACGCAAGGAGATGGAGGTCGTGGAGGCGATGAAGAAGAAGTTACGACTCCGTGGCCATCAACCCTTCATGTAGTAGAGAGCAGCGCCCCCGACTTGTGTGTGCGTCTTCCTTCTTTTTTTGGGGTGATAATCTTCCTTCTTCTTTTGCTCCTGTGTTTCTTCTTTTGCTTCGGCTATTTCGCCACACGTGTCACGTTCCCTGCGAGGCATGAATAGAACAATGCTAACAATGAGATGACTAGCAAATTAGATCATTTTTTATCGCCATATGGCATTGGGCTGCCGTGTTTCGTGCTCCTCCATCGTACTATGCCAGTGGAAAACTTGAGTATACCACATGGTTCTTTGCTCCTCCTCAGGTCATCGGCACATTTATACGAGCAGTCAAATCACAAGGCCCGCCTTCTAGCAGTAATGAGCCATCAAATCACAAAGGCCATCACCTCTCTTGAAACCAACCAAGCTAGACTGCCCCTCCCTCTAGCCTTTTAAAAATGTATACTTTCATACAGTAGTAGTATCGATGGATTGCGCCATGGAGCAAAACTAACAAGATGGAATTAAATAAAAAAGGTGATACATAGAGAGCGCTCGTCGCAAAATTATGCATATAGTACTATTAAAAAATCTAGTACGTGCTTAAATGGGGTGCTAAATTATATTAAAGAAATTAGCATACCTATTTAATTCTTGGATTCTTATTATTTATGCCACTAGTTGTGTATCACTACTTAGTTTTGCCATTAGAAGTTACAACTACTCAAAAATGCCATTGATCCGTGAGATGCCTACTCAAAAATGCAATTAGATATCTCAAAAATGCCATCGTTAAGTTAGATGTTTGCTCAAAAATGCCATTAGACATTGTTATTTCCACGTCAAACCCGTTGACCATGTTATACGTATGAAAAAAATAAGCCGATTCTCACAACGATAAGTGTGGCCCCGCTTGTCAGGAGTAACCAAGCGAATAATTTTACAGGAAAATAAGAACGCTGTTCGGATCAAGTAGGCCCCACACTTTATTTTACTATAGTGAGATAGAGGGAGAGCTGGCATGTTGGTCCATCGGTATTTATGTCATTATAACATGGCCAGAGAGATTTGAGTCACAATAATGGTGTCCAACACAACACACCCCTCAAATAAAACTAAGCACCCTGAAATTCTTTGACAACTAAACTGCTAGCTATATGATGTTGGCCATATATATTGTACGTATATAATGTGAAGAAACGAGTGGTAGCACTATACCAACTAAAAGATGAACTGTAAGAAATACTAGTATGTACGTACAGAAGAGTTAAAGTAACGAGAAGGAACATAACATAGTTCTACGGGGGGCTCAGCACAACACACCCCTCAAATAAGACTAAGCACACCTGAAATTAAACTAAGCAAATAATCCGGTACACACTGCATTAGAAC
Source organism: Triticum dicoccoides (assembly GCF_002162155.2). Taxonomy (NCBI): domain Eukaryota; kingdom Viridiplantae; phylum Streptophyta; class Magnoliopsida; order Poales; family Poaceae; genus Triticum; species Triticum dicoccoides. The sequence continues at coordinate 662,277,408 of NC_041382.1, read as the reverse complement.
CACCATGAGCAACGACACTCCCACCTTACTCGGACTCCTCGTCCATGTGCTCGACTTCGTCCTTGTCCCTCTTCCTCTTGGCCGATACTTCTTTGCTTGAACCGCACACTTGGCTCTTGCTCTTCATCCAACCCTTGCAGATATTGAAACAAAGGTAGTCACCCATTGCAGCGTAGTGGATGTGGTCTATATCTAGTACATTCCACTCCCATGCATGATGAAACTTGAACGGAGGTTTCTTCAGTGTACCGTACGCAGGATGAACCATGGTTCCTGCCAGGGTCAGCATTGAAGGCTGATCACAGGAGGGCACCAACCCTTCCTTCTGGAGGTCGAAGGGGTTGCCTACAATGAGGCCTATCCGATGCAGGACCTCCCCGTCGTTCCTAAAGTCTACAGTAACGAATTTGACTCGGCCGTCCTTGAGGAAGTTCTTAAAATCCTGGCACTCAACGTCGACATGGCATATGTGGTAGACAAGCATAAGTCATGCACGCAAACCTGGATCACGATGGGCTTCTTCTTCTCTACCTCCTTTAGAGTCTTCTCGCTTCCACGGACTATGGTGTACTCAACATCTAGCCCAACGACCCACTCATCATTTGAGTTTTCGAACATGCCTGTGAAGCGAGCAAGGCATCCTTTCACCGTCGCGGAAGAACGGGTGTAGATGACGTCGAACTCATCGCCGGTGATGGTTCTAACCTTGTACTCACCGCTGATCATGGAGATTTGGGACGCCATGGATTTGGGAGGAGGGTTAGGATTAGTGGAACTGCCATAATGTGAAAGGACGGGACGACTAGGAGCGAACTGCCGCAATGTTAAAGGAAATCCGGGGTGAGTTGGAGCGAACTGCCAGCAGTTCTTGTAAAAAATCTTAGTGGGGCGTGCGAATGGTAGGGCAGTGGCTTGCCTGGTGGATAAATGGATTCATGCATAGTACTATCGGGGCCCAATTAGATGTCATGTCTACTCGATGCCCAATTAAATGGCTTTCGATGTCATGTCAAGTGTCGGGAAAATTATAGGTGATACGAAGCTTTCCATTCTCCCATGATACGGGCTTCTGAGAGCCCTTGGATCTGAGATCGAACGGCTGCATGGCGTGATTCTAGACCTATGGGTGAATATCCTATCCTGGAGGGTTATTCTGCAAATTTTCAGCAACTTAGCATGCAACCGTTCGATCTCAAATCCAAAGGCTACCAGCAGCCCGTATCATGGTCGTGCCTACCACGACCATCGCCTCACTCGCGCGGTCGCGCCCTTGGAGACTTAACACGGTGCATTAGGCTATCTGACGTTGGCATGTCCTACATAGTCATCACTTAGTCACTCATACAACAAGGTTAGCTATAAGGTTGGCTATAAGAGTATTTTTTACTTCTCTCTATCTCTTTCTTTGTAGTATTTATTGCATTTGCCAAGGAGTGACCTCTTCCAATGAAATGGTAGTCTCAAGTCATTAAAAGCATGCACACCACACATCTCTTATTGATTGATATGTCAAGAAACAAGAAACGATGTATGCACCGCGCCTAAGTGTTTTGGGATTATTTGGTTTTCATAAGATGACTTGCACACCTAGACGGAGTGAGTAATTAACTTGCCACATCAGACTTTATGCCTATGTGGCAGGCTTAGCACGTGTACGAGCAAGTACAATAGTGGGCTATAAGCCCGCTTACATGGCATTTTTGCATACGTGGACGAAAGAGGCAAGGAAAAAATGGAGGAGTGGGCTCTCATACAAGAGCCAGCCTCTACATGGTGGAGCATTGGGAGAGGCACCTGTGTACCATGGAGGTGGTCAGGAATCAGGAGACTCACGCCGGTCGTAGCACTGCATTTAAAATGATAAAATGGCAAGTCAAATCATGGGGCCCCACCTGTCCAGCAGTAACTCGCTGTCAAATCACACAACCCTACGTTTGCAGCAGCCTAGTCCCTCATGTTCTCGCATCTCTGTCGAACCGACTGAGCGGAACTGCCCCGCCCTCGACTCTTACATAGTACATTATACTAATTTTGTATCCATGGATTGCGCCATGGAGCAAAGCCTCAAGAAAACGACGGTACACATGTACGGAGTATACAACACGCTTGTCGCGTTTGCGTCCACCCCAGACGGTCGGTCGGTCTAGCACGCCGCTCTCCGAATGGAACGCACATCATATTGCGTTTGCACACACATGTGGGACCGCAATCGAGAACCAAACATAGGCACACTCCCCGGCCCTGCAAGTCGGGTGAGTTAGTAGAAGAGAGAGACGAGCGATAGTACTAGAGAAGTGTTGTACATACGTTGCTGCCTGTACGATCCCTGCATGACAAGGAAGATCCGTTCGTCCATGCATGTGACCAGACTCCAGCAGACACGCCTGGATTGGCTATCGTCTACATATCATGCAGGATGTGTTGTACTGGGCTGTAGTTCCGATGAGAAATCTAAAAAAGGCTTCTTGTCATCTCGCAATATTAGGTGTCATGTGCTTCGGATCACTGCAAGGGTTAAACAACGACAATTGAGTTCCTCCAAGGCGCTGGTCATTGGAGGCACATGCACGAAGACTACTTGGCTGCCATCTAGGTCAAGTCGGCTATGTTAATTAGGACATCTATCGATGGAACCCTTTTCTACGAGTTTATCTTTAATTTGAGCTTTGATCCTCGTCTAGTTTGTCTGTCGGGATTCATGTTGTCTCCTTTGGGCAGTGAGGTTATGGTTTCTTGTCATGGGGCATTTTTTCGTGTTATATGTTATAATCCAGTGATTCAGATCAAAATGACGATAACTGCACCTCCGGGGCACGTGCATGAAGACTTCTCGACAGTCATTGACGAGGTCAACCGGCTCAGGTAGACAAAAGAAAACTAGTACTCCACTATATAGGCAGGAGCCTCCGTGCTTGCTTGCTAGTGTTTCTCTCTTTACACTGTCTCGTCCTCTCCAGATCTAAACACGGCAGCGGTGGTCGCACTATCTCTCTGCTCACCGCTGGTCACAGATCCAGCCGGATCCTCTCTGTCGGGGAAGGTGAGAAGGTGCAACGTTCACGCGGTCGTACTCAGCGATGGCTCTTACCCACTGCCGGCGCGTCTCGATCAGCGTGCCTTGCCATTCTATCCCAAGAACCGCTGGCTAGGGAGGGCCTCCGACCCCTTCTTCCTTGCTGTCGTAGTGTGGGCAGATCCGGCCTCCCGCCGTCCACCTAGCGACATCCCGACGACCCTCAGGTATAACTTCCCTCGAAACCGGCCTTGCTCTACTTCCCGAGCTCTTGACGTCTCTGCATTTGTATCTTTTACTATTTCCCAGGCCCCCTCGTAGATAGGGTCGATCGGCTATTCAAAAGCCACCTAAATTTTGACTGTTAAGAGGGAAAAGTAGTTCATGCACTCGAATATAGTACTACTTGGTTCAAACAAGGAAGAAAGGGGGTGGGGGTGGGGGGTGGGGGAAGATCTATTACCTGAATCTAGGACTTGGTCGAAAGAGGAAATAATGTGGGTGAAAAGTAGCAGAGACTGGCTATCCAACTGGTCACTTGGTCTAATAGGGAAATAAAGGGAAATGCAGTACAAACTCAATATAAACCCAATCTATTGGTTGAAAAGGAAAGAAAGTGGGGACTGGTGGACAAGTCAACAGAGTAAGTCCAGCAATAGATTTGCTAGCCTCACACAGTATAAGGTGGCTATACCGAACAAAAATGGGACCAACCCAGATATCCTGCTCTGATGTTTGTTGCCCCGAGCCACTCTTATGTAATGCCACCGGTAAAATGTAGCAATCACACTGTTAAAAGTAAGGACACGTTAAACCAATGTTGTTTTCAATGTAATGCCTCTAGTAATATGAATCAATGGCACTTTTTTCATGTCCTGTTAAATTTTCCATTAAGATAAGTTGCTTCTTTTTGTTAGAAATGCAACTGTCCCAGTCCACCTACTCTCCTGTGCCCAAATACTGACTCTGTAGCAGCTGTTAATGTAATGTTGCTGGTAAAACGAAGCAATGACACCATTAAAGTAATGTCGTATTTAACGGTTGTCATAGTTAATCCTAATGCCCACACTAATATCTAGCAATGCTGCTGCTTTAGAAATTGCTACTGTCTTTGTAGGATTGCCATTCAGATAAGGAACATGCTTCTTTTCATTTGATGTATGTTTCATCACTTGTTTGTCACCCTCCTTTCCACCTTTTTATGCAAACAGAGACATACATTTCACGCTTGATCTCAGGTGAACTGCACAAATGATATCCAAATTATAGTTGAACATTCCAGGAGCTTCACAACCAACCTTGATGTTGCTCAATTTTATTGCAACTAATGAATAAGAAGCTCTGTGGATTTCGTTTTCTGATGGAAATGGAACCGGGGCTGAAGCCATTTTCTTAAAAAAATGAAGAAGAAGCTGCTAGCTCATGGGACCTTGCTTCATTTTAGGTGAACTGCACCAAAAGGTTCCATGAATTGAATCATCCATGTTGGTGACTGGTGTCATCCCTTCTATGATGGCGTTGACTGCAGATATGGTTCCCATCACGAGGTATGTGGATTTTTGGTTCGACTGTTTGCCAAAGATCCTGCATGTTGAGTCTGCTCTTGTGCTACTGTTTTGGCACTGCCATGATAAAGCAGTAATGTTATTATTCTGCACCTGAATCTAGTGGCACTATTAATTTGAGGCAATGTTTTGGCACCACTAGTGCCACTGATATATATATATATATCGAAAGAGGGGGTTTCCTCCGATTTCATTAAAGAAACCCTACCATAGAGAAGCATTATCCGACAACATCTCAGTGTAAACGGGCATTTATGCAACTACTACTAGACCGGACTGAGTACTAGCAGGAGACAAGTTTGCCACATAAGCTAGGCAGGTAGGGGGACACAGCACCAGCTCGACCAAGTTTGGATTACAACCCAAATGCTACCACAGAAACATCAGGGGGGAAGATAGAGCCAGCTTTAGCATCCCAGTCTAAGCACCCCCGGCCTCCATCCTTGCGACGCACGGTACACCTCATTTGCCACCTGCTCGACCCTAGTGCCACTGATAAAATGAAGCAATAATACAGTTAAAATAGAGCGAGCGTCCTCTCTATCATTTCATTTCCAATGTAGATAAAGAGAGTGCTTCTCTTTGTTAGTATATGTTTCATCAACTAGTCCCATTGTTAATGTTTAAGCTTTTTGCAAACTGGGGTGCTTAATTTTAGTTGACCTGCACAAAAATAGAGATTGGAATGTCTCAAGGCCCCTCCTTGTACTACCGCTGTACACTGATGTTCATCACTGGCATAAGGTGTATCGGGGAGACTTGGGTCGATTTCCAGTATGAGGCGTACCGTATGAGGCATCGCAGGGCCCATCTCGCCCGCACAGCATGGCATACTATGATACTATCGCAATATTTTGTTCTATTTATTAGTGTATGTTTCATCAACTAGTGCCACAATAATGTAATCACGTTTTTTCATTATCTGTGCAAACAGGGTTATTCAGCTGCATTTTGGTGGAACTGCACAAATGTATGGATGGAACCTGCATATATGCAGAGTGCGAGGTGCCAAGTAAAAATTACTGACACCAACCCTGCTCCATCTAAGCATTGGCATCCACCACCACCAGTGGGATGTGTGGCGCTCACTGTGGACGGATCTTTCTTCGCAGCAAATCCTCTAACCAAATACTAGTAGCTTAGACTTCAAAAAAATACTAGTAGCTTATATTGGCAATTTTCTAGGGAGTACTCTTTTATGAAAGAAGCACCCATCTATTTTTCTTTATTTGTACACAGTGTCACAACTTTGACCCAAAGGTCCAGAGCTATTTTAGGGTGATTGGCGTAGTACTCGGAGACTGATTGTAAGCATGATTTTTATTAGTTGTCACACTGATTGTAAGCATGAGTAGATGGAAGATTAGGTTAGTGTGAAGCTTACCTTAAACCCGACCGACGCCGTTGAAACAAGGGAAGTGTCGAGGGAACCATGGAGAACGGCAGGGAAGCGACGTCGCGCCATCCGGCCTCCTCTTGCGGTGGTAGAACGAATACTCATGTGGCTCTGGCTAGCTCTGTACCCTCACGAAGAGCACACCATACTCGATTGATTCGTTATCCTCTGGGTGCTCGACCTTCGACCTGTATGCCCACCACCTCCGCCTGACTTTCGCCTCGGGTGAATCTGTCTGCACCATCGCCCAGAGGAGATACTCGATGAACTCGAAGGACTGCGGCGTGACTGCCGCCGAGCAGTACATCACCGCCGTCTCACTCTTTCGCATACATTGCCACATGGCCCTCGCCATTCTCGAAATCTCCCACTCATTGTCAAACCAAGTAAGGATCTCCTTCAACCTGGCTAACTTTGCCTAGTCACCGCCGGCGATCTTCCTGATTCGCTGGTGCATCCTCTCCATAGATGTCCTTCTGAGTGGTCCGGTGCTAGCTTTGGAAGATGGGAGGAGAGACGGTGGTCTTGCAATAGAGAAGAGGGAGAGGCGAGACGGTGGTTTTGGAATGGAGATGGTGGAGAGGAGAGGGGGTGGTTTTGCAATGGAGAAGAGGGAGAGGCGAGACGGTGGTTTTGGAATGGAGATGATGGAGGGGAGAGGTTTCCCTGCCTTTCGGTCCCTAATAGGTGGGCCCCACGCTTGCTGGGACCCGTTTGTCAGTGTCTCAATGGCAGTATGGGCTACGTTAGGGTATCCTCGTTCGAGGAGAGAGGAGGTGGTTTTGCAATGGAGAAGAGGGAGATGAGAGGCGGTGGTTTTGGAATGGAGATGATGGAGAGGAGAGGAGGTGGTTTTGTAGTGGAGAAGAGGGAGAGGATCTTAGTGTTGTCAGTATTTGCAGGTTGTGAATTGTGTTTTGTGTTGTGTATTTTGAGAGTACTTTCAGATATGAATGTCTTTTGAATTTCAGATTTGCAGTATTGAGCATATGAAGTATTTTATGAATTCTAGAGATCTATTTCTAGCACTTAAAAAATGTAGTTTCATAGGAGTATAAAAGTGCAGACAATGTGATTCTTAGAGAAGAAACTGCAAGTTTCAGTTTTAGATAAGAAACTGCAAGTTCAGTTTCAGATAAGAAATTGCAACTTTCAGAGGCAGAGCATTTATATTAACACAGCCTTTTCAAACAGGGTTAACATCATGTTGGAAGTTTTACTCATGGTCAAAAATTGAACTACCAGCTAGTTAACATCATGCTGATCAACATTCATGCATAGCACATCTTCATATGATGCACAGTCAAAAAGGTATGCTATTTTCAAAATTCCCACACAATGTCGAGTGTGCGAAAAACAGAGAAAACGAGGACGAAGTTTTGGCAAGTGTTGGACGTGGTGTGCGTAGATGACAATGGGGACCCACATGTCAATAATGGTAGAGGCAATAAAATTTGGACATATTTTCCCTGCATCAGGTGGAATCGAACCCGGGCGGAATAGCTATCGGGTAGTGTCACTTGGCCACTGGGCTAGTTCAGTACTTTCATTACAAATAAGGCACTGCCTCAGGTGGTCCGATCTCCTCCTGCGCCTTTGTGCACTCGCCGCGGCGCCGCTGTCTGCCGTTGTGAACATGCTGAACAAACGAGAGGAATCTGGAGGATTGTATGTGGAGAGGCGGACAATCGGGACCCACCAGGTCTGTTGGTGTTCTGGGAACGGGGGTCCCCAGACTTGCCTGCCTGCGGCCTGCGGCGTGGCTCGAGTGGGGGCCCAGCGCGGCCCATCTTCATCAAATCAAGCTCAAGACCCTCGCGAGGGGCCAAGCCTCGCAGGGCAGACGACAGGAAGCTTCTTTAGAGGCGGCCTCATCTGGCAGGCTCGTGAGAAGGAGGAGAGATCAAGGCGGGGATACCTTGCGAGAAGCCCGTGACGCAAGCCATGACGATCGAGACCAGGCGGGCGCCAGGCGTGCGTCGGCCTGCGTAGTGTCCTTGTTTCCCCTTTGGTGCAAAAGGAGCAAGCACAGGCCAAAGCATCGGGCAAAGGTTGCCATTCCGGTGCAACGAGACCAAGACCAGCAGAGCGGCAGGATGGAGGTCACCGTGGAGCCCAAGACGGCGTCATCACCAGTACTTTTGGCAGCCAAAGACCACCTTTGGTCAGGATAACTTATACTAGATGTTCCCCTTCAAAATGGCCAATTGTTGGCGCCCTTCACGCTCATTATTTGAGGGAGAGGCCCAGGGCCTTTATAAATAGAGCTAGCCACCACAGAGTTGAGACATCTAGAAAACATCCAGAAATCTGGTAGAGCCCTAGCAGAGAGAGAGGCGACTGAACTCACCCTAGCAGTTCATCACACCAGCTCAAGAACACCTCTCGCGAGGCTGTTCTTCCCTTGTACTGTTCATCATCAGCCCCTGAGGCAATCCACCACACCACACACTGGAGTAGGGTATTACACCACAACGGTGGCCCGAACCATTATAAACCTCATGTCCCTTGTGTTGTTCGTTGTTTCCAGCTTAGATCACGCGAGGAGATTGGACGTAGATCGGTAGGGGAGAGATTTCCGCGTGCACCCCAGTGTTCGAACCTCAAGGGTCTGCCGGAACCCGAAATCCGACATTTGGCGCACCAGGTAGGGGTGCACCAGAATCTTTCTTCCGCTGTTCACGTGTGATCTTCTGTCGTGTCCATGGCTGACGCTCGTCGGGCTCGCGCTGAGCGCCGGGCTGCTCTCGCCACCCGCGTCGCCCAGACGGCACCCGTCGACGGATGCCCTCGTCGTTCCCCGTCGCCTGCCGCCAACGCTGCCACCGGCCCGGCAGGGAACGAGCAGCAGGTCTCGTCCCAGCATCCTTCGATATGGCGGGAAGGCCGCACCGCCACACCGTCGCTGACTCCAGCAGCTTCGTCATCCCACGCCCGTCGCGCCCCCATGGATGCGCACGCCGCGCTGCTCCTGGCAAGAGAACTCTTGCACTACCACCCCGTCGACGACCTCTACGAAGACTGGCTCGCCCGCATCATCGAGCTCGTCAGCGCCGCAGGGGGCTCCCCTTTGTCGTCCCTCTCGCTGCCTCGCCCTCCATTCCACGTAGGAGGCGAGGATCAGGAGGTGCCTCCACCACCACCTCCCCAGGGAGGCGCCCTGGCTCCAAGGCGCGCAGCCCCAGGGCGAGACCCTCCACGTCCGGCGCCTGCATAGCAAGAAAGGAGCTGCCAAGAGATCCCTCGTCCCCAAGAAGGTGCTCACGCGCTCCTAGAGCCGGCGCGCCAAGATCGTGTCCCTGCACCTCCACGCCAAGACCCCGCTCTGCTCCAAGCGGCGGCGCGCGGTAATCCCCATGAGCAAGCCCAATACCAGCAAAAGGCACCGGTGGCCACAGCAGGCTGCCGTGCCCCCACCCCCGAGCTACGCGGCGTCGCATGGCCAGGCAAGTTCAAGCCTGACCTGCCCCCTCGCTACGATGGCACGGCGGACCCTGCGGAGTTCCTGCAACTCTATGAGCTATGCATCGAAGCCGCCAACGGAGATGAAAGGGTCATGGCGAACTAGTTTCCCATGGCGCTCAAGGATGGGGCCCGCACCTGGCTCCTGAACCTGGCTCCTAGCACAATCTCCTCCTAGGACGAGATGTGCACTCGCTTCATCGCCAACTTCTAGTGCACTCGTGACCGGCCCCCGTCCGTGAGCGATCTGCGCCGCATCAAGCAGCAGCAAGGGGAAACCCTGCAGAAATACATCCAGCGCTTCAACAACGCTCGCGTCAAGATCCCCAAGGTGACTGAAGAAGCCATCATCTCGGCCTTCTCCGATGGCGTACGCGACATCAAGATGAAGGAGGAGCTAGCAATCCATGAAGACCTGTGCACATCCCTGGAGCTGTTCAACTTGGCGACCAAGTGTGCCAGGGCTGAGGAAGGGCGCCTTTCACTCCTCGAACTCCCGGCTGCCGACCCAGAAGAGAAGAAGCCCAAGGCCAAGGACGTGAAGCGCAAGGGGGCTGTCGTGCTTGCAGCGGAACCAGACACCAAGCGAGGCAAGGATCAGCCCGAGTCATCCAAGGGCAGCCGGTACTACGTGTACCACGACCTCCACACCCACAACACCAACGAATGTCAAGAGCTCAGGGCCGTGAGAGATGGACGTGTCGGCCAATGCCCTAAGCGCAACGACAGGGGCTATGGCCGAGGAGGAGGAAGAGGTGGCGGACGATGGGAAGACCGTGGCCCTCGCCAAGGGTGGCGAGACCGACCTTGCGAGGATCATTGGCAGGACCAGCCTCGCGAGGGAGGCTGGAGAGATCAGCCTCGTGAGGATCGCCCGCACGGCAACGCGGACCTTCCTCCTCTGCGGCCACCGCCAAGGAGGAACGAAGACCAACATCAGGACGAGAGGGCTGGGGGCTTCCAGGAGCCACGCGCAATCGCTTGCATCTTGGGTGGCGCACAGGCCCCAGCCTCGCATCACATCTTCAAGCAGTTTGCTCGCAAGGTGAATGCAGTCCTCCCCAAGCTTGAGGCCACGCGCCCTCTCAGGTGGTCTGCGTGCGCTATCACGTTCAGCTCAGCGGATCAGCTCAAGTGCGTGGCAACGGCCGGAGTCCTCCCGATGCATTGCTCCCCAGTCATCAGCAACGTGCAGGTCACCAGGACCCTCATTGATGGCGGAGCAGGACTCAACGTCCCGTCCGTCGAGATGTTCGACAATCTCCAAGTGTCGTACGATTAGCTTCAGCCAACCAAGCCCTTCTCAGGAGTCACTGATGGTTCCACTATTCCGATAGGGCAGGTTCGCCTTCCAGTCACCTTCGGGCAGCGCAACAACTACCGCACCGAGCTCATCGACTTCGACGTCGCCCACATCCGTCTGCCATACAACGCCATCCTCGGGTACCTAGCCCTGGCCAAGTTCATGGCAGTGACTCACCATGGATATAATGTCCTCAAGATGCTAGGAAGCGGTGGAGTCATCACCGTACCCTGTGAACAAAGGGACGCAATGTGTTCACTTGAGCGCGCGTTCCAAGCCGCAGCAATCGAAGACCCGGACCGCAGAAACAGAAGACTTCCCGAGGTGACCCCCAAGAAGAAGAAGGTTTCGCCTGGCCCTAGCCATCAGGAGGCGGGCGCCTCCAGAGGTGTTGGGTCAGGATCTGCGCCCAATCAGAGAGCACCACCCTCTCTCGCATAGGAAGGCGCACTCGGTGCCCTCCTCAGGCAGGGCTCGGGGGCTCTTTCTTGGAGAGCCACCGACTTTGCCAAGGTCGCGAGGGAGGCGCTTGGGCACCACTTGGAGGGGTGCTTCCAGGCACGTTTCCCTCAGGAAGGCACAAGGCAAGGAAGACCAAACCCTCAGGAGTTCATCACAAGCAACACTCAGGAGCTACAGGAGTCGAGAGTCATGCGCGGCAGCCGCTGCTTGCCCGCCATGGCCCCACATCCAGGCGAGGATGGTTGGCTGCGCGTCTGCGTCGATGTGCCAGGGCTCAACCAAGCCGCGTCTCAGGAGCGCCTCTAGCCTTCGCGCGTGGGGCGTTGCGAGGGTCCACCTCACAGCTACGTTCGCATGCCTTTCGGCCTGCCGAACACGGTCACCGCTCATCAGCGCTTGCTGAGGAGAGTTCTGGAGGCTCAGGAGGTCAGAAATCGTGCGGTCCTGGCGGAGATGGAGATGGCCTTCGGAGACCCACCTGTGCCCCCGGAGCCTCCCGAGGCTCCTGGGCCTGGGGGCTCATGAGGGTCGACGTCTTCATCGTGCATCGCCCGCTTCTTCAACATCACTCCATCTTCAACGGCACCAGGTGACATATTTCTAAGTTCCGTTTTTAGCTCGGAGCGCCCACAGGGCCGCATCATTCCAGGCCACGTGGGTCCGTCCCTGCGGCATTTATCCATTTTGCTTATGCTCTTTACTTACATTGTTGGGGGCGCCCCTCGGGCTGCATCACCCCCGAGCTGCTCGGGCCTGGCCCTGCGGCGTTTGCTTTTCCCGCATCTACTTAAAATGAATTTGCTCTTTCGCGCTCAATTATCACATTTTGCTTATCGCGGACTTCTCCGCTTTCATGCAAAGCGCTTGCACGTTAAAAGGGGGTACCTGAGCATCGCGACTCATGGACTGCTACTGGCTCTCCAGCCCTCACCCCCTGGCCTTGACCCATGGCATCGCGACCTGTCATACCAGCGGCGGCTGAGCTCGCTCGAGGGCCGGGACATGAGGACGTAGAGCATTTGCATTCTAACCACCCTGCAGGAACACACCGTTGATAAAGGCCGAGAGCCAGGCGCAACCCGCCTCGAGGTAGGGCCTCGTGAGTCCTGCACTGGCTCATGAGTGCCCAGATACACCTCTCCTAGCCCTACCGTGCTAGTCACGTGTCAGGGCGGGGCTGTACAGGCCCCGGGGGCTCCTCCCGGAGGGGATCCCCCTCCCACATACCAGTGGAAGCACCATGCTCCGTGCTGGCTGACGACACTGCCGAGGAGCAGCTATGCCCGTACACATACGGAAGCGCTATGCTCCGTGCTGGTGATAAACAACTGAGGGCGGCCTCCGGCCGTACCAACCTCAGGGAGCCCAGAGCTCAGTGTCCGGCACCATCGCAACGCCTCCCCTCGGGAGCACCGCATGAGGGGGCTGGACACGGGGGCTACGCATGGGCCTCGCCCGAGCGCACGCCACCCAGCCAGGTCCCTTGGACCTGGTCGTCACGCGCCCCTCCCCGAGCGGAGCCAAGGTATGGAAACCCATTTGAACGTCAAGGGGGACTCCTGAGCATCGCGACTCAGGAGCCTAACTTGCCCTGTAGCCCCTCACTCCTTAGTCCCGTCCTGGTTTCCGGTCAGGGCTAACCCTGGGTGAGGTTCGCGCGGGGCCGGGACCTGCCGACGCAGAACGATCAATCCACTCCTCGTTCCCCCCTTTCCTACTTGTTGCTTGTGCGTCAAGGGGGACTCCTGAGCATCGCGACTCAGGAGCCTAACTTCCCACGTAGCCCCTCACTCCTTAGCCCCGTCCTGGTTTCCGGTCGGGGCTAACGCTGGGTGAGGTATGCGTGGGGCCGGGCCCTGCCGACATAGAGCGCGAGCAAGTAGGGGAGAAAAATGCAAATTCTAGGAAATTCAAAGCAAATATTACAAGCTATAGATTGTTTTTACGACGCCAAACACAAGTTTAAACGCCTCCGCGAGGCATGGTGCATGCTGCAGGAATAAAAACAGGATAGAAGCCGCGAAGGGATCACTCTCGAGTGGCGCCGCCTCCTGGGGCGGCGGAGCTGGAGGCACCACGCCTGAGAAAGATGCTGAAGGCGCGGAACCTCCCCAGCAAAGCTTTGGCTCGACATTTCACGGCCTCAGCGGCAGCGGCGGCAAGGTCACCGCTCACGGGCTCCAGCAGGCTGTCGAGGTCGACGTTCGGGTCGTGCAGGTAGACATGGCTGAGGACACGCTTCAGCGCCGCCGAAGACAGGGTGCGCGCCTCGGCCTCGACCATGGGGCCAAGGCCGTCTACGACATCTTCAAGCGCACGGACCAGGAAGGGAAGCAGCTTGGCGGTGCCATCCTCCGTGCCGGCCAGTGGCTCCTCCAAGCCGCTCTCGTAAAGCGTCTTCAGCGCGGCACGAGCCCTCTTCTCCATCTTCGCGAAGGCCACCCGATCCTCCGCTAGGACCTTCGCCTTGGCGTCCAGCTCGGCCCTCTCCGCCTGTAGCGACCGCTCCAGCATCTCCAGTTCGCCGTGGCGGTCATCGAGCTTGGCGTCCCGGTCCTTGACGGCAGCCTCCCGAGCCTTCATCTCCTTCTCTTTCTCCTGGCGGCCGTGGACCTCCTTGGCGAGCTCATCGCGCAGGCCTTGCAGCTCGACCTCTAGCTCCTTGCAGCGAGCCTTGGCAGCTGCAACATTGCCCAGGGTAGCGTCGCGGGTGTCCTTGGCTTGGTTGGCGGCCTGCTTCTCCCCATCGGAGGCCGCCACGGCCTGGCTCAGCGCTGCTCGGATAGAGGCAGCAGACCGGGCCCAGCCAAAAGCTAGCTCCAGGCGCCCGACCGCTAGGCGAGGGTCCGCGCTCAGAAGATCCTCCCACAGCTGGCTCAGTTCGCTGACGACCTGGTCCAGGACGGCGGCAGAGGAAGCAGAAGAAGCGGGAACCGGCAGAGCGGGCGAAGAAGACGGCGGCGTGATCACGGTTTGGCAGGAAGGAACCCCCTGGGCCTTAGTCGCCCCGGCTGCAGGATCGAGCACAGTCGACTCAAGGCGTCCCAGTCGGCCTCGTGAGGACGATCGGACCAGGGAGGCGCGAGCCACGCCGTCTTCCTCCCCAGCGGACGAAGGCACCGCCCCGGCAGATGGACTCGCCCCATGCGGAGCCGCAGAAGCCCCTCTCAACCTCTTCGTCGCAGGCGCTGGCCTGACAAGAGAATATGGACGTCAAGCCTCGGCGGCAAAAACCAAGCAAAGCAGGAATCAAGCACTTACTGGTCGTCGCTCGTGGACCCAAGCAACTTACGGCCAAACTTGAAGCCCGAGAGCCTGCAACTTGGGTCAGCCTCGGGAGGCCCGGAAGCATAAGCCACGTCGGGAGGGCTGGGGCTGGCTTCAGACCGCCCAGGGATCGGAGCAGACCCTGGGGGAACCAGCCCCGACCCGCCCTTCCTTGTTACCAAGGGAGAGTCCTCCCCTCCTCGCCCGGCGCCGGCATCGTCGTCATCCGGCATGGAGCGGAGGGCTTGAGACCTGAGCCGAGCGAAGGACTCCCCCGACTCCTCGCCAGTCGCCTCGAAAACAGACTCTTCCTCCTCACTCCCGCTAGAGCTGCCAGAGGACACGTCTACCATCGCCAGCGCCGCAAGATCCTCAGGAGCTACCGCGGGTACCAGCCCCTCACCGTTGAAGGTGGGCATGGCGTTCACCACCTGCTCCCAGTCGTCGCGAAGGAACAGGGGGACGGGAGCACCCACCGGCTTCGCCACATCTCCCCAACCAAGGAATGGAGGGCTGTGACTAGATTCTCATCGGTCAGGGCCTCAGAGCTTAGGCGCAAGGTGACGTCCGCTTCCCCAAGCCTCCACAACGGGGGCGATTGCTCCTGGAGCGGAGCCACCCGATGCTCCAAGAACTCCCTCAGGAGCGTGGCTCCAGTCAGCTTCGCCACCCCCAAGTTGCTCGGCCTCAGGTCCGCGTTCATCCTCTTCAGGACCGCCCTCGCACGGGGGTCGACAAGCTCCACGCGGGACCACACATCGACAGCCTTGGGCTTCCTCGTAGGCAACACTAGACGGGGGTGGAGGCGCCCGACGTCCACCATGACCCACTTGCTCCGGAAGCCTTTGATCCTCTTCCCAGGCTTCGAGATAGCATTGGAATTGGAGTACGCGATGAAGCTCGCACATGCGGAGACATGGACACCAGAAACCCAGAGGGAAAAATAGTGACGCAACAAGGCCACCGAGGGCTTTACCCCGACGTGAGCCTCACAGTAGTAAGCAAAAATCGCCAGGAGAAGAACGGAGTTGGGGTGGAGGTGCAGAGCCTGCAAGTTGTACTGGCGGAGAACAACAAAGAAGAACTCAGAGAAAGGAGGCACCAGACCGGCGACAATGGCGCTCACAAAGAGCGGATAGAAGGTGCTCCCCTTGACTTCAGGCTGGTCGGAGCCAGCCTTGAGCACATTCGCCCCCTTGCTACCCTGCGCCACTGTCATCAGGCGCGTAAGGGTGAGGTTCTTCTCCGACAGGTTCGGGGAATCCAGGGCCGGCGAGTACCAGGCCTCGGTTGGGGACTTGTGAGGCACCATGGCGTGCCGGATGAGAAGGATTGAGACAGATCTGGAGGATTTCAGAAGCAAGAAGGAGGAGAGCAAGAAAGGGGATCTGAAGCGAGGCGATGGAGAACAAAGCAAGTACGTCTGGCCCGGGCACCTCTTTTGTCAGATGGACAGTTGCCAAGGTGTCGTGGGGAAGCGCAGATACCCATGTCCAATCAATCGCCACGTGGCGCCCAAGGCCGCAGGCTGTTAGGCCCGCGGCGCTTCGTGCTTGCCCCTTCGCTTTCTTGCTAGGCCAAGCCCGGGCGCGCCTTGGGCCTGGGGGCTACTATCGGCGTTCTGGGAACGGGGGTCCCCAGACTTGCCTGCCTGCGGCCTGCGGCATGGCTCGAGTGGGGGCCCAGCACGGCCCATCTTCATCAACTCAAGCTCAAGACCCTCGCGAGGGGCCAAGCCTCGCGGGGCGGATGGCAGGAAGCTTCCTTAGAGGCGGCCTTATCCGGCAGGCTCGCGAGGAGGCACAGAGCAAGGCGGGGATACCTCGCGAGGAGCCCGTGACACAAGCCATGACGATCAAGACCAGGCGGGCGCCGGCCTGCGCAGTGTCCTTGTTTCCCCTTTGGTGCAAAAGGGGCAAGCACAGGCCAAGGCATCGGGCAAAGGTTTCCATTCCGGTGCAACGAGACCAAGACCAGCAGAGCGGCAGGAGGGAGGTCACCGTGGAGCCCAAGACAACGTCATCACCAGTACTTTTGGCAGCCGAAGACCACCTTTGGTCAGGATAACTTTTACTAGATGTTCCCCTTCAAAAAGGCCAATTGTTGGCGCCCTTCCCGCTCATTATTTGGGGGAGAGGCCCAGGGCCTCTATAAATAGAGCTAGCCACCACAGAGTAGAGACATCTAGAAAACATCTAGAAATCTGGTAGAGCCCTAGCAGAGAGAGAGAGGCGACTGAACTCACCTTAGTAGTTCATCGCACCAGCTCAAGAACACCTCTCGCGAGGCTGTTCTTCCCTTGTACTGTTCATCATCAGCCCCTGAGGCAATCCATGACACCACACACTGGAGTAGGGTATTACACCACAACGGTGGCCCGAACCAGTATAAACCTCGTGTCCCTTGTGTTGTTCGTTCTTTCCAGCTTAGATCACGCGAGGAGATTGGACGTAGATCGGTAGGGGAGAGATCTCCGCGCGCACCCTAGTGTTCGAACCTCAAGGGTCTGCCGGAACCCGAAATCCGACAAGGTCTATGGCCACACGCAAGCAAGTGCCTCATCAAAAAAAATACTTCCTCCTAATGCTATACTGACATTGGGGCCCATGGGTTTGTCAACATAGTTACATTTTTTAGGTGCTTCAACGTAGTTACTATATGATATAAATTCACAACAAAGCCGGGGAGCTGGCAGGTATCATTTATTATCACTAGGGCAACAAGTTTCATCTGGGCTGCCCCGTCTAGGCTTTCTTTTTTAAGATGCGCAGCCCACGTTATGCCGTTTTTAGGGCTGTAATGTAGTGACCGGCCTATGGACCTCCCATCCGAGGTTTTATTTTTCCTGAAACATCGGCAACCCAATTTATGTATTTTTTTGAAGAAAACACAAAGGTCTGTTCTATTTTTCCATATAAGAATAGGAACGCATGGTCTAACTTATGTTTCCCTTCTAACTATATTATATATATTCAAATTATTTTATATGCTATTATATATTATTGTTATTGTCATCATATATTTAACAGATACTTACATATGTAAGAAAATAATATGCCACATCTTATTAACTTATAAAAATAATTTATTAACAATAAAATCCTGGATTTTTTGGCAATGAAAATCCTGATGATTGTGTACAAAAGCTTGGTAAGATTTAAGGACCAATGTAATAATAAATCACTTATTATTTAAATATATTTATAAAAAATGCTCAACCCTTGTTTATTTTTGTTTATTTTTGATAACATTGCTGCGCCCAACCTAACATTATAATTAGAATCAGCCTAGCAAAATCGTGTATTTCCAGAAAGTGCAAATGGCGAGTAATTTTTTAGGAAAAAAGAAATGGGCCGCATGGACGCTACATTATTTGTTCACCCAGCCCAGCAAATGGACTGTAATTCTAAAAACGAGAGATCAAATTGACTGTAAATTCTGAAAGATGGATTGAATACGTCCACATTTTTGGAGGCTGAAATGCGGGCAAATAGGTCGGAGCCAACACAAGTCGTTATCAACTTAGTCAACAAATGATTCTAACATCGTTAGCTGTTGGATTTACATCCAAAGACCGACATCCATCTTCAATCTCTCGTCTTCTTCCTCCACCACCACCGGGACCACCTGCTCCCGCCTCCTGCTGCTAGCAGCTCTGCTTAGAACGCTTCGCTGTGAAGCGCTACCACACTTTGGCCAGGCCATCCCTCCACCCCTCCACCCCTCCTATTCTTCTCCACCGACTGCCGAACCACACCGCTCCAGAACCAGTTAACGCTTGTACACCTCTCCCTCTGTGACTTTACTCCCGCGTCTTCCCATGTCTGGCTCATTGCTGTCTGGGGCCTCGTCGTCGTCCACCACCTTGGACGTGCTCGGCATGGAGCGGTCAACGTGGTCAATGAACGACATCCATCGGAAGTAGACTGTGCGTGGAGAGGCTGACAGCTGGGTCCATGGCCGCACGCAAGGAAATGCCTCCTTATTACGCGCAAAATAATGATTCCTCCACCTGATAGCTGGGACCCACCGGAAGGGCCTCTGTATTTCATGAAAAAAACGCCCCCCGCTGACAGGTCGGACCCACCAGCTATATCTTCGCACGCAAGGAAGTGCCTCCTTATTACACACAAAAAAACGAATACCCCTTGCTAGCTGGGACCCACCATAGTGGGAGGCTGACTTGTGGGCCCACCAAGTTGACGGGGACGGAGGGCTTTGTCAACTTAGTTATTATGAACGATTCTAGCTCCAGTGACCATACGATGTCCATCCAACGGCCGTAGTGCTTCTTCAACCTCTGGTCTTCTTGCTCTAGCCGCCCAAACAAGCGTCGGCCGTGCTACCTACTCCTGCCTCCCGTGTCTGGCTGTGCTGCCACCACTGGCCATGCCATCCCTCTATACTCACCCACACCTCCTGTTATTCTCCGGCGATGGCAGCCTCACACCATAGCCGAAGCAGTCAACCCACGTACTCCCCTCCGCGTGGGCATCCACTGCCACGTCTTCCCCGGCTCCGTGTTGTCCCCTTCCCAGGCCTCGCCATCGTCCACCGCCTTGGTGCTCTCGGCGCGGCGTGGTTATTGTGGTCAACGAACGACTTCCATCGGAAGAGTACTGTACGTGGAGAGGCTGACAGCTGGGTCCACGGCCGCAGCAAGGAACTGCCTCCTTATTACATGGAAAATAATGATTCCTCCACCAGAAAGCAGGGACCCACCGGATGGGGCACCATATTTCACAAAAAAATGTTTCCCCCCTGACTGCTGGGACCCACAAGCTACATCTTCGCATGCAAGGAAGTGCCTGACAGTCGGGACCCACGTGGTTGAAGCGTACGTAGCATTGTCATTCTGGTCACGAACATGTACGTACATACTGGTCGATGTAGAGGTGCGCATGTGTCGTAGTAGAGGCGCACACGTAGCATGTACACATACATATAGCGGCCAGGGTGCAAGAAAGAAAATATGGCCATGTACGTACATACGGGCGGGGTCTCGAGTGCCTACTCGCGCATACGTATGGCCAAGGCTCGTGTACATGGCTGGGTCGGAACGGAGAAGCTGCACCGTCCTCGTGTTCATGGGGAGGCAACGGAATGCGTCATGTTCATCGGGAGGCAACGGAACGCGTGCTGTTCATCGGGAGCCAACCGGCTTGGACAGAACAACCGATGGAAGCGAGGCCTGGCTTACCACAGAATGGAGGAAACGGCCTTGTGTTCGGCCGGCCACGGTCGAAACATGATTCTGTTCATCGGGAGGGGTCTGGCGTACCGCAAAACAGAGAAAACGGACATCCTACGGTGGGAACGGGGTCCTGTTGATCGGGAGGGGTGTGGCATACCGCAAAACGGAGGAAACAGACTTGTGTTGGAGCGCTACGGTCGAAACGGGGGTCCTGTTCATCTGGAGGAGTGTGGTGTACCGCAAAATGGGACTCCATGGGATACTGTTCATCTTCATTGTTGACTGCCTCCACGGGCTACTATTCATCCACCGTCGACCTCCTCCAGCCTCCACCTGCGACTGTTCATCCGTAGGCTCCTGTTCATCCGGCCTCCACCACGCGCTCCTCCACCGGCTACTGTTCAACCAGCCCTCTCCATGGGGTCCTATTCAACCACCCCTCCACGGGCTATTGTTCATACAGCCCTCCACTGGCTACTGTTCAACCAGCCCTCCACGGGGTCCTGTTCATCTAGCCCTCCACGGGGTCCTATTCATCCAGCCCTCCACGGCGTCCTGTTTATCCACCGGCTCGATCGATCGGGGTACTGTTCATCCAGCAGCAACGGCCTCTACTACCACAGGGTCCTGTTCGTCCAACCCCCTACCAGGAACTGTCCATCCAACCCCCCCCCCCAACAATGCTCACTGTTCATCTAGAGGCAGCATCGATCGACTTCAGTTAGCTGCAGTAGCGAAGGAATCCCTCGGGTTCAGTTAACAACAAGGGATCGATCGATCGCTTGGGTTCAGTAACGCGTAGCCTACAGTGCAATCGCTTGGGTTCAGTTAGAGCCCAACGCCTCGCTCGGGTTTAGTTAGAGCGCAACGCCTCGCACACACGCGCGTACGTATGAGAGAAACGCGCATCGCTCGGCCCCGACCACCCACCATAACCGGGAACTCCCTGATATTTTCCTCGCCCTCGCTTCTACCATGGTTTTTTTCCGTCATGGATGGCCCAAAGAATGTCATGCAACTGCGTCTCTGGCTCGCCCAGGATGAAAATCCCATTTTCTATGATGATTTTTTGTCATAGAAGTAGGACCCCACCACATCTATGATGATACCGGGTCTTGTCACAATTATCGTCATAGAAGTGTCATAAGTATGACAAGTTTTTTTTTGTTCGACCCAAAATGTCACAGATGTGTCCATTTTTTTGTAGTGGGAGGGGCGCGGCCCCCCTTTCCCTTTCCCTCTCCCTCTCCTTCCTATTACCTGCAGTGAAAGAAAGGAAAGGGGGGGGGGGGGGGGGGGGAATCCTACTCCTAGTAGGACTCCCTGGCGCGCGCCCCCTGGTCGGCCTCCTCCTCCTCCCCTCCTTTATATACGGGGGCGGGGGGCACCCGAAAGGCACACCAATAGTTCTCTTAGCCGTGTGCGGTGTCCCCTCCATAGTTTACTCCTCCGGTCATAGCATCGTAGTGCTTAGGCAAAGCCCTGCACGGATCACATCACCATCATCGTCACCATGCCTCGTGCTGATGGAACTCTCCCTCGACCCTCTACTGGTTCAAGAGTTTGAGGGATGTCATCGAGCTGAACGTGTGCTGAACATGGAGGTGCCGTACGTTCGGTACTTGGATCGGTTGGATCTTGAGGACGTTTGACTACATCAACCGCGTTAACCTAACGCTTCCTCCTTCAGTCTACGTGGGTACATGGACTCACTCTCCCCCTCTCGTTGCTATGCATCTCCTAGATAGATCTTTCATGATCATAGGATTTTTTTTGAAATTGCATGCTACGTTCCGCAACAGTGGTATCAGAGCCAGGTCTATGCGTAGATGATATGCACGAGTAGAACACAATGAGTTGTGGGCGATAATAGTCATATTGCTTACCACTAACGTCTTATTTTGATTTGGTGGTATTGTTGGATGAAGCGGCCCGGACCAGCATTACATGACCATGTTCATGAGACCGGTTCTACCGACGTGCTTTGCACACATGTGGCTGGCAGGTGTCTGTTTCTCCAACTTTAGTTGAATCGAATTTGACTACGACCAGTCCTTGCTGAAGGTTAAAACAACACACTTGATGAAAAATCGTTGTGGTTTTGATGCGTAGGTAAGAACGGTTCTTGCTAGAAGCCCATAGCAGCCACGTAAAACTTGCAACGACAAAGTAGAGGACGTCTAACTTGTTTTTGCAGGGCATGTTATGATGTGATATGGCCAAGACATGATGAAATATAGATTGTTGTATGAGATGATCATGTTTTGTAAAAGTTATCGGCAACTGGCATGAGCCTTATGGTTGTCGCTTTATTGTATGAAATGCAATCGCCATGTAATTGCTTTACTTTGTCACTAAGCGGTAGCGATAGTGATAGAAGCAATAGATGGTGAAACGACAACGACGCTGTGATGAAGATCAAGGTGTCAAGCCGGTGACGATGGTGATCATGACGGTGCTTTGGAGATGGAGATCAAAGGCACAAGATGATGGTGGCCATATCATGTCACATATTTTGATTGCATGTGATGTTTATCTTTTATGCAACTTATTTTTCTTAGTACGACGGTAGCATTATAAGATGATCCCTCACTAAATTTCAAGGTATAAGTGTTCTCCCTGAGTATGCACCGTTGCTACAATTCGTCATGCTGAGACACCACGTGATGATTGGGTGTGATAAGCTCTACGTTCACATACAACGGGTGCAAGCCAATTTTGCATGTGCAGAATACCCGGGTTAAACTTGACGAGCCTAGCATATGCACATATGGCCTCGGAACACTAAGACCGAAAGGTTGAACGTGAATCATATAGTGATGTTTACCATTGAAAACTACTCCATCTTACGTGATGACCGGACATGGTTTAGTTGATATGGATCACGTGATCATTTAGATGACTAGAGGGATGTCTATCTAAGTGGGAGTTCTTAAGTAATATGATTAATTGAACTTTAATTGATCATGAACCTAGTCATGATAGTTTTTGCATATCTATGTTGTTGTAGATCAATGGCCAGTGCTACAGTTCCCTTGAATTTTAATGCGTTCCTGGAGAAAGCTAAGTTGAAAGATGATGGTAGCAACTACACGGACTGGGTCCGTAACTTGAGGATTATCCTCATTGCTGCACAGAAGAATTACGTCCTAGAAGCACCACTAGGTGCAAGACCCGCTGCAGGAGCAACTCTGGACCTTATGAACGTCTGGTAGAGCAAAGATGATGACTACTCGATAGTTCAGTGTGCCATGCTTTACGGCTTAGAATCGGGACTTCAAAGATGTTCCAGGAGTTGAAGTTAACATTTCAAGCAAATGACCGAGTTGAGAGATATGAAGTCTCCAACAAGTTCTATAGCTGCGAAATGGAGGAGAACAGTTGTGTCAGTGAACACATACTTAGAATGTCTGGGTACCATAACTGTCGGTGTCAAAACCGGCGGATCTCGGGTAGGGGGTCCCGAACTGTGCGTCTAAGGTCGATGGTAACAGGAGGCAGGGGACACAATGTTTACCCAGGTTTGGGCCCTCTCTATGGAGGTAATACCCTACTTCCTACTTGATTGATCTTGATGAATATGAGTATTACAAGAGTTGATCTACAATGAGATAGAGATGGCTAAACCCTAAAAGCCTAGCATGTATGACGATGGTAATGATTGTCCTCCTTCCGGACTAAGTCCTCCGATTTATATAGACACCGGGAGGATCTAGGGTTACACAAGGTCGGTTACAGAGAAAGGAATCTTCATATTGGGTCGCCAAGCTTGCCTTCCATGCCAAGGAGAGTCCCATTCGGACACAGGAGAGAGTCTTCGGTCTTGCTTCTTCACAGCCCATTAGTCCAGCCCATGTCCAACAGGCCGGCCACCCGAGGACCCCTTAGTCCATGACTCCCTCAGTAGCCCCTGAACCAGGCTTCAATGACGAGGTGTCCGACGCGCAGATTATCTTCGGCATTGCAAGGCAGGTTCCCCTTTCCGAATACTTCAGGATAGTCTTCGGACGAAACAACAGTGTCCAAACCCGCAACACAAGTACCAAAGCCGTAGATTATAGTATTTTACGATTCCAATCTGCTGATAGTAATTTTTATAATGTGACATCACGCTCGCCCAGTTATTTATTTCGAACCATTTTCTATCCAGCCATTCCAGGTTTCAAGGCGTGGTTGTTATTGGCACGTCCTGTCGAAGCAGAGATCGTGTCCCCTTATTGCGGGATTCTCATCAATACGAGTGAGGGAGTCCTAGATTAGGGGGTCTCCGGACAGCTGGACTATATCCTTTGGCCGGACTGTTAGACTATGAAGATACAAGATTGAAGACTTCGTCTCGTGTTCGGATGGGACTCTACTTGGCGTGGAAGGCAAGCTAGGCAATATGGATATGTATATCTCCTCCTTTGTAACCGACCTTGTGTAACCCTAGCCCTTTCCGGTGTCTATATAAACCGGAGGGTTTTCGTCCATAGGACAACATACAATCAGACCATAGGCTAGCTTCTAGGGTTTAGCCTCTCCGATCTCATGGTAGAGCAACTCTTGTAATACCCATATCATCAAGAATAAATCAAGCAGGACGTAGGGTTTTACCTCCATCAAGAGGGCCCGAACCTGGGTAAAACATCATGCCCCCTGCCTCCTGTTACCATCCTCCTTAGACGCATAGTTTGGGACCCCCTACAAATAGCCAAACAGAAGGTAATATTTTAAATTCAAATAAGCGTTGCATAGCGCATATGAAACAATTTTTCATCATACAGGATCACACGAGCAAGTTTACGCAAATATTACATCCTTTGGACATTCGTCCGCTACAAGACGGGCACCCTTCAGGACACGCTCATAATAAATTTCGAGGGTGCGATGCTCCTTGCCCTGCGGGAGTCCTTCCTTGATCAGCTTCACAGCGTCTAGCTTGGCCCATTGCACCTTCACACGGGCGAAAGCCTGGCGTGCAACCACAAGCCGCCTCACCAGGCCGAAGTAGCTGTTCGGAAGGGCGTCGCCAGGCCACAACCGGACTATAAGGCCCTTCATGGCCTGTTCGGCCGCCTTGTGTAGCTCGACCAGCTGCTTTAGCTGGTCGCTCAGAGGCATCGGGTGTTCGGTCCCAGTATACTGAGACCAGAACAACTTCTCCGTTGAGCTTCCCTCCTCGGCCTGGTAAAACTGTGCGGCATCCGACACACTGCGGGGCAAATCTGCGAATGCTCCTAGAGAGCTCTGGATTCGGGTAAGTAATAGGTAATTTACTCTCACATGCTTGCTTTGCATATAGAATGCCTTACTCGCCGCTGTTTTATTCATCGCGTCAATCTCTTGGAGGGCCTTTTGGGCTTCAGCCTTGGCACTCTTTGCGCTCTCGAGGGCCGCAACAAGCCCAGACTCTCGCGTCTTCGAGTCAAGCTCCAACGCCTCGTGCTTCGTCACGAGAGCCTGGAGCTCTTGCTACACCTCGCCCACCCGAGCCTCTTGCCTTTCCTGCTCGGTGCCCTCCTTGGCCGCTTTATCTTCGGCCTCGGACAACGCTTGCTTTAGGGTCGCCACTACGGTCGCGGCCCCTGGCAAATTCATGATGATCCTCTCATTTTGCAATCACATTCTTTTTATACATATCCATAGACTAGGTACTACTTACCTTTGTTCTCCTCGATCTGCCTCTTGGCAAGGCCGAGCTCGTCCTTGGACCCTTTAAGGTCATGCTTCAGTGCAGCGACCTCCGCAGTCAGTGCGGCACATGCCAGCAGCGAAGCCTGCATACGCATATTGACATACTTATATTAGACTCCTGCGATATTATTTGATCCTCTGTTTGGCTTTTCTTTGTGAACACTGAATAGAGCATCAAAGGCTATTGTCTATGTGGGAATATTTTCCCTATATTTTAAACACTTACCTCAAAGCCTGTTAGAAGGCTGGCACATGCTTCAGTCAATCCGCTCTTGGCCGACTGAACCTTCTGGACCACCGCACTCATAATAGTACGGTGCTCCTTGTCGATGGAAGCGCTGCGAATCGCTCCCAGCAGATTGTCCGGCGCCTCTGGATGGACAGAGGTCACCGGCACAGGCGTCTTGCCCCTCTTGGAAGGAGGTCGCCTGCCCGAGTCCGGAACCACTGGAGGTTCCGGTGTGGTGTTCGGCTAAGGGCCGAACTCGGAGCCCTCAGGGGCCTTGTTCCCTCTACTCCCGGAGTCCGGAAGGTCGCCTTGAGGCGCCTCCGGGACTGTCTCCCCTCGACCCGGTGCCTCTTGAGACAATACCTCGGCATCGTCCGCAGGGCATGGGGAGGTGGCGGTCGGAAGTGGATCGCTATTCATATCCGACGAGCCCAGGGAGCCGTCCGACGATACATCGATACGGGCTCATGGCGATCTGCATAATCATATTCGGCGTTAGGGGAAGCAGTGCGACAAAGGAATGCTATGAGTTACTCTGGTATCCGAATACTTACGACTTCGCCAGGGGCTTGGCCCTGAGCAGCCACTCGTCTTCGCCTTCGGCGGCGGTGGTGGAACTGTCCGGAAGGAGAGTCCTTCCCTTCTTGGACCCTTCGGCCTCCCTAGTTGGGGCGGCCTTCCTTTTCTTGTCTCCCCAACTGAAGGGGGAGCATCTTCTTCTTCCTCCTCGTCTTCGGGGGAGGAGTGTGTCGCAGAGTTATCGAACGATGAGTCTGATGACGCCTGGCGTCGGGACCTCTTTCGGGTTCTCTTGGCCTTCTTGGTCTTCTCCGACACCTTATAAGGGGCCGGAGTCAGCATCTCCGTAAGGAGAGCGTCCGCAGTGTGTTCGGGCAGAGGGGTCGGACAGTTAATCTGCCCCGACATCTCCACCCAGTCCTGTCAAAGGCATGAAGATCAGACCCCGCACATAATTAAGCTAGGGGAAATAAAATATCCTACTGGATGTATAGAACTCACTGAATGCGCTCGACGCTTCACGCTTAGCCCGCGGTCCTCAGTGAGGGAGGGAGGGACCTCGGCGCCCTTGAATAGCACCTTCCAGGCATCCTCGTGTGTTGTGTCGAAGAGCCTGTTCAGAGTTTGGTGCTGGGCCGGGTCGAACTCCCACAAGTTGAAAGCCCGTCGTTGACACGGGAGGATCCGGCGGATGAGCATGACCTAGACTATGTTGACGAGTTTGAGCTTCTTGCTCACCATGTTTTGGATACATGTTTGGAGTCCGGTCAACTCTACCGAACTACCCCAGGACAGTCCCTTCTCTTGCCAGGAGGTGAGCCGCGTGGGGATGCCAGATCGGAACTCGGGGACCGCTGCCCATTCGGGGTCACGCGGCTCGGTGATATAGAACCACCCCGATTGCCACCACTTTTATGGTCTCCATGAAGGAGCCCTCAAGCCAGGTGACGTTGGGAATCTTGCCCAACATGGCGCCTCTGCACTCCGCCTGGCGGCCGCTCACTACCTTCGGCTTGACATTAAAGGTCTTCAACCCTAAGCCGAAGTGGGGCTGGATGCGGAGGAAGGCCTCGCACACGATGATAAACGCCGAGATATTGAGGATGAAGTTCGGGGCCAGATCGTGGAAATCCAGGCTGTAGTAGAACATGAGCCCCCAGACGAATGGGTGGAGAGGGAATCCCAGTCCGCGGAGGAAATGGGTAAGGAACACTACCTTCTCATGGGGCCTGGGGTTGGGGATGAGCTGCCCCTCATCTGGGAGCCGGTGCGAGATGTCGTCGGACAGGTATCCGGCTCTCCTCAGCTTCTTGATGTGTCCCTCCGTAACAGAGGAGACCATCCACCTGCCTCCCGCTCCAGACATGGTTGGAGAGGGTTGAGGTGGGAAGTGCAGACTTGGGCGCTGGAGCTCGAGTGTGCAAAAATGGATGAGCAGAGGAGGAAGAAGGCGTGGATGAAAAGGTGAATCCTTATCCCTTTATATGGGCGGACGAAACTATGCGCCCCCACTAGCCTGGTAAAACTTGCTTATCCCCCAAGCGCCGTAATAGATGGCGCGGTTGGGTTACCGACGCCCGTATTGATGAGAATCCCATAATTAGGGGAACACGATCTCTGCTTTGACAAAACGTGTCAAGAAACTGCCTCGCGTTATGTGTGGAGCTGGTTGAAGAAAAACGGTTCGAATAATCATTGAGCCATGGCATGATGTCATGTGGCAAAACGTGTCAGCAGATTAAGATTTGTGGAAATATTATTCTCTCTATGGTGGTATGTGGAACTTGTTTTGCAGGGTCGGACACTATCCTTGTATTCAAATTCTTCCGTGGTGTATTCGGAGGAGGAACCCACCTTTGTAGGATCTAGAAGTAGATGTGTCTAGAGGGGGGTGATTAGACACTTAGTGCTAAAGTTGCAATTTTTAAACTTTTTCGGTTTAAGTGGAGTTTAGGCACAATTTCAGCACACACAATACATATCAAGCAAGCATGCAAAGAGTATATGAGCAGCGGAATGTAAAGCATGCAACTTGCAAGAATGTAAAGGGAAGGGTTTGGAGAATTCAAACGCAATTGGAGACATGGATGTTTTTCCCGTGGTTCGGATAGGTGGTGCTATCCTACATCCACGTTGATGGAGACTTCAACCCACGAAGGGTAACGGTTGCGCGAGTCCACACAGGGCTCCACCCAAGGGTAAAGGTTGCGCGAGTCCACACAGGGCTCCACCCACGAAGGGTCCACGAAGAAGCAACCACCCACAAAGGGTCCACGAAGAAGCAACCTTGTCTATCCCACCATGGCCATCGCCCACACAGGACTTGCCTCACCAGCGGTAGATCTTCACGAAGTAGGCTATTTCCTTGCCCTTACAAACTCCTTGGTTCAACTCCACAATCTTGTCGGAGGCTCCCAAGTGACACCTAGCCAATCTAGGAGACATCACTCTCCAAGAAGTAACAAATGGTGTGTAGGTAATGAACTCCTTGCTCTTGTGCTTCAAATGATAGTCTCCCCAACACTCAACTCTCTCTCATAGGATTTGGATTTGGTGGAAAGAAGATTTGAGTGGAAAGCAACTTGGGAAGGCTAGAGATCAGGATTCATATGGTAGGAATGGAATGTCTTGGTCTCAACACATGAGTAGGTGGTTCTCTCTTAGAACATATGAGTTGGAATGGTGTGTGTGTTCTGATGGCTCTCTCTTTGAATGAGAAGGAGGTGGAGGGGTATATATAGCCTCCACACAAAATCCAACTGTTACACAGTTTTCCAATCTCGGTGGGACCGAATCAATAAACTCGGTCGGACCGAAAATGTAAACCTAGTGACCGTTAGAGATTTTCGGTGGGACTGACATGCAACTCGGTAGGACCGATATGGTTAGGGTTTGGGCATAACGTAATCTCAGTGAGACCGATTACACAAACTCGGTGAGACCGAATTTGGTAATTAGCTAACCAGAGAGTTGGTCAGGCAAACTCGGTGGGACCGATTTGCTCTTTTGGTGAGACAGAGTGGAACTTGGTGAGACCGAAAAGTTACAAAGGGGAAACACTGAGTTTACATTGCAATCTCGGTGGGACCGATTGCATATCTTGGTGGGACCAAGAATATTGCAATAGGTAACAGAGAGTTTGCAATCCCATCTCGGTGAGACCGAGATCCCTATCGGTAGAACCGAATTGCTAGGGTTTGGCAGTGGCTTATGACAAGTGAAACTCGGTGGCGCCAGATAGGAAGAATCGGTAGGACCGAGTTTGGCTTAGGGTTTAGGTCATATGTGGAAGTGGGAAAGTAGTTGAGGGTTTTGGAGCATATCACTAAGCACATGAAGCAAGAGGCTCATTAAGCAACAGCTCATCCCTCCTTGATAGTATTGGCTTTTCCTAAAGACTCAATGTGATCTTGGATCACTAAAATATAAAATGAAGAGTCTTGAGCTTGAAGGTTTAGCCAATCCTTTGTCCTCAGCATCTTGAAGGAGTTCCCACAACCTTTAGTCCATGCCACTCCATTGTTGAACTTATCTGAAACATGCTAGATCGAAATGTTAGTCCAACAAGAGATATGTTGTCATCAATTATCAAAACCACCTAGGGAGCACTTGTGCTTTCAGCCTTGCAATGCCGAAGACAATACTGCGCGCTGGACTCATCGTCATTGAAAGCCTGGTTCAGGGGCTACTGAGGGAGTCCTGGATTAGGGGGTCTTCGGATAGCCGGACTATATCATTTGGCCGGACTGTTAGACTATGAAGATACAAGATTGAAGACTTCGTCTCGTGTCCGGATGGGACTCTACTTGGCGTGGAAGGCAAGCTAGGCAATACGTATATGTATATCTCCTCCTTTGTAACCGGCCTTGTGTAACCCTAGCCCTTTCCGGTGTCTATATAAACCGGAGGGTTTTCGTCCGTAGGACAACATACAATCAGACCATCGGCTAGCTTCTAGGGTTTAGCCTCTCCGAGCTCGTGGTAGATCAACTCTTGTAATACCCATATAATCAAGAATAAATCAAGCAGGACGTAGGGTTTTACCTCCATCAAGAGGGCCCGAACCTGGGTAAAACATCGTGTCCCCTGCCTTCTGTTACCATCCGCCTTAGACGCACAGTTCGGGACCCCCTACCCGAGATCTGCCCGGTTTTGACACCGACAACGAGTGTGGGTAACCCGACCGTTCTGTTGGAAAGATTCCTTAGGAATAGGCAAGTCTTCAGGATTAGGAGGAGGCGTTCAATACCCGGTGCCTTTATAAAGGAACCATGGGCCGTCTTTTTATGCCAAACCTCTCCTCAGCCTTTCCATCCTCGAGTTCTAGCACCCAAGGTTTGACTTCATGTCCGGACCCAGCCCTCAAGGTTGATGGGTGGCTTCCTCCGTTGCAGAGGAGGGTATCGCTAAGCTTTGGGCGGCCAGATACATGACCGCGGAGATCCCCCACAGGCTTCCTGCTCAAGGACAGGTTATTCCGACCCCCAGACCGGCGAGAGGGTCGTATTCATCTCTCACTTCCTCCGAGGGCTAGGGTTCGCTGTCCACCCCTTTGTCCGGGGGCTAATGTTTTATTACAGACTTGATTTTCACGATCTAGCTCCGTCCCTCCTCCATGTCTCGGCATTTATCATCACGTGTGAGGCCTTCCTCCGAATCCCCCCATAGTTTGACCTATGGCTCAAGACCTTTAGTGTGAAGTCGAAGGTAGTCGACCGGGAACAGGCGGAGTGTGGCGGTGCTGTAGTAAGCAAGCTGACCTACACTCTCTAGCCAAAAGGCTCTTTCACCGAAACTTCCAACCAATGGCAGCGAGAGTGGTTTTACATCACGGAACCCCGTAGTACCAAGTGGGAAGCTGTACCTGCGTTCTGTACCGGCCCTTTATTACAGCTTGCATCATGGATCAATAAGGGGATGGACTGGGGATCAGTTGATGAAGTGCAGACTCTATAGAGCCGCATCTGAACCCTCCTTGAGAAGGAGATCGATCTTGTCAACATGATTCAAGTAATGCTAGTCCGCCGAGCTCTGCCATGCCAGCGTATGCCTCTTTGCATGTGGGAGTTTAATCTAGAAGGACCATGAACCCTCCAACATTTCTTCGGCATTATGCACAAAGGGATGTGGAAGTTGTTCTTCGGGAAATGAAAACATTGGCTAGACACCACTGAGGACGCCGGCCTGGACTGCAACCGTCCGGATACCCCGGTAAGCACTTGACCTCCGAACACTTTGTATTTAAGTATGCCATAATACATTACTGAGCAAACTATCTTCATCCAGTGCTGGATAAAGAAAACAGAACTAATTAGGTGTTCGGCCCCCCTTCCCGAAGGCTCAGCGGATCCCGTATTAACAAGGATGCTGGCCCCGGCTCCATACCAGATGCCCATGAAGGAGAGCAAGGCGGAGAGTGGGAGGACCAAAGATGGCCTCCATCCCGAAGATATATCAGACATTATGTCCGGGGGAATCAAGATTCCATCATTCGAAGACAAAAATGAAGGGTAAGTCAATGTCTCTTCCCCCATGGAAAGAGAAGGGCCGCCTCCAAAAATTGGGAGAAAAGGCTCCTAAGAGAGGCAAGATGCCTCTGTCGGGTGGCTCGGGCATGGAGGACGACATCATCGCGCGGTCCCATGACGAGGACAAGCCTCAGGCCAAATCGTAAGTGAACAAGGGTGTTTTAAATATGTCCCATTCCTTTCTTGTAACGTCTAGAATATATGTTTTTTGCAGTTCGACACACAATGTTCTTCAACAATCCTCTTCCTCGGGGGACCTTCACCCAGAGATGATGGAAAGCAAGACGCCTCCACCGGTGTCCTCGCCCAATAGGGCGGACGACTTTGAGGTGTTGTCGCGGAGGGTCTCCCCCGATCAACAAGTGGTGCAAGGGATGACGAAGACACTACCCGAAGGTGATACTTCGGTGGCCCAGGGTCCGGAGACCAACAATGGAGGTCCCGAGCAGTCCGGTCTATAGCCGGATGCGAATAAACGGATTCCTTCAAAGGGAGGCCGTGTTCCTTTAGCAGCTTCCGAAGACCCAGAAGTGCCGGATATATTGATGAACATGCTGCGACAGGCGTCTGTCTCAGAGGAAAATCGTACCTTGATGGGCACAGTGGTCGAAAAGGTCCTGTCTGCGAAAAGCGGATTGAATGAGGCCTTTGTTGGCCTACTAAGAGGCTTTGAGGTTTGTACTGTAACATGTTCGATTGTGTTTTATTCACAAAATACACCTGTGTATAGATAGTAGCCCCTGAGACTCTAATTGGCTTCCCGAGGGAGGCGATCAGAGGATCAAATGATATGCCTAGGAAATAATCTGATCAATTGGAACACAGGCTGTGACCTCCCCGTTAACTACCCGGACTATAGAAGTTGCGGATTTGCAACACAAGATTGATGAGGCGGAAAATGATATCGCGCTTATCAACAAGCAACTTGACGAGGCGCAAGGTATGTTTTTGGGGCAGCCATACTGTGCACGTTTTTACAATATAAGCATGATGCGAAGATTTGTTTAATAAGATGTACATATCTGCAGATGGTGCTGCCGCGGTCGAGATCCTTTGGGCTAAGCTAGCCCGGGCCAAGGAGCAGGCCCGGATTAGTAATGCGGCTACCGAAAAGGCATCTGCCGAGTTAAAGGCTGAACAGGCTGCTCGGCACCAATACGAGGAGAAAATATCCTCGATGACGCTTGAACTAAAGTAGGCCGCTAGCCGCTGTGGATTTATCGAGAGGGATAGTAAAGCCAAAACGGCTAATCTTGACAAGGCCTTACAAGAGGCAAGAGAGGCCTGGTCCAAATCGAGAGCGGCCCGGGAGGAGATCCGGCAAGCTTGCGAGATCGCGGCTGGTAAGCCCTTTTTATTGCAAACTAAGTTTGGCGATCCGAGTTATGCCCCGCTTAATCAAGTGTGGAGTTCTCCAGATGCCTTGTTGGATTTGCCGAAGAGTGCTTCCGATGCGGCATAGGTTTACCAAGCACAAGAAGGGTATGCAACAGAGAAGCTTTTCTGATCGCAATTTGGTGCATCAAAGCGCCCACTGTTGCTAAACAAGCAGATGACCCAATGGGCAGAACTACACCGAATATCCGGCGCTGCCATGAAAGACGTCATAGTTCGGCTGTGGCCGACCGAGCCAATTCTGGATAGTTATTTTGGTTTGGTGCGGCGACTTGCTGCCACGGTGCTGCGCATTAACACCGTTAAGCGATCAACGTGCATTGAAGGTGCACGGATGGCCTTTGCCCGTGTGAAAACATACTGGACGAAGATGAAGGCCATCGATGTTGCAGCGAAGAGTCCACCCAAGGGCAGGGACCATCACGTACCAGAGCATTATTTCGAAGATGTCTTAGAGGCTGCCCGGTTGATAGAGGGCCAGTGCTCAAAAGATATGATATTCAAGTGAGATGTATTGACATTGTGAAAAAACAGTATTATGAAATAATAAATTTTATTTTAGAGTTTCTTAAAAGCATGGAATCCTCCTGTGCGGCCGTTTTTATATAATCTGAAAGATTTCCAGTCGTCGGCTTCAGCCCCCTCGTAGGAAATACGGGGGTGTTCGGAAAAGCAATTGATCACTCTTAACCCAACGTCTTGGTCCAAAAAGGTGGTGTCAATGTGGTGAACTAGGCAATCAGACTATAGGGCGTTAACAGTTTCACTTAGCCATAGGAATTTTATGGTGGATCTACGATATAGATCCTGTTATGTACGCAGTTATCCCAATGCGGTGCGTTACATCTATGAACCAAAAGAAGGTCCTTCGTATACTACGTGGGAATCTCAAAAGATCCCGTTAAGTCGTCGAGCGGTTGACCAACTCTCGCTGCATCATGACAGTCAGCTTTCGGCTTTCTCTACTGAGGTGTTTGACCAGATGAACCAGAAACACAATCGCAGTAGTTCTCCCTTTACTACCCTAGACGATAGAGCGGAACGTAAGGTAGCAAGCATAGTAGCCGGGAAACCCAACTATCGACCCAAGACATGATTTAGAGATGATGCATATAAGGCCAAGGTCTCGACGTCGAATTATGCTATGAAGTTATTCGGACTTTATTGGCAACTTATTTTGTTCCTATGCCAAGCCCCTGGCAAGGTATGCCGGGGTGGGTGTGTGAAACAACCAAAAGGAGCAAAATTTGGTTCTTTATAAAAAAGTGAATACCGGATACAGAGTATATTCACTAGAACCTAAGTGACATGCCAATTGTCATTTTATAGATAATAACGCCACAACCTCGACTATTTGACATGCTAGGGGTCGGCGGCTGAGGAAACAGGCACTTTACGGGCTCGAAAAATAGAGAGTACAGTCTACAAAAAGTTATTTTGGACCTCCTATCGCACGTATGCGCCGCCTTTCCTCGATGGAGGGGCTCCTTAACAGGAGTAGCCTTTGGGTGAATTTACAAACCCGAACTCTGATACCGTCCATGAGATGACCAGCCTTTGCGCTACCTATGGTGAAGGATGATGGAAAAATAAAGAGTGATTGAAAAAGAGAAAAAAGGAAGTAGTTTATGGGAGTACTTGTAGATCCGTCCGTTTTGTGCTTCCGCCGATGCCCAGGCTATTTGAAGTGCATAGTTATGTATGCGCGGTACATATTTCGCAGGTATATGAGGCGGACGGTGGAAGCCAAACTGCTAGTCCTACTCCGAACTTGGTCGATCCTGTTGAATGGAGACCGGTGGCTTAATGGTCAACAAGGTATGCAGTTTAATTAGATTTCTTTGTACTTTGGATCAGGGCGCCGTAATGTGATCCTCAGTACGGAGGGAGTGTTTCTCCTGCTCCCCTGTACAGTTGTGTGTCACGTATACCATGTTAACTATTTTTACTTCAGGGGGAAATTGCTTCTGACCCTCGATATTTGGTTGGTGACCCTCTTCATCATCGCTATTGCCCGGCGGCCTCCTCTCCTTGTGTTTGGCGTTGAGCTTGCCGACCTGCTTGAAGACCCAACAACTTCTGTTGGTATGATTAGCTGGTTTATCGGGGTGGCCATGAATCTGGTAGGGCCGGTCCAATATCTTGTCCAAATTGGATGGTCCATCTCTATTTGCCTTGAATGGCTTTTTCCGTTGACCGGATTTGGGGCCGTTGAATCCGGCGTTGACCGCCGTGTCATGCATTCTTTCGTTATCACCGCGGGGCTTGTATTTGCTGCGTCGTGGTCTGCCATTGCTGTCCTGGACTTCGGAAGTGCCCGGATCGCTGGCGCTGTTGCTTCTACGAGCGAGCCAGCTGTCTTCTCCCACGTAAAAACGGGTCATCAGAGCGGTAAGGGCTGGCATGGATTTTGGTTTTTCTTGACCAAGGTGGTGAGCGAGCCACTCGTCCCGGATGCTGTGCTTGAAGGCCGCTAGGGCTTCCGCATCCGGACAGTCGACAATTTGGTTCTTTTTAACTAAGAACCTAGTCCAGAGCTTCCTGGCCGACTCTCCGGGTTGCTGGACAATGTGACATAAGTCGTCAGCATCTGGTGGCCGGATCTATGTACCTTGGAAGTTGTCGAGGAAACCCTCTTCCAAGTCCTCCTAGCTGCCAATAGAATTTTTAGGCAAACTGTTTAGCCAGCGCTAAGCTGGCCCTTTGATTTTTAAAGGGAGGTATTTGATGGCATGGAGGTCATCTCCACGAGCCATATGAATGTGGAGAATAAAGTCCTCGATCCACACCGCGGGGTCAGTTGTTCCATCGTATGATTTGATATTTACTTTGTCAGTGAAGCAAAGAGGGTGTGCGGTGCCTCTATATCGGGCCGCATCGCGACGCAGCTCCGATGGAGTCCATCTGCGGTGTTCGGCTCGTGCATGACTAGGCTTGTCACATCCGAATGGATAGCCATCGACACGTGCCGAGGACGTCCTCGCGATCCGTAGATCGATCTGGTACGCCCTGCTCTGTTGTTCAGGTCTTGCCGGAGGTCATATGTGTGACCACGAGCTGTTTTATCTTTGCCTTTATAGTGAGGTGGGGCGGGCTAGTGTTCGGCTTGAGTTGCCGCTTTATCCCGACCACGTGGTAGTCGGACAACCTCATTGTGTGATGATGGTATGGGCTCCAGCGCCTCATCATCGAACAGAGGTAGCAGCTTGCGCTTCGGGTAACTTTTGGCTGGGCGCTTAAGGCCGTATTCTTCGGCTGCCAGGACATCAGTCCATCTATCATTTAGCAAGTCTTGATCAGCTTGAAGTTGCTGCTGCTTCTTTTTTAGGCTTCTTGTGGTGGCTATTAGTTGGCGCTTTAAGCGCTCATGCTCGAGAGGTTCTTCAAGCACGATGAAATCCTTGTTGCCGAGGCTCACCTCATCCTCGGAGAGCGGAAGATAATTACTGTCCTCCAAGTCTTCGTTGATGGCCTGTTCATCGGGGCTAACTTGCCCATCTTCCCGTTCTTCTTGTGCAGGAGTTGCTTCAACAGGGTCTTCATTATCGTTGGCACCCTCTGGAGTATTATCTTCTCCTTTACCAGTATTGCTATCTTTTGCAAGACGTGACTTAGAGCGGCGCCGCTGACGTCGGCGCTTAGGCTATGTCCCAGGAGGTTTGTCCTCAACTGGATCTTCTTTGTTGTCTTCGTTAGATTCTTTAGGCATATCCACCATATATACGTCGTACGAAGAAGTGGCCGTCCAGCGTCCGATAAATGGCGGGTTTTGGCCAAGCTCCTTGTCTGCATCATCGTCCATACCGTCGATGTCTTCGGAGCCGAAATTGAGCATGTCTGTTAAATTTTCGAAAGTGGCTATAAAGTGGGTGGCGGGTGGGGAGCGAAATTCCCTGTCATCAGCTTCTAGTTCGAACTGGATATAGTTCAGCTGTGAATCCCCCGCTAAGGATAGATTTTTAATGAATTCAGCGCATCACCTAAGGGTGAGTGCCGGAAGATGTCCGTGGTGCTGAATTCGGCGATCGATAACCGATCATGCTCGACATGCGTGGACGCACATAGTTCGGAACTTTTAACCGGAAACGAGCCTGAGGTTCCGGTGACACAGGCATTAGCAGAGGTTAGGTCTGTGTGCGGCTACAATGCCGTGGAGTCTGCGGCTTCCGTGGCGGGGTTAAGCTTCCTGTTCTCGGATGGAGCGACCTGCTCCGGATCTAAGGCCAGAGCGATTACAGGTGTGACTTCCTGGGTATGGCCCGATGACAGATCTAAGTCATGTTCATCGAGGTGATGGGGAGCGATTGCCGTGGTATCGAATTCATCGAAGATCAAGTCTCCGCGGATATCCGTAACATAGTTCAAGCTCCCGAATCTGACCTGACGGCCAGGGGCATAGCTGTCGATCTGCTCCAGATGGCCAAGCAAGTTGGCCCGCAGTGGAAAGCCATCGAACACGAAGATCTGTCCGGGGAGGAAGACCTCCCCTTGGACAGCATCGTTGTAGATGATTGAAGGGGCCATCAAACCTTTTGAGGACAACACAGTGGAACTGTCAATGAAAGCACCAATGCCGGTGTCAAAACCGGCAGATCTCGGGTAGGGGGTCCTGAACTGTGTGTCTAAGGTCGATGGTAATAGGAGGCAGGGGACACGATGTTTACCCAGGTTCGGGCCCTCTCTATGGAGATAATACCCTACTTTCTGCTTGATTAATCTTGATGAATATGAGTATTACAAGAGTTGATCTACCATGAGATCAAGATGGCTAAACCCTAAAAGCCTGGCCTGTATAACTATGGTAATGGTTGTCCTCCTTCCGGACTAACTCCTCCGGTTTATATAGACACCGGGAGGATCTACGGTTACACAAGGTCGGTTATAGAGAAAGGAATCTTCAAATTGGGTCGCCAAGCTTGCCTTCCACGCTAAGGAGAGTCCCATCCGGACATAGGAGAGAGTCTTCGGTCTTGTTTCTTCACAGCCCATTAGTCCGGCCCATGTCCAACAGGGTGGCCGCCCGAGGACCCCTTAGTCCATGACTCCCTCAATAACCACTTGACTCAGCTAGGAGTTAATCTTCCTGATGATAGTGTCATTGACAGAGTTCCTCAATCACTGCCACCAAGCTATAAAGGCTTCATGATGAACTATAATATGCAAGGGATGGAAAAGACAATTCCCAAGCTCTTCGTGATGCTAAAGGCCGCGGAGGTAGGAATCGAGAAGGAGCATCAAGTGTTGATGGTTAACAAGACCACTAGTCTCAAGAAAAAGGGCAAAGGGAAGAAGGGGAACTTCAAGAAGAATAGCAAGCAAGTTTCTGCTCAAGGGAAGAAGCCCAAGTCTGGACCTAAGCCTGAAACTGAGTGCTTCTACTACAAAGGGATTGGTCACTGGAAGTGGAACTGCCCCATGTATTTGGCGGATAAGAAGGATGGCAAAGTGAAAGGTATATTTGATATACATGTTATTGATGTGTACCTTACTAATGCTCATAGTAGTGCTTGGGATTTGATACTAGTTCTGTTGCTCATATTTGCAACTCGAAACAGGCGCTACGGATTAAATGAAGATTGGCTAAGGATGAGGTGATGATGCGTGTCGGAAATGGTTCCAAGGTTGATGTGATTGCGTCGGCACGCTACCTCTACATCTATCGTCGGGATTAGTTTTAGACCTGAATAATTGTTATTGGTGCCAGCATTGAGCATGAACATTATATCTGGATCTTGTTTGATGCGAGACTGTTATTCATTTAAATCAGAGAATAATGGTTGTTCTATTTATATGAGGAATATCTTTTATGGTCATGCACCCTTGATGAGTGGTCTATTTTTGTTGAATCTCGATTGTAGTGATACACATATTCATAATATTGAAGCTGAAAGATGCAAAGTTAATAATGATAGTGCAACTTATTTGTGGCACTGCTGTTTAGGTCATATTGGTGTGAAGCGCATGAAGAAACTCCATGCTGATGGACTTTTGGAATCACTTGATGCTTGCGAACCATGCCTCGTGGGCAAGATGACTAAGACTCCGTTCTCCGGAAAAATGGAGCGAGCCACTGACTTATTGCAAATAATACATATTGATGTATGCGGTCTGATGAGTGTTGAGGCTCTCGGCGGGTATCATTATTTTCTGACCTTCACAGATGATTTGAGCAGATATGGGTATATCTACTTAATGAAACATAAATCTAAGACATTTGAAAAGTTCAAAGAATTTCAGAGTGAAGTGGAAAATCATCGTAACAAGAAAAAAAGTTTCTACGATCTGATCGTGGAGGTGAATATTTGAGTTATGAGTTTGGTCTTCATTTGAAACAATGTGGAATAGTTCCGCAATTCACGTCAGCTGGAACACCACAGTGTAATGGTGTGTCCGAACGTCGTAATTGTACTTTATTAGATATGGTGCAATCTATGATGTCTCTTACTGATTTACCGCTATCATTTTGGGGTTATGCTTTAGAGACGGCTACATTCACATTAAATAGGGTACCATCTAAATCCGTTGAGATGACACCATATGAACTGTGGTTTAGTAAGAAACCTAAGCTGTCGTTTCTTAAAGTTTGGGGCTGCGATGCTTATCTGAAAATGCTTCAACCTGATAAGCTCGAACCCAATTCGGAGAAATGTGTCTTCATAGGACACCCAAAGGAAACTTTTGGGTACACCTTCTATCACTGATCCGAAGGCAAGATATTCGTTGCTAAGAATGGCTCCTTTCTAGAGGAGTTTCTCTCCAAAGAAGTGAGTGGGAGGAAAGTAGAACTTTATAAGGTAATTGTACCTTCTCTCGAATTAGTAAGTAGTTCATTATAGAAATCAGTTCCAGTGATTCATACACCAATTAGTGAGGAAGCTAATGATGATGACCATGAAACTCCAGATCAAGTGACTACCGAACCTTGTAGGTCAACTAGAGTATGGTCCACACTACAGTGGTACGGTAATCCTGTTCTGGAAGTCATATTACTAGACCGTGATGAACCTACGAACTATGAGGAAGTGATGATGAGCCCAGATTCCGCAAAATGGCTTGAGGCCATGAAATCTGAGATGGGATCCATGTATGAGAACAAAGTGTGGACTTTGGTTAACTTGACCGATGATCGGCAAGCCATAAAGAATAAATGGATCTTCAAGAAGAAGACTGACACTGACGGTAATGTTACTGTCTACAAAGCTCGACTTCTTGCGAAAGGTTTTCGACAAGTTCAAGGAGTTGAGTACGATGAGACCTCCTCACCCGTAGCGATGCTTAAGTCTGTGCGAATCATGTTAGCAATTGCCGCATTTTATGATTATGAAATTTGGCAAATGGATGTTAAAACTGCATTGCTTAATGGATTTCTTAAAGAATAGTTGTATATGATGCAACCAGAAGGTTTTGTCGATCCTAAAGGTGCTAACAAAGTGTGCAAGCTCCAGCGATCCATTTATGGCCTGGAGAAAGCCTCTCGGAGTTGGAATATACGCTTTGATAGTGTGATTAAAGCATATGGTTTTATACAAACTTTTGGAGAAGCCTGTATTTACAAGAAAGTTAGTGCGAGCTCTGTAGCATTTCTAAATATTATATGTGGATGACATATTGTTGATTGGAAATAATACAGAATTTCTGGATAACATAAAAGGATACTTGAATAAAGAGTTTTTCAATGAAAGACCTCGGTGAAGCTTCTTATATAGTGGGATCAAGATCTATAGAGATAGATCAAGACACTTAATTGGACTTTCACAAAGCACATACCTTGATAAAGTTTTGAAGAAGTTCAAAATGGATCAGTCAAAGAAAGGGTTCTTGCCTGTGTTACAAGGTGTGAAGTTGAGTCAGACTCAATGCCCGACCACTGCAGAAGATAGAGAGAAAATGAAAGTCATTCCATATGCCTCAGCCGTAGGTTCTATCATGTATGCAACGCTGTGTACTAGACCTGATGTGTTCCTTGACATAAGTTTAGCAGGAGGTACCAAAGTAATCTAGAAGTGGATCACCGGACATCGGTCAAGAACATCCTAAAATACCTGAAAAGTACTAAGGATATGTTTCTCGTTTATGGAGGTGACAAAGAGCTTGTTGTAAATGGTTACGTCGATGCAAGCTTTGACACTGATCCGGATGACTCAAAGTCGCAAACCGGATACGTATTTATATTGGATGGTGGATCTGTAAGTTGGTGCAGTTCCAAGCAGAGCATCGTGGCAGGATCTACGTGGGAAGCGGAGTACATAGCTACTTCGGAAGCAGAAATGAAGGAGTTTGGATGAAGGAGTTCATATCTGATGTAGGTGTAATACCTAGTGCATCGGGTCCAATGAAAATATTTTGTGATAATACTGGAGCAATTGCCTTGGCAAAGGAATCCAGATTTCACAAGAGAACCAAACACATCAAGAGACGCTTCAATTCCATCCACGATAAAGTCAAGGAGGGAGACTGTCGGTGGGAACGACACCTATGGGATCACAAGAATCCCTACTGCGGTTAGCGGGGCGCGGGGTCGTGAGAAGAGCGGATCAAATAGATAGCACACGGTTCGTTTATCCAGGTTCGGGCCGTGAGGATGCGTAAAACCCTACTCCATCTTTGGTGGATTGTATATATGTGTTCTTGAGCTAGCTATAGGGCGTGAGGAGCTCCAAAAAGCCGAATCCTTCTCCTGGTCGCCTCGGGCCTCCTTTTATAGAAAAAGGGGTTGCCACAGTGGCAAACAGGAGGCGGAAAGGGTACAATAATGCGAGGTTATCCCTTGCATTACACGACAAGGCGCATTTAATGCATCTTGCTTAGGTGTCCTTGCTTTATCGGGGACGAGGGAGAGACCTATCTCATCCGTCGCCGCTCCTTCTTGTGTCGACACGTGCCCTGGCCAGCGACGCCTGAGATGCCATGTAGGTAGGCAGGCAACTGAGGTGGCGCAGTGGTGGGTCTTCATGAAGATCTGCATGCCGCCACGCAGGTGCCTGCCCAGCTGGTTGGGTCGGCAGCTACATGCATGTGGTGGTGGAGGTTTAGTCAGCTTGGGCCTGATGGTGGCCCTGCGGGTGTCCTCGGCAAGGGCCTTGCCGGGGCCCCGGCAAGGGTCTTGCCGAGGCGCCTGCTGTCATCCCTGGCAAGGTGCTTGCCGGGGGCCTTGTGGTCTTCCTCGGCTGGGACCCCGCCAAGGGTTGTCGTCTCCTTAGTGCGTATTTGATCTTGAATGTCTTCACAAAGATCTGCATGCCGCCACGGGGATGTCTCCCGAATCCTTGCCCTTTTGGGGGCAATGGACTCAAGGGTGCTTTGCTCCGTAGGCGCCGGACGAGTCGCCGCGACAAGGGTCTTGCCGGGGGCTGCTAGAACTGTCTCCTGGCAAGGATTTTGCCGGGGAGTCCGCTTCGTCCCCTTTGCTCTTCGTGGTCTTGGCCTTGGCGTCATTCTAGTTCTCTTGAGCTTCGGTCTTACCCTGGCTCACCTCCCTTGCCTTGCTTGGTGTGGTGGTGCCGGTGGCTCAGACTGCCCGTGCACATTTATAGGGGTACAAAAAGTGTACCCCTCTTTTTGTACACCGACAGGAGCCCCCGGGCCTGGGCCACACATAAGCGCAACACGTTGTTGGGCTAGGCCCAAAAACGGTGCACGGGCAGGCGGGGCGGTTTTTACCGCGGTAAGATTCTTCGCATGCTGCGCTTCCCACGATTCCCGCGCGTGGCGCGGCGTGGGGAGGCGCGTGTGATGTGGGCGGCATGCGTGGGGTTGGTTCCCGCAGGCATGCGTCACATTGTAGTAAAGGGGCGGTTCGCGCCTTCCCCATAAACGGAGGGAGGTGTGGAGGCGTGGCCCATTTACTGAATGGGGCTGAGGCACGGTCTTCAAGGCGTCCACTCCCCATGATCACGGGGTAGGAAACCGGGCCGTCACTGGTTGGGGCGGCGGGTCGGTCCTGGCTCCATGCGCCTTCCATATCTTGATTGGCCGAGCGGGGCGGCCGAGCCCCAACCCCGATCCTTTATAAAGAGTGGGAGGGGGGGGGGGGGAATGGCGTCCCGCATTCTTTCATCTTCTTCATCCTTTAGCTTCTGCTCCTCCCTTCCATCCGTCATGGAGAGAGGGAATCCCAGTCCTTCAACAGTGGCGGCGAGGGTCACCGCTCGACAACGTGTCCCTCCTTCCCCTGTGCCTGTGGTGGCAGAGCCAGCCGTGAGGGGAAGGGGGAGGGGGCGAGGCCGGGGCGCTCGGGGAAGAGGAGGACGGGGTGGCGCGCCGGCCTCGCCTCTGCCAGCAGCTCCTCCTCCAATGGAGGGCCATGTTGGGGATGACCCTTGTGAGTTCTTCGTCAGGCTGCGCCGGCCGCCGGGCTGTCGCCTTCGTCTCCCGACTCCATTTGCACGGGAGATGGAGCTGGATCCGCCGGAATCGTTGCGGCTGCACATGAGGGGCTGCGGGATCAGTGGCACACGGGTCCGCGTCGACTTCCCCGCCCCTCACGTGATGTATCTTCGTCGGGGATGGACGGCGTTTGCTCATATCCACCGCTTGACGGAGGAGCTCACTCTCCATTTTAAGCTGATGGAGGGTGGCCTTCTCTCCGTCAAGGTCTTCGGGTGCTTTGGGACCCGTGCAAGGTGCTGCGTGGAGAGCTCTTCTGATAGTGTAGACTCCTCCTCGGGCGGGAGTGACGAGGAGGACAGCGGCAGCGACGACGAGGGTAGTAGGCGGCAGGATGACGGGTCCGACTAGGTGTCAGGTGCCGCTCCGTGCGGCACCGGCGACCCCATCATCCGTGTCGCCGGCTCCTTGAACTTCTCGGGGTCGTCTCCTTGGGCGGTTGGCGTTGGGAGGCTGCGGAAGAGGAAGAGGGCGGGCGGCAAGGCTGTCAAGTTGGGGTACGCGGGCACCAACGCCTTCGATGCGTGCTGACGTCCTACCGCCTCGTCTTCGAGCTCTGCTTCCGGCACCGCCATCACCATCCAGCCTTTGGACGGCCACCAAGATGTTCTCTTGGTGTCTTCTGCCACCCGTAGCTCGCCTAG
Organism: Triticum dicoccoides; assembly: GCF_002162155.2. Taxonomy (NCBI): domain Eukaryota; kingdom Viridiplantae; phylum Streptophyta; class Magnoliopsida; order Poales; family Poaceae; genus Triticum; species Triticum dicoccoides. The sequence continues at coordinate 662,233,369 of NC_041382.1, read as the reverse complement.
GTGCTCCTTTTGTCCTTTTCGCCTCCTTGACCCGCCTCCTGAGGAGAGTAACAAGAAAGGGATTATGGCCACCTTATCTCTTTTTAGTTTGTAAGCCTTCAGGCCTTTGTTGAATTTAAAACTTGTAATCCCATCATTCATGTTTTTCATTCCCTATGGACTGTACCTGAGTGGAATCTTTTTTTAATGAAAAAGGGATGCTTGCCGGGTCATTTGTTTGTGGGTGGAACCCACGACAAGGAGTAAATCCTTGATATCCTCAAGATAAACATTTCCTTGCCCGGCAAGAGGCCTTGCCGTCTCCCCACTTTGCTCGACCTTCCTCACGCCTTTGGCGGAGGCAGGGATGAGGCGGGTTCAGGCTCCTAGTTTCATCCTTTCGCTACCGGGACTACGACCAAACTTGGCCCCAGGAACAAGCCCTAGGGCCTAGAGTTAGGGGAGCACGGTAGCTTAGGGGAAAACGAGGTTTCACATACCTCAGTCTATAATGGAATGCATGATAAGGGATGAAGAACTTATCTGAAGCTGCAGTCCCGGCAACCCTGGTTCACCGTGGGTGAATCTTTGCTCTTGCAGCCCCCGGCAATACTGGCTTGCCGGGTATTAGATGCTGGTCTGTTCCTCTTTTTTTCCTCCACAAGTGGTTCGGCACGGATATCTGTGTGTCCTGTGAACCAAAGAAGACAAAAGAAAGACAAAGAGACGCACACTCGACCTCTAAGCTAGGGGTTAGTCGCCGCTAAGCACTATCAACCCTAACCAAGGATGAGACTCGACCTAGCATGCATGCTATAACTTAGGGCGCCAGCGCTTCATTTACTTATGCTCAGGGTCTGCGCCTGGCTTTGTACAAAGGGTTACATGCGTCATCGGCAAGGCTCGTACAAAAGGTGGCTTGCCGGGGGGCCCGGCAAGCCGCGCCTCATGTGTAAAACTTGCGAAGATGCTCAATGTTCCAGGAGTTACTCACCGGAACGGTATCTTCGGTCTCCAGGCAGACTGCAGCGGGCCTGGTGACTCGTATTACCCGATAAGGGCCTTCCCACTTTGTCGTCAACTTGTTGGAATTCTTGGCCGATTGAACGCGTCGAAGAACAAGGTCGCCTTCCTCAAAGCTTCGGGCATGAACCTTGCAGCTATGGTAGCGGCGCAAGGCTTGCTGGTAGCGCGCTGCTCTCACAGCCGCCCGAAGATGATCTTCCTCAAGGAGCGTTGCATCATCTTGCCGCAATTGCTCTTGCTCAAGCTCATCATAAGCGAATACTCGAGGTGACCCATACATGAGTTCCATGGGGAGAACTGCTTCTGCCCCGTATACCAGGGCAAAGGGTGTCTGGCCGGTGGCTCGATTTGGTGTCGTTCTGATTGACCAAAGAACCGCCGGCAATTCATCAATCCAACGCCTTCCCCTCTTGTGCAGTCTGTCAAAGGTCTTTGTCCTCAGGCCTCGCAGTACTTCAGCATTTGCCCTCTCAGCTTGACCATTGCTTCGTGGGTGAGCAACGGAAGCGAAATAGACCTTGCTGCCGAGGTCTTGAATATATTGCATGAAGGTGTGGCTTGTGAACTACGTGCCGTTGTCAGTGATAACCCTATTGGGTACACCAAAACGGCACACCAGTCCCTTGAAGAACTTGACGGCTGACTGTGCTGTGACCTTCCTCACAGCTTCCACTTCTGGCCACTTTGTGAACTTGTCGATTGCAATGTACAAGTACTCAAAGCCCCGGCAGCACGGGGGAAAGGGCCCAGTATGTCGAGCCCCCAGACCAAGAAAGGCCAGGAGAGAGGACTGGTTTGAAGGGCTTGAGCTGGTTGATGAAGCTTCTTTGAATGGAACTGACACGCTTCACACCTGGTGACTAGTGTCGTCGCATCCTGGAGGGCGGTGGGCCAGAAGAAGCCCTGCCGAAACGCTTTGCCGGCAAGGGCCCTTGACCTGATGTGGGATCCACATATGCCTCAATGTATCTCCGCCAACAGCCCCAGTCCTTCCTCTCGAGGGATACACTTCAATTTCACGCCGTTTGGCCTCTTTTTGTACAGGACGTCATCGATGAACTGGTACATAGTAGAGCGACGGGCTACTTTTTCCGCTTCTTCCTGCTCCTCAGGAAGTTCCCCTATTTGGAGGAATCGGACGGTATGTTGTGCCCACACTGGAGCCTGGGGCTCGACGGCGAGGACTAAAGGCATTTCCTCCGCTATCAGAGCGGCTGTCTCCATGGCAAGAGCTTGATGCTCTATCGGAGCTAGTCGTCCCGTGGCGGGCTCAGTGTCTCCGGCAACATCCTTGCCAGCGGCTTCGGGGAGCTCGGCGGGAAAGTACTTGCCGGGCCCTGATTTTCTCCTCTTGTTCTGCTCTCTTGATGGATCAACGGATGGCTGAGTTAGCCGAAGCACAAAGGTACCTGGTTCCACAGGTAGCTTGAGGGCAGCGCGTTTTGACAGGTAATCGGCGATATCATTCTCCGCTCGGGGAACGTATTCTGCCTGTATACCGTCAAAATGCTCTTCCAGCTTTCTCACTTCATCGACGTAGGCCTTCATCAATGGGCTCTGGTAATCCTTGTTGACTTTCTTGATGACAAGCTGCAAGTCGCCTCTGACAACGAGTTTCTTGATTCCGAGGTCCGCCGCGATCCTAAGACCGGCAAGCAGCCCTTCGTACTCAGTCGTATTGTTTGTTGACACCTCCCTGGGGAAGTGCATCTAGATCACGTACTTGAGGTGCTCTCCGGTGGGCGCGACAAGCAGTACGCCAGCCCCGGTGCCCTGTAAGGAGAAAGCTCCATCAAAGTACATGATCCAGTCGCAACTTGCCTCCTTGCCGGGGAGAGCAGTCTCTTGGGTTTCTTTGTCAGGCGTCACGGTCCATTCTGCAACGAACTCCGCCAGGACTCAGCTTTGAATCATCGAGGTACTCTCAAACTTGAGGCCAAAGCTGGACAGTTCGAGTTCCCACTCTATGATCCTTCCCGTTGCGTCTGGATTGTGCAATATCCGTTGCAGAGGGAGGCGAGTGACGACAGTGATTTCGTGTGCCTGGAAGTACTGACGCAGCTTCCTCGAGGCCATAAGAAGGCCGAAGAGCAGTTTCTGCACACCGGAGTACCTCAATCTAGCCCCCTGCAGGAGGGAACTAACAAAGTAGACCGGGTGCTGCATCATTTTCTTCTTCGGCGGCACTTCAATTGGCTGCGTCGTCTCGGCATCGGTGGCATCGGGCTCTGTCACTGCTATTACCTCATCATCAATTTCTCTCTGCGCCACTAGTGCGGCGCTGACCACCTGGTTCGTTGCCGTCAGGTACAGCAGCAACGGTTCCTATGGCCTAGGCGCAACTAGTATTGGTGCGGAGGAGAGGTACCTCTTCAAATCTTGCAATGCTGCTTCGGCTTCTGGCGTCCACTCCATCGGGCCCACCTTTTTCAAAATCTTGAAAAAGGTAAGGGCGCGCACGACGGACTTGGAAATGAACCTTCTCATGGCGGCAACGCAACCAGCAAGCCGACGCACATCATTGACTCGCTTGGGCGCTTCAATCTGCTCTATAGCTTTGATCTTGTCCGGATTGGCCTCTATCCCACGCTGTGACACAAAGAACCCGAGAAGCTTGCCAGACGGGACGCCGAAGACGCACTTCTCAGGGTTCAGCTTGAGATTGATCTTGCGTAGGTTTGCAAATGTTTCTTGTAAATCCGATATGAGGGTTGCCCTGTTCTTGGTTTTGACCACTATATCATCCATATAAGCTTCCATATTTCTATGGAGCTGGGGTTCAAAACCAATCTGGACCGCCCTTGCAAACGTTGAACCAGCACTCTTCAACCCGAAAGGCATCTGTATAAAGCAATACGTACCACATAGGGTGATGAATGCCGTTTTCTCTTCATCTTCCCTTGTCATGAAGATCTGGTGGTAGCCGGAGTAGCCATCGAGGAATGACAACAGATCACACCCAGCTGTGGAGTCAACAATCTGGTCGATGCGCGGCAACAAGAAGGGGTCTTTGGGACAAGCCTTATTAATATCTGTGTAATCAATACATAGCCTCCACTTCCCATTTGCCTTGCGCACTACCACCGGATTGGCCAACCATGTTGGATGGAGCACTCCTCTTACCAAACCCGCTGCTTCCAGTTTCCGGATCTCCTCTGTGATGAACTCTTGTCGTTCCAAAGCTTGCTTTCTGACCTTCTTCTTGACGGGCCGCACATGAGGACAGACAGCAAGGTGGTGCTCAATCACCTCCCTGGGAACGCCGGGGACGTCGGATGCTTGCCATGCAAACACATCGACATTCGCCCGCAGGAAGGTGACGAGCGGGTCTTCCTATTTGTCATCAAGGGTGGAGCTTATGGTAAAAGCTCCTCCCATGCCGTCCTCCTTGACAGAAACCTTCTTGGTTCCCAACGGTGTGGCCCTGGACTTCTTGTTTCTGTCGGCGGAGCTCTCTGGCACGTCCTCGACGGGAGCGCTACACTCCGAAGAGGTGTGCTTGCCGGAGTGGGTGCCTGAGGTCTCACCAGTCTTCTTCTTTTGCCTTCTCGGGGCTCCAGCGGCAGGAGCAAGCGCCTTAGCAGTGGCGGCTGCTGCAACAACTTGTTGGTAGAGTTGGTCAGCGCAAATTAGCGCATCCTTCTTGTCTGATGGGACGGTGATGATCGTCACAGGTCCCGGCATCTTCAGGGTGTTGTAGGCATAATATGACGCCGCCATGAACTTGGCCAGCGCTGGGCGGCCAAGGATCCCGTTGTAAGGCAAGGGGATCTTGGCAACATCGAACACAATCCTATCTGTCCTGTAGTTCAAATCACTCCCAAAAGTCACGGGCAACATGACCTTTCCCTTTGGTTGACTTCTTCCCAGGCTGACCCCCTGAAACGTGCCCGTCTCTTCGAGGTCTTCATCCGGAATCTGCAATTTCTCGATCACGGCAGGCGAGATTAAGTTCAGACCGGCCCCGCCATCGACTAGCATCTTTGTCACCTTGAGGTTGCATATTGTTGGTGAAACCAACAATGGCAAGCACCCGACTGCAGTAGTGCGATCAGGGTGATCCTCAATGTCAAAAATGATAGGTGTGCTAGACCACTTCAGCGGCCTTTGGGCATCAAACGATGGTTCCGCCGCTGTAATCTCACGCGCCCACTGTTTAAGCTGGCGGTGAGAGGTATGCAGCGAGGCGCCGCCATCGACGCACATGGCCTCTGTAGCTTTCTGAAATTCTTGGTCACCAGACTCATTGTCCTCTTCGTGATCATCGTCTTCTGGCTTTTTTGTCACGGCCCCGGGCGGGCCTCTCCTGCTGTTTATCTTTGCCGCGACGGCCTGCCTGGCCGTCACGCTTCTTGCCGGACCCCTCAGCACCGTCCCGACCTTTCTCCTTGTCCCGCCTCTCATATTCAGCCCTCTCTCAGCAAGGAGCTCAACCTGTCGGCAGTTCTGGAGATCATGGCCTTTGGTGCGATGGATCTTGCAGTATTGCTTGTCGTAGTTTCCTGGCTTCTCGGCAGCCGCCAAGGCCCGGCAGGCGACACATCTGGCAATTTCCTTGCCGGGGTCATCTGCCTTGGTTTTCTTGGCAGAGCCGGCGTTGTCAGATCCCTCGGCGGCAAGCACACCTTTACCTTTGCGCTTCCTGTTGCGGCGCCGGCCTTTCTTCGTCGGGGCGGCAGTATCCTCATTTAAGGAGTCGGTTTCCACGCCGGCATCTTCGCCGGGGTACTTCCTTCCCTCTTCAGCTCGGGCACATCTGTCAGCAAGAACATAGAGTTCTGCCACATCTTTCACCTTGTTCATTGCCAGTTCTTCGCGCATCTTGCGGTTACGCACGTTCTGATGTAACGCACTGATGATGGCGGCAGGGTGAACATCAGGGATATTGTACTGTACCCGACTGAACCTCTGTATATACTTGCGCAGACTCTCGCCTCCCTTCTGGGGAATGACATGTAGGTCGCTTGCTTGGCCATGGGCTTGGTGACCTCCAGTAAAGGCGCCCACAAACTCATGGCAAAAATCTGACCAGGAGGAAATAGAGTCTACTGGCAAGTGCATCAACCATGACATGGCGTTGGGTTTAAGAGCCAATGGAAAGTAATTCGCAAGCACCTTATCATTGCGGGCTCCGGCGGCTTGCATCGCGATGGTGTAGATGCTGAGGAACTCAGACGAGTGAGTCTTGCCGTTGTACTTTTCGCCAACGTCAGGTTTGAAGGTGAGGTGAGTGGGCCACTGGAACTGCCGCAGCTCACGTGTAAAAGCCGGACAGCCTACTTCGTAATGTAGGCCTCCAGGGCTCTCCGGGGCCGGGTGGTTCACAGCAGGCCCTGCTCGCCTGTCTGACTGGTGGCGCGCTCCGCGCCGGCGCTCGATAGTGGTTCGAGCGTCTTCATGGGCTCGTTCCCGAAGAACTTGGTGCTGGTCCCAGTGGGTCCGCGGGTCAGACGATGCTATGGAGATGTCGTCGCCCGCGACGTCGCGACGAGCCGGCGTCCGCGATACCGGATGGGGAAGAGGCGAATGCACCGTGGTCGCAGCGCCGCCGGCTTTTCCGCCACTGGTCCACGAGACTCCATCGGAGCGTCGACCCGGGGGCCCCACCAGACTTGGTTCGTATTTGTTGGCCACCGCAACAAGGCTTCGGATAGTGGCTCTCCATTCGTCGAGTTTCCCCGTAGTGGGAGGAAAGTCAAGGAGCAACTGCGCACGTGCCAGGGCCTCTGCTGGCGTCCGTGGCAGTGAAACCTGCATGGATCGCGACACGCATCGACTTCTGACCATGTCAGAAGGAGCTCTATCACGACCCCGCGGTCGCATGCCGTTTTCACCAGCGCCTCAGTGAGTGGGCAGGTCTTCTATGTCCCGGGAGTGGCGCTCGAGGCTCTTCCCGTGGCGACGCCCGGGATCTTCGGCGTGATTATGCCATTCGTCGCACGCTGCCTGGGAGGAGCGCGCTGTTGGCGCCGGCATGGGAGTCTTGGAGGCCCTTGCGTCGCCTTCAGGCGGGGCGGCGATGACCTTGGAAGGCCCCGCTCCACCCGCGAAGGGATGGGCTCCGCCTTTGGATTTGGCGACGTGTGGCCCGTTACTAGGCGCACAAACATCGCCGTCTCCCAAACTCTGGCAGCTGGGATGGTGTTGGTGTTCGCGAGCAGCGCCCCGGGTCCTTTCTGCGACCGGTCGGCTGCTCGCCCGCGTCGGGACGGGCTGTCCGGCTTCCGACTGACCAACCGCCACCGTCGTCTTCTTCTTGGGCGCCATGATGATGAAGAAGCGCTGAACTAACTGCTAAAGCCGATTCTCACAACTGCGACCCCTACCTGGCGCGCCAAAGATGTTGGTGGGAACGACACCTATGGGATCACAAGAATCCCTACTGTGGTTAGCGGGGCACGGGGTCGTGAGAAGAGCGGATCAAACAGATAGCACACGGTTCGTTTATCCAGGTTCGGGCCGCGAGGATGCGTAAAACCCTACTCCTGCTTTGGTGGATTGTATATCTGTGTTCTTGAGCTAGCTATGGGGCGTGAGGAGCTCCAAAAAGTCGAATCCTTCTCCTGGTCGCCTCGGGCCTCCTTTTATAGAAAAAGGGGTTGCCATAGTGGCACACAGGAGGTCGAAAGGGTACAGTGATGCGAGGTTATCCCTCGCATTACACGACAAGGCGCATTTAATGCGTCTTGCTTAGGTGTCCTTGCTTTATCGGGGACGGGGGAGAGACCTGCCTCGTCCGTCGCCGCTCCTTCTTGTGTCGACACGCGCCCTGGCCAGCGATGCCTGCGATGCCATGTAGGTAGGCAGGCAGCTGAGGTGGCGCAGTGGTGGGTCTTCACGAAGATCTGCATGCCGCCACGCAGGTGCCTGCCCAGCTGGTTGGGTTGGCAGCTGCATGCATGCGGTGGTGGAGGTTTAGTCGACGTGGGCCTGATGGTGGCCCTGCGGGTGTCCTCGGCAAGGGCCTTACCGGGGCCCCGGCAAGGGTCTTGCCGAGGCGCCTGCTGTCATCCCCGGCAAGGTGCTTGCCGGGGGCCTTGTGGTCTTCCTCGGCTAGGATCCCACCAAGGGTTGTTGTCTCCTTAGTGTGTATCTGATCTTGAATGTCTTCACAAAGATTTGCATGCCGCCACGGGGATGTCTCCCGAATCCTTGCCCTTTTGGGGGCAGTGGACTCAAGGGTGATTTGCTCCGTAGGCGCGGGACGAGTCGCCGTGGCAAGGGTATTGCCGGGGCTGCTAGAACTGTCTCCCGACAAGGATCTTGCCGGGGGAGTCCGCTTCGTCCCCTTTGCTCTTCGTGGTCTTGGCCTTGGCGTTGTTCTAGTTCTCTGGAGCTTCGGTCTTACCCTGGCTCACCTCCCTTGCCTTGCTTGGTGTGGTCGTGCCTGTGGCTCAGACTGTCCGTGCACAGTTATAGGGGTACAAAAAGTGTACCCCTCTTTTTGTACACCGACAGAGACATAGAGATTTGCAAGAGACATACAAATCTGAATGTTGCACACCCGTTGACTAAGCCTCTTCCACGAGCAAAACATGATCAACACCAAGACTCCATGGGTGTTAGAATCATTAGTATGTAATCTAGATTATTGACTCTAGTGCAAGTGGGAGACTGAAGGAAATATGCCCTAGAGGCAATAATAAAGTTGTTATTTATATTTCCTTATATCATGATAAATGTTTATTATTCATGCTAAAATTGTATTAACCAGAAACTTAGTACATGTGTGAATACATAGACAAACAGAGTGTCCCTAGTATGCCTCTACTTGACTAGCTCCTTAATCAAAGATGGTTAAGTTTCCTGACCATAGATATGTGTTGTCATTTGATGAACGGGATCACATCATTAGAGAATGATGTGATGGACAAGACCCATCCGTTAGCTTACATTATGATCGTTTAGTTTTATTGCTATTGCTTTGTTCATGACTTATACATATTCGTCCAACTATGAGATTATGCAACTCCCGAATACCAGAGGAACACCTTGTGTGCTATCAAATGTCACAACGTAACTGGGTGATTATAAAGATGCTCTATAGGTGTCTCCGAAGGTGTTTGTTGGGTTGGCATAGATCAAGATTATGATTTGTCACTCCGTGTATCGGAGAGGTATCTCCGGGCCCTCTCGGTAATGCACACCACTATAAGCCTTGCAAGCAATGTGACTAATGAGTTAGTTGCGGGATGATGTATTACAGAACGAGTAAGGAGACTTGCCAGCAATGAGATTGAACTAGGTATGATGATACCGACGATTGAATCTCGGGCAAGTAACATACCGATGACAAAGGGAATGACGTATGTTGTTGTGCGGTTTGACCGATAAAGATCTTCGTAGAATATGTAGGAACCAATATGAGCATCCAGGTTCCGCTATTGGTTATTGACCGGAGATGTTTCTTGGTCATGTCTACATAGTTCTCGAACCCGTAGGGTCCGCATGCTTAACGTTCGATGACGATTTGTATTATGAGTTATGTGGTTTGGTGACTGAAGTTTGTTCGGAGTCCCGGATGAGATCACGGACATGATGAGGAGTCTCAAAATGGACGAGAGGTAAAGATTCATATATTGGAAGGTAGGATTCGGGCATCGGAATGGTTCCGACTGATTCCTGTATTTTTCTGGAAGTGTTGGGCCTACATGGGCCTAAGGGAGAGAGAGGGAAGCCCGCGTGGGGGGGGGGGGTGGCACGCTCCCCCCTCCTAGGGAGTACGAATAGGACAAGGAGGAGGGGGCGTGGCCCCCCTTTCCCTTTCCCTCTCCTTCCTATTCCCTCCGGTGAAAGAAAGGAAAAGGGGGGGGATCCTACTCCTAGTAGGACTCCCCCCCATGGGGCGCACCCCCTGGCCGGCCTCCTCCTCCTCTACTCCTTTATATACAGGGGCGGGGGCACCCCAATGGCACACCAATAGTTCTCTTAGCTGTGTGCGTTGCCCCCATCCACAGTTTACTCCTCCGGTCATAGCGTCGTATTGCTTAGGCGAAGCCCTGCGCGGATCACATCACCATCACCGTCGCTACACCGTCGTGCTGACGGAACTCTCCCTCGACCCTCTACTAGATCAAGAGTTCGAGGGACGATATCGAGCTGAACGTGTGCTGAACACGGAGGTGCCGTACGTTCGTACTTGGATCGGTTGGATCATGAAGGCGTTCGACTACATCAACCGCGTTAGCCTAACGCTTCCTCTTTCGGTCTACGAGGGTACGTGGACTCACTCTCCCCTCTCGTTGCTATGCATCTCCTAGATAGATCTTGCGTCATCATAGATTTTTTTTCGAAATTGCATGCTACGCTCCCCAATAGAGGGGACTTCAACACAATCACATTCACCTAGCCCTAGAGTTAGAACACATATGACGATCTCGAGGTAGATCAACTCTATACTCGATACATCTCCATTAATATAAACAAGAGCATGATGTAGGGTTTTACCTCCATCAAGAGGGCCCAAACCTAGGTAAACAACTAAACATCGTCTCCTTGTTCATGTTACCATCTGTCCGAGATCCACAACTCGGGACCCCCTACCCCGAGGTCTGCCGGTTGCACCGACACTGGTGCTTTCATTGAGAGTTCCATTGTGAGATCAAAAAAAGGATCGATGGGATCATCGGCTTACGACTCCAATCTCGCGGGCACGGTTCCCGTACCCAAATCTTCTGGCACAAAAGCATCCTCCCCTCTCCACAGGTCAGAGGTGATCCATGACTCTTCCCCGGCCCCGGCCGAAACCCCTTTCAAGGGAAAAGGGCCGAGGTACTTCTTGGAAAGCGATTCCGACAGCGGTCGGTTAGATGTAGCCGAGGAATTTGATCGTTAAATCAGTCCGACAGATGCGATGGCTACGGGCTTAGCACACGATGAGGATGCTAGGGCTTTGAGCCCGAAATCCATAGGGATCGAAATTCACCCGCCCACCTCCCACATTGAGCATTGCCCCAATAACTCGGGCCCATCAAATGTCTGGGATCTAGCCTACGTGCAGCAACTCCCTGAACCAATTAGATACTCCTGGGGCAGATTCTTATCTGTCAAAAACCAGATACTAGACTACCAGGACTCTGATATAGTAACAACCTTTCAACGCAGATGCAAGGATAAAGGCATTTCAAACGCCCTCGCATGCCGCTATGTACAAACACTTTTGGAATTGTCTGATATAGTGTCGAAGTTCTGCACCATCGAAGATGCTTGGCTCGCCAAAAAAACACAGATTCGATCTATGAATACAAGTTAAAATGCGACATACCCGCACTCAAAACGTACGGGCTGAACGACATCGGAAGAAGAAGAAAACCTCTTGCCACCCTAGGACCACCCTTGATGGTCTCCTGGATAAACCATGTCCGATACATGCTATTCTGCTTAATTCTTACCCGACTGACAACCTTCGTGACTATTGAGCAGTGAGGCAAGTGGCTAAAGGAGGACCGCCCTCCTTGCAGGCACCCCCAGTCACGCAGAAGAGTCCTCGGACGAGGACAAGGTCATGCTGATTTATGAGACCTTTACGTCCAACAGCTAGTGCAAGCGGGATCTGCGGGAAATCTATTCCATCCTGCAGGTTCCAACTTGGGACGCGTGGATAGACATGCCGATCACCTTTTATCATAAAAATGAGATGATGTCGACCCCAAACAGGTGCGCCGCTGCACTGGTCCTCGACCCAATTGTGAGCGGCTATCGTCTTTGAAAGGTACTTATGGACGGAGGCATTCGTTTAAATATGATATATGCAGACACTCTCGGCAGAATGCAAATCAACAAATCACGCATATAACAGAGTAACACTACCGTTAAAGGTATCATACCTGGGCGAGAGGCACGCTGCAGTAAAAAATAACCTTGGATGTGATCTTTGGAATGCGGGACAATTACCGATCCGAAGAAGTTACGTTCCACATTGCCCCTTTTAAGAGTGGATATCACACCCTCCTGGGACGGACGCCTTCTCCAAGTTCCAGGCAATACCACATTACGGCTACATGAAGCTCAAAATTCCAGGCCCAGACGGGATCATTACTATCTCGAGCGACCCCAATAGCGCACTCAAAGCCAAGAATAAAACAGCATCGCTTGCCCTTGAATCCTTGTCAGAAGCCCTTGCGGCCGAGGAACTAACCACACTACGAGCCAAAGTCGACCGAGATGATGTCATCCTTCACAAAGGACCGAAGTCTACTTCACTCAAGCTGACTGATGAAATAATCAAGTTCCAAGTACACCCCATGGACCCAACTAAAACGATGTCCATAGCTGCAAACCTTGAACCGGAGATTGACAAGGCTCTACGCAATTTCCTTATGAAAAATTAGGATATATTTGCCTGGCACCCTTCAGACGTACCGGGGATACCCCACAGGCTCGCGAAACATAGCCTAAACATATTAAAGGGCTATAAGTCCATAAAACAAGCACTTCGGCATTTCTCTGAACCCAAGCGTCAAGAAATGGGCGAGGAACTGGCCAAACTACCGGAAGTCGGGTTCATCCGAGACATAAAACACCCCGGCTGGCTTGCTAATTTGGTCATGGTATCAAAGAAGGACAGATCCTGGCGCTTGTGCGTCGATTTCACAGACTTCAATAAAGCCTGCCCAAGGACCCCTTTCCCTTACCGTAGAATGACCAAATTGTGGATGCCACAGCTGGGCATGATTTGCGGTGCTTCCTGGATGCCTATTCAGGATATCATAAAATAAAGATGAAAGAGTCTGACCACGCAACGACAACATTCATCACACCTTATGTGCCATTCTATTTCAACACGATGCCCTTCGGACTAAAGAACGCCGACGCCACATACCAGCACATTATTCAATCATGCTTGGAGAAACATATTGGGAAGACCATCGAGGCCTACGTCGATGATGTGGTTGTCAAAACAAAACACGCCAGAGAGTTGGTAGAAAACCTCCGCGACACATTTGCCAGCCCACGGGAGTATCAAATTAAATTCAACCCGGAGTATGTGTCTTCAGAGTTCCAGTGAGCAAACTCCCCGACTTCATCGTATCTAGTTGAGGAATCGAGGCCATCCCGACAAAAATATGAGCCGTGGACCGCTTAGAGGTACCAACAGAGTTCAAACATGTACAAAAACTAGCTGCTTGCTTGGCAGCATTAAGTCGCTTCATATCAAGACTTGGGGAGAAAGCCTTACCTTTGTATAGGCTGTTAAAACAAATAAAGACTTTCAAATGGACCGAGGAGGCTGTGGCGGCCCTGGAAGACATCAAAGCTCTCCTTGCCACTAACCCCATCTTAGCAACACCAGGCATATGCGAGCCGGTGATATTATACATCTCGACCACAAACCAGGTGATCAGCGCAATACTCATGGTCTAACGAGACATGGAGGGCCACAAGTTCCAGGTCCAGAAGCAGGTTTACTACGTCTCTGAAGTCTTAACCCCATGCGAGACACACTACCCTCACTATCAAAAGATAGCCCACACCATCTTTATGGCCTCATGAAAACTTCGGCACTACTTTCAAGAGTGCTCAATGACCATGGCATCTGATGTCCCATTAGGTGACATAATTAATAATAGGGTTGCAACAAGGCATATAGCCAAATGGGCCATAGAGCTCCTACCTTTTGAAATCACCTATCGACCATGCAAAGCTATTAAATCTTAGGTGCTGGGCAACTTCGTGGCCGAATGGACGGAGGCCGAACTCCCTCGAGAGTACAATACTTATTCGCATTAGACCATGTATTTTGTCGGCTCCAAAATGCTCGCTGGCTTAGGGGCTGGCATAGTGCTTATGTCTGTCACGGGAGACAATATTCAGTATGTGCTACAAATTATGTACACAGACTCCAACAGCGTGGCCGAATACGAAACCCTGCTACATGGACTCCGGATAGAAGTCTCCAAGGGCGTCAAACGCCTGGAGGTCCCAGGTGATTTTAACCCCGCCATCTCACAAGTCAATGGCGAGTTTGACACAAAAGATCCGAAGATGACGGCTTACCAAAATGTCGTCTTAGAAATCTCGGCCAGTTCGAGGGGCTTGAATTCCATCACATACCCCGAGATAGTAACCAAGCCGTAGATATACTCGCCCGAATGGGCGCTAAGCGAGATAAAGTCCCGGACAACACCTTCCTTGAACGGCTCTTTAAGCCATCCATAGTTGCTACTTCTTCAAATTGCGTTGGTTTATCCCTTGAAGAGGAAAGGGTGATGCAGCAAAGTAGAGATAAGTATTTCCCTTAGTTTGAGAACCAAGGTATCAATCAAGTAGGAGACAATGCACAAATCACCAATACCTGCACAAACAATCAAACACTTGCACCCAACGCGGCAAAGGGGTTGTCAATCCCTTCACTGTCACTTGCAAAAGTGAGATCTGGTAGACATAGATAAACCAAAATAAAAGATAAAGTAAATATTTTTGGGTTTTTTGGTTTATAGATCGGAAAGTAAAAGATTGCAAAATAGTAGATCAGAAACTTATATGATGGAAAATAGAAAATCGGAAACTAGTATGATGGAAAATAGACCCAGGGGCCATAGTTTTCACTAGAGGCTTCTCTCAAGATAGCAAATAATACGGTGGGTGAACAAATTATTGTCGAGCAATTGATAAAAAAGCGCAAAGTTTTGACGATATCTAAGGCAATGATTATGAAATGTAGGCATCACATCCGTGTCAAGTAGACCGACTCCTGCCTGCATCTACTACTATCACTCCACACATCGACCGACTCCTGCCTACATCTAGAGTATGAAGCTCATGAAGAACAGAGTAACGCTTTAAGTAAGATGACATGGTCTAGAGGAATAAACTCAAGCAATATGTTGCAAACCCCATCTTTTTATCCTCGATGGCAACAATACAATACATGCCTTGCTGCCCCTACTGTCACTAGGAAAGGACACCACAAGATTGAACCCCAATCTAAGCACTTCTCCCATTGTAAGAAAAACCAATCTAGTTGGCCAAACTAAACCGATAGTTCGAAGAGAATTACAAAGATATCAAATCATGCATAGAAGAATTTAGAGAAGATTCAAATAATATTCATAGATAAGCTGATCATAAATCCATAATTCATCGGATCTCGACAAACACACCACAAAAGAATATTACATCGGATAGATCTTCAAGAACATCGAGGTGAACATGGTATTGAGAATCAAAGAGAGAGAAGAAGCCATCCAGCTACTAGCTATGGACCCGTAGGTCTGTGGTAAACTACTCACGCTTCATTGGAAGGGCAATAGAGTTGATGTAGAAGCCCTCCGTGATCGAATCCCCCTCCCGCAGGATGCCGGAAAAGGCCCCAAGATGGGATCTCATAAGAACAGAAGGTTGCAGCGGCGGAATAGTGTTTTCGTGGACGCCTCTGAAGGTTTGGGAATATATGTGAATATATAGGACGAAGAATCAGGTCAGGGGAGTCACGGCGGGCCCAGAAGGTAGTGGGGTGCACCCTCCCCCTTGTCACCACCTCGTCGCTCTTTTGACTTCAAGTCCATGTCTCCGGGGTGTCTTCTGGTCCAAGAAAAATCATCGTGAAGGTTTTATTCCGTTTGGACTCCGTTTGGTATTCCTTCGCCATGAAGCTAAAAAACAAGGAAAAACAGAAACTGGCATTGGGCTCTAGGTTAATAGGTTAGTCCCAAAAATAATATAAAATAGCATACTAATGCATATAAAACATCCAAAACAGATAATATAATAGCATGGAATAATAAAAAATTATAGATACGTTGGAGACATATCAAGCATCCCCAAGCTTAATTCCTGCTCATCCTCGAGTAGGTCAATGATAAAAATAGAATTTTTGATGTGGAATGCTAACTAACATATTTATCCATGTAATTTTTATTTATTGTGGCATGAATTTTCAGATCCATAAGATTCAAAGCAAAATTTTAATATTGACATAAAAACAATAATACTTCAAGCATACTAACAAGGCAATCATGTCTTCTCAAAATAACATGGCCAAAGAAAGCTTATCCCTACAAAAACATATATTCTGGCTATGCTCCATCTTCATCACACAAAATATTCAAATCATGCACAACCCCGATGACAAGCCAAGCAATTGTTTCATAGTTTTGATGTTCTCAAACTTTTTCAACTTTCACGCAATACATGAGCGTGACCCATGGACATAGCACTATAGGTGAAATAGAATATGGTGGTTGTGGAGAAGACAAAAGGGAGATAGTCTCACATCAACTAGGCGCATCAACGGGCTATGGAGATGCCCATCACTAGATATCAATGTGAGTGAGTAGGGATTGCCATGCAACGGATGCACTAGAGCTATACGTTTATGAAAGCTCAAAAAGAAACTAAGTGGGTGTGCATCCAACTTGCTTGCTCATGAAGACCTAGAGCAATTAGAGGAAGCCTATCGTTGGAATATACAATCCAAGTTCTATAATGAAAAATTCCCACTAGTAAATGAAAGTGATAACATAGGAGACTCTCTATCATGAAGATCATGGTGCTACTTTGAAGCACAAGTGTGGAAAAAAGGATAGTAACATTGCCCCTTCTCTCTTTTTCTCTATTTTTTTGTTTGGGTTCTTTGGCCTCCCTTTTATTTTTTTCCTCACATGGGACAATGCTCTAATAATGAAGATCATCACACTTTTATTTACTTACAACTCAAGAATTACAACTTGGTACTTAGAAAAAAAATATGACTCTATATGAATGCCTCCGGCAGTGTACCGGGATGTGCAATGACTCAAGAGCGACATGTATAAAAAATGATGAAAGGTGGCTTTGCCACAAATACTATGTCAAGTACATGATCATGCAAAGCAATATGACAATGATTAAGTGTGTCGTAATAAAATGGAAAGGTGGAAAGTTGCATGACAATATATATCGGAATGGCTATGGAAATGCCATAATAGGTAGGCATGGTGGCTGTTTTGATGAAGGTATATGGCGTGTGTATGGTGCCGCTGAAGGTTGCGTGACACTAGAGAGGCTAGCAATGGTGGAAGGGTGAGAGTGCGTATAATCCATGGACTCAACATTAGCCATAAAGAACTCACATACTTATTGCAAAAATCTATTAGTCATCAAAACAAAGTACTACACGCATACTCCTAGGGGATAGATTGGTAGGAAAAGACCATCGCTCATCCCTGACCGCCACTCATAAGGAAGACAATAAAAAACACCTCATGCTCCAACTTCGTTACATGACGGTTCACCATACGTGCATGCTAAGGGACTCACAAACCTTAACGCAAGTACTTCTGAAATTCACAATTACTCACTAGCATGACTCTAATATCACCATCTCTATATCTCAAAACAATCATAAGGAATCAAACTTCTCATAGTATTCAATGCACTTTATATGAACGTTTTTATTATATCCCTCTTGGATGACTATCATATTAGGACTAAATTCATAACCAAAGCAAGTTACCATGCTATTTAAAAAGACTCTCGAAATTATATAAGTAAATCATGAGAGTTCAACAATTTCTATGAAATAAAGCCACCGCCGGGCTCTAAAAAGATATAAGTGAAGCACTAGAGCAAAATTGCCTAGCTCAAAAGATATAAGTGAAGCACATAGAGT
Source organism: Triticum dicoccoides (assembly GCF_002162155.2). Taxonomy (NCBI): domain Eukaryota; kingdom Viridiplantae; phylum Streptophyta; class Magnoliopsida; order Poales; family Poaceae; genus Triticum; species Triticum dicoccoides. The sequence goes on along the minus strand of NC_041382.1, from coordinate 662,215,773 downwards.
ATTCTAATAAATCACGATTCATGTGTGTCCCTCTCAAAAAGGTGTGTACAGCAAGGATGATTGTGGAAAACTAAAAAGTAAAGACTCATATCATACAAGACGGTCCAAGCAAAACACATATCATGTGGTGAATAAAAATATAGTCTCAAGTAAAGTTACCGATAGACGAAGACGAAAGAGGGGATGCCTTTCGGGGCATCCCCAAGCTTAGGATCTTGGTTGCCCTATAATATTACCTTGGGGTGTCTTAGGCATCCACAATCTTAGGCTCTTGCCACTCCTTATTCCATAGTCCATCAAATCCTTACCGAAAACTTGAAAACTTCACAACACAAAACTCAACAGAAAATCACATATGCTCCGTTATAAAAAGAAAATAAATCACCACTTTTGGTACTGTTGTGAACTCATTCTTTATTTATATTGGTATAATATCTAATGTATTCCAACCTTTCCATGGTTCATACCCCTCAATACTACCCATAGATTCATTAAAATAAGCAAACAACACAAAGAAAACAGAATACATCAAAAACTGAGCAGTCTGTAGTAATCTTTAACTCTCGAATACTTCTGTAACTCCAAAAATTCTGAAAAATTAGGACAGCCTAGACAATTTGTGTACCAATATTCTTCAAAAATAATCAGTTTTTTGTCATGCTTTTGTTAAAAATGATAATTGTTTTTTTGAGCGCAAAAATTTATGTTTTTCAGCGAGATCAAAACACCTATCGCTGTAAGCCATCCCAAAGGTCTTACTTGGCACAAACACTAATTAAAACACAAAAATAGATCTAACTAGAGGCTAGATGAATTATTTATTGAAAAACATAACCAAAAAGCAAAGCACAAAAATAAAATTGGGTTTCCTTCCAACAAGCGCTATTTTTTAACGCCCTTCGCTAGGCATAGAAACACAAAGATAGATCATGGTATTGTCATCTTTGGTCTGTATCTTTTTAATGGAGTTATGTTCAAATCTAGGAGGTTCTTTGTGTTTCTCCTCATATTCAGAAATCTGTATATCTAGAGCATCCAACCGCTTATTGCAAAGAGTGATAAACATATTCATGCGGTGGAGGTTTCCACTAACACTTTTGAGGGGTTCAATAGATTTTTGAATTTTTTTTGTTACTTCACATAGTTTCTCAAGAACTCGTGTTCCCTCTTGAGTGTGATGTAATTCCTTTTGTGGGGGTAATATTCCTACTACACCTTCTATTATCTCATAAGCAATGTTGGGATCAATTTCAATAAAATTTCCTTTAGCAGCGAAATCCAAAAGTTGCCTATGGGGCATGGTTAACCCAACATAAAAATTACGAAGTAAAATCTTAAAATCCCCCTCTATAGTGCAATTGTGATAAGATTCTATCATCCTATACCAAGCATCTTTTAAATTTTCTCCTTGTTTCTATTTGAAGTGAAGAACTTGAAAGTCAGGAGACAAAGGAGGGGTAGAAGCGCTAGTCATAGTGAAAAAGTAAGGATGAGACAAGCAAACGTAGAGACGAACAGAAGAGGGGCGAAGAAAAAGGCAAATCTTTTCGAAAATCATTTTAGAAGTGGTGGAGTGGAAAACGAGAGGCACATGTCGAATAATGTAATGCAAGAGATGAGAGTCTTATGATGGGTACTTGGTATGTCTTGACTCGGCGTAGATCTCCCCAGCAATGGCGCCTGAAATTCTTCCTGCTACTTCTTGAGCTTGCGTTGGTTTTCCCCTTGAAGAGGAAAGGGTGATGCAGCAAAGTAGAGATAAGTATTTCCCTCAGTTTGAGAACAAAGGTATCAATCCAGCAGGAGACAACACACAAATAACTAATACCTGCACAAACAATCAAACACTTCCACCCAACGCGGTAAAGGGATTGTCAATCCCTTCACGGTCACTTTGCAGAAGTGAGATCTGATAGAGATAGATAAAATTAAACTAAAGATAAAATAAATATTTTTGGGTTTTTTGGTTTATAGATCGGAAAGTAAAAGATTGCAAAATAGTAGATCAGAAACTTATATGATGGAAAATAGAAAATCGGAAACTAGTATGATGGAAGATAGACCCGGGGGCCATAGGTTTCACTAGAGGCTTCTCTCAAGATAGCAAATAATACGATGGGTGAACAAATTATTGTTGAGAAATTGATAGATAAGCGCAAAGTTATGACAATATCTAAGGCAATGATTATGAAATATAGGCATCACGTCCGTGTCAAATAGACCGACTCCTGCCTGCATCTACTACTATTACTCCACACATCGACCGACTCCTGCCTGCATCTACAGTATTAAGTTCACGAAGAACAGAGTAACGCTTTAAGTAAGATGACATGATGTAGAGGAATAAAATCAAGCAATATGATGTAAACCCCATATTTTTATTGTCGATGGCAACAATACAATACGTGCCTTGCTTCCCCTACTGTCACTGGGAAAGGACACCGCAAGATTCAACCCAAAGATAAGCACTTCTCCCATTGCAAGAAAACCAATCTAGTTGGCCAAACTAAACCGATAGTTCGAAGAGAATTACAAAGATATCAAATCTGCATAAAAGAATTGAGAGAAGATTCAAATAATATTCATAGATAAGCTAATCATAAATCCACATTTCATCGGATCTCGACAAACACACCGCAAAAGAAGATTACATCGGATAGATCTCCAAGAACGTCAAGGAGAACATGGTATTGAGAATCAAAGAGAGAGATGAAGTCATCTAGCTACTAGCTATGGACTCGTAGCTCTGTGGTAAACTACTCACGCTTCATTGGAAGGGCAATAGAGTTGATGTAGAAGCCCTCCGTGATCGAATCCCCCTCCGGTAGGAAACCGAAAAAGGCCCCAAGATGGGATCTCACGGGAACAGAAGGTTGCGGTGGTGGAAAAGTGTTTTCGTGGATGCCTATGGAGGTTTGGGAATATATGCGAATATATAGGACAAAGAATTAGGCCAGGGGAGTCATGGGGGCCCACAAGGCAGGGGGCGCGCCCTCCCCCCTTGTCGCCGCCTCGTGGCTCTTTTGACTTGAACTCCAAGTCTCCAGGGTGTCTTCTGGTCCAAGAAAAATCATCGTGAAGGTTTTATTCCATTTGGACTTCGTTTGGTATTCCTTCTCCGCGAAGCTAAAAAACAAGGAAAAAATAGAAACTGGCACTGGGCTCTAGGTTAATAGGTTAATCCCAAAAATAATGTAAAATAGCATATTAATGCATATGAAACATCCAAAACGGATAATATAATAGCATGGAACAATGAAAAATTATATATACATTGGAGATGTATCAATAGTCTCGCAAGATGACAAGGGGACGTCGGAATCAAATGACGTTGGGCAACCTATCCCGCCCGCAGACGACGAGGGCCAAGACATAATGGGCAGCTCGGCTATACAGGAAACAGCTTCCGCACATGAAGCCATGGCAGTAATCGCACCATGGACTGAGCCGCTCCATGCATAGTTGCTCATAAAGAGCTCCCCGAGGACCAAACCGAGGCACACTGGATTGTAAGGCAATCTAAAGCCTACAAGGTTCACGAGGGAAAACTCTATATGTTAAGCACTACGGGTGTTCTCCAGCGATGTATATCCAAAGAGGAAGGAAGATTATTACCTCAGGAGATACGTCCCGACATGAGCGGACATCACACCGTTGCTCGGACCTTGGTTAACAAGGCTTTCCGAGCTGGTTTTTTATTAGCCGACTGCGGGTGCCAACGCTTCTTCGTTAGTGCAGTGTTGCCCAGGATGTCAAGTGTTTGCAAAACAGGGCCACATGCCCCCCGCGGTTCTCCACACTATCCCTATCACTTGGCCTTTTGCTGTCTAGGGGCTAGACATGGTCGGCCCACTCAAGGGCGGACCAAGAAAAAATATCTACTTGTCATGATGGACAAATTCATTAAGTGGATTGAAGAAAAGCCATTCACCTCGGTCGAAGCCATCCCAGTAATTAAGTTCATCTCAGGGGTTGTGCACCGCTATGATATCTCGCATAGTCTGATCGCAGACAACATGACAAACTTCACAGCCAAAGAAGTCAAAGCATGGTGCGCAAAAATTGGCATCAAGCTCGATTACGCATTCGTATATCACCCACAGTCAAACATGCAAGTTGAACGCGCCAATGGACTAATACTCAGGGGCATCAAGCCTAGGCTAGTACGCTCCCTTAAAGAAGCCGACTGCAAATGGGTAGAGGAACTTGATTCCATCCTATGGGGCTTGCGCACCACGCCAAACAGATCTATGGGGTATACCCCATTTTTCATGGTGTACGACGACGAGGCAGTACTCCCTTGCGATATCATACATGGCGCACCTCGGGTACCGTCGTGGGGTTGTCACGGCAGATGTCCTTGTGAAAGGAGTTAGTCGTGGAGCCATCGCAGTGGGTTAGCTTAAGGGGGTTAAACCGGACAAGGGGACACGGGGAATTTTATACTAGTTCGGCCCCTTCGAGGAAGGTAAAATCCTACGTCTAGTTGTGATTGGTATTGCTAGGGTTTCGAAGGCCAGGGAGCGAATCCTCTTTGTCTGGCTCTCGAGTTGTTGTCTCTCCCTAAACCGCTGCCGGGTCGTCCCTTTATATACATAGGTTGACGCCCGCCGGTTTACAGAGTCCCGAAGTTGGATCTTAAACATATCTAGTTCGGTTTCTATCCTTCCTATCTTACAATACAAGTTACATGACTAAGCCAGTTTACATTTACAGGGTTTAACCCGCCTTTGGGCCTTGGGCCTCCATGAAGCGCCATCATCCTTGCATCTTTATGGGCTTCAAATCTTCAAGGAGTCAACCCAGCTACATAAGGCCGGTTTACCTCTAGTAGTAATATCCCAAACATTAGGCCCCAGATTGGTTTGAACTCGTTCATGTCAATCTTCTATAGTTAGAAAAATTCTTCCCTCATATCTTCACCTCGATCTTGTAAACCGCCGTGACGTCACACTTCAAGATTATGATAAACCGTCCTGACGTCATCCATCTGTTGATGTCAAAAATTACCTTCATCTAATATGTCTTCAGCCATCGAGGCGACACCCTTATTAACTTATCCATTTTTGGGCTCCTCGATTCCCGCACTTGCCGTTTCATCTCTTCGCCTTATAAATAGGGACAGCGTACCCCTTTTCTTTTCCTTCCGCTACCCATTCATCTCTTCTTCTTCCTCTCGACGACCCCGCACCCGAGCGCCGCCGTCAGCTTCAAACTCCACCTCTGCTTCGCCGTTGGCCACTGCATCAACCTGTTCGCACCAGAGTTCCACAGCGCCCTTCCGCTGCTTCTGCCGTCGCAGTAAGTCTTTTCCCCTTTCTTCCTTAGATCCATTAGGGTTTCCTTGTTCTTCGCTGTTCTTGAGGTTCATCAGAGCTTTCAGTGTTGCTCTTTCATGGCCTTTAGGTGAATACTTCATATCTGATGTACTCCTTGTTGTAGCTAACCTTCTATTGTCACCACAAACTCTTATGCGCAAAGAACTGATCTAGTCCTTCATAAGTTGCTTCGGTTCTGCACCCCTTGTAGATCCAATTATTTTTACTTTTCTATCTTATCTTAGATCCGAAAATTTCATATGTCACTATGAGATCTGTTTCTATGTCCCTGTGAGATTTGTTTCTCCTTACGCCAACATAGGCGGTTTAACCTTGTATAAGCAGTCTATGCCATTAGCCCTCTGATAAACCGGAGGTGCATTTTACCTTCATAATTATGCTCCGGTTTAACAGTGTCTGAATAATCCTGTGCTAGTATGACCTTTTTCCCTTATTGCATTAGTCTCTGGTTTACACCATTTCACATATCAGTATGTTTCTTACTCCCTTGTATATTGCATATAATCAGGCGTAATTTATAAACCGGCCTTTCATTTTCAGCTTTATTTGTTTCACAATGGCCAAACAATTCACTGCCTGCAACTGGGCTCGTTCCCGGGTTACTGAAACTCAGTTGAATGAGATGGTTACCATCGGCTCCCTACCTAAGAAAACTGAAATCAAATGGTGAGTTCCAGGAACATAAAATCCTCCAACCCCAAGGCAAGGCGAGGTGGTGGTCTTTGTTGACTACATAGGCCGTGGCTTCAAACCGCCAGGATCAAAGTTTTATCGAGATGTGCTTGCCAGCTTCCAAGTTCATCCGCAAGATATTGGTCCCAACTCGGTTTCCAATTTATGCAACTTCCAGGTCTTCTGTGAAGTATATTTACAAGAAGAACCAACTGCAGAACTATTCCGGGATTTCTTTCACTTAAACCGGCGCACAGAGTTTGTAAATGGCCCGAACATAGAACTTGGTGGTGTCTCGATTCAAAAACGGAAAGAAGTTGAATTTCCTCATGCCAAACATCATAGCCACCCAAAGGAATGGAATCAAACTTGGTTTTATTGCAGAGACACTTCGCCTGAAGATAAAATCCCCTCCCCGGCTTTCGTGATCATAGACTATCCAATACTCACCCAATGCCACAATGCCTGAGCTCTTCAGAAAGGGTGAAATACGCTCCTCAACTCGCCAAACTCCGGGCTTTATGGCAAACGGTTTAACAGGCGTGGACTTTGTGCGCTGTTGGATATCCTGGAGTATCTTGCCGCTAAGCCGGCGTCTCGGTTTAATGTGTGAATATACCGGTGAGGTTCACGACCCTCAACGCCATTGCAACATCCAATTATCTGAGGAAGAAGTTACTGAAGGCGTAAAGAAGATTCTGAATGAGTCGGAACTGATCTGTAGTCAAACCGGTCTGAGTCCCTTCTATGCCAAGAATAAACCGCCTGCTGTAAGCATTATATTTCCCCCTCATTTCTAATGTTTTTAGCTTATGCAACCTGTAATCCTTCTTCTTTGTATATAGGGAGATGACCCCTTCTAGAAACGGAAAACCGTAGAGAAAGCGGCAAAGCCGACTGGATATAAAGCGGTCAAGCCATCCCGCCCAAAGACCAAAGCCGTAAAACGGACGTCAAAACAGAAAACGGCTGACCGGATTAACATGGAGCTTGATGATGACACTGATGATCCAGAAGTTGAGGTAGAACTTGACTCACTTGGCTCTCTTTTCATGCATCTCATTAACAATGATCTTCCTCAGGAGGATGCAGAAGCTAGCCAAGCTGATGATGTAGAGGTAATTACCCTTTCCACCGGTTCAGACTCTATGCCAACACAAAAAACTCACCAAGCAGTCCGGAAAGTAAGCTTTTCTCATCCTCTTGCTCACTTGGATCCAACATTTATTTTGAAGACTTAGCAACATGAAGCTCGCCGGACAACCCGGCATAGTGGCCAACAGGTCACTTCGGCCGGTTTACCTGATACACCGGTTAGGAAGCGCCGGTCTGAGGTCTCTCCTACTTCTGACCATTCTTACCCCAAGGCAGGTTATTTTAGACAACCTCTTAATCCGTTCGATTCAAATTATCAGGTGACACCTCCCTCATCATCTGGCGAGTCAACCGCAACTCAACTCCCTGCACTAAAAACTGTGCCTGGGTAAGTTGTAAAACCTTTTCTTTTAACGCATTGCAGAATTTGAATAAGATGTTAATCCTTTATCTTTATTTGTAGAGCCCAAGCTAGACCCATCAACAAAGCTCGGATCACCAATCCATCCGAAAACCCAGTCGCCGAAGAAGAAGAACCCAGGGGTGAACCGGTACAAACATGTGAACTGGAAGGTCCTCATCCTGAAGCTACTTCTGATGACCCACCCCTTGAAGGCCAAAATACTGATGAGCCCATAGACGCTGAACCTGCCGTGCCCGATTCTGAACCGGCAAAACCAAACCGGGCTAGTCCGGTGAAAGATGCTGAAATTCCAATATCATCCACCAAAAACCCTGAAGACCAAGGTGATGACGTTATTATTACCGGAATGGCCCACAGCTCTCCCGGCCATCCCATCATTTTGGATCAACACAGTGCTAAAGAAGAGCAAGCTGCCAGGGAGAAAGGTAAATGGAGCAGCGATTTATCAAGCAATGCTCATCTTAACGCTGATGAGCTCCATTCTGGCTTCTTGAACCGTCTGCACTCAAACCGGGATTATGAAGCTGGTTTGGTGAACTTGATGAAAGAGCGAGATGACGTAAATTCCTCTCCCTTTGTTTATTGATTTATAGCTGAAATACTATCTCAAGTAGCCCCCAAGGGCTGTTTTATGATTGTTAATCATAAACCGGGTCTTTGAAACACTTTAAGCATCTCATCATTGATCCTTGCAATAGCAGATCTCTAATAATAGATAAGACTCCTCTTGAAATAATTAGATAACCTTCTGCAGCATAGCCCCCAAAGGCCGGTTTAACTTTGCAAGTTAATCCGGTTTTTTGATCAACGCATCCGTTTTTAGAACAGCCGTACATTAGCCCCCAAGTGTCAAGGATAATGCTTGGATTGTTCTGGAGACTTGTATAAAGTGTAGTACTTGAGAGCAAATAGGCATTAGCCCCCAAGTATGAAGTGCATAACTTTGTTATACGCTTTGTACTTAGCACATATACATGCTGTCTGTTTAATATACCTTGAATGTGGCAGGCTGAACTGAAAAGCAAAGACGCCCGAAATTCTAACTTGCAAGAGAATGTGAAATCACAACAAGCCGAGGCTGAAAAAGCCAAAGTGGAGCTGACCTAGGCCCTGGACGTGATGGAAAAATTGAAAGAATCTTTCAATAAAGATAATGCTGACTGGGAAACCAAGAAATCCGGTTTAACCCAAAGAGCTGTAGACGCCAAGGCAGCCCTGACGCCAGTGGCTGATGAACTAGCCGGTTTGAAACGTCAAATCAATTCTATGACCTCTGCTATCTTTGGTAAGTGCCTGCTTATGTGTGTGGCGCAAGTCAATGAACTTTACAACTGACCAAAATGTTGATAAAATCTTTGGCAGGCACCCGGATCACTCATCTTGGTTCAGATATGCGGATGAAGCTCAAAGCGACATACACATTGATTGGACAGTTGTACTCTGGGTCGCAGCGGGCTATTTGCACAGTAGCTTATAAGAAACCGTATCCCTCTTTGATTAAGGAAACTCTTGAGAAGTTGGCCATGTTACTAGCCCGCATCGCCGAGTTGAAGAAAGCAGCTGCCAGAGCCGAAGCTTTAACTGCACTTATTCGAGCAAAAGGCTGGATTCCGGATCTTGAAGCAGAAGACATCATCAAAGGATACCCAGGTGTTAAAGAAGATGGTTCCAACTTTGACAATGATGATCTCCGGCGGCTGACTAAACAGATGCAGCCAGCAGCTAGCAAGTTGGCCGATGATACCGATTTGTCCCATTTTCAACCATTTTACAATGCGGAGGGGAAAAGGCAGTCGGCCGACATCCATGAAGTTGAAGAACTTGTGCCTCCGATTCGTAAGCACACTTATGCTCCTGATATTAACCCCTCCAATCTTATCCATGAAGAAGCAGTGTTTCAAGCTTTAACTGGAATTGATTGGTCAACGGTTGATTTCCAGCGACTGGGAGGGATGAAGAAGTGCCTACACCAACGGACCCTCAACCATCAAACCGTCCCGACGAGGCGTACTGAACCGGTCGCCGGTTTACTGTCTACCGTGTGCCGATTTTATGAAAAACAATTATGACATTGGAGCCGCTTTGAAAGCTTCTTGTTATAGGATAACCAAAACTTTGTTATCTGCCATGCCATCGAGCATGTTTCGTAATACTGCGTGACAATCTTGTGCCACTTTTTGGGATAAATTTATGCATAACCCATGATGAATTCTGCATCTGGGTACAACAACTTAAAAGTATCTAGCGGTTTACCGCTAGACGTGTCATGATGTCCAAGAAGTAAAATAGTACCTAGATGAATAATCAAGTGTTTGTACAAAAAGTAATGTACATAACATACCTCATTGGTTGACCAAACGTGTATATGGCAAAGGTGTTAATACCAATCTGGAACATTGATAACTCCATCTTCATAATGCCGGTCTATATATTAAACCGGACCGGGATAAACACCGGATTTTCTTTATAACACTGGCGATTTAGTCAAACCAGACCGGGTCAATGAACACCGGTTTATAATTGATCATGTGCCAACAACTTGTAGTTGAGAAGTAAGCCGGGTCAAGGACGCCGGTTTATCAAAAAATACTTATGATTTTCAACAAACAAAATTCAAACAGGAAAATATGCAAGGCTTTTTATGAGCTGCCAGGCTCCAAATCGAGGATTTTCATGGGCTTCCAGGCCTCTGAGTTAAACCATTTAACAAAGCCTTTTAAGATGGGCCTCCAATTAACCAATCATTGTTTTAACTGTGACAAGTTCTGGGTCTGTAAAAGATTGACTTGTCAAACGTTCGATGGGTCATACCAGGATTACCTGGACAGGAGTGGCTTACTTGATGAAGGCAGGTTAACCCGGGTTTTTAGGTGAATACACCAGGCTTCCAAGCCGTGGCTTGATAGTCAATTACAAGGGTCCTTTCAAACTCTTTGTTGCTTTGCAAAAAGAGCCCCCAAGTAACTTTGTGAGCGATGCTCAGCGTGTGCCCATGTTTGAGTCTGTACTTTGTACAACACTCTCTTTGGCTCCACAAAATTTTCCCTTTGTGGCTTAAATGCCTATCTAGAGGTGTAGCTATGGTGTGATGACAACCAAGCCCCCTAGTGATATCCCTTCGTGGTTTCAAAACCGATCAAGAGGTGTAGCTGTAGTTCAAATATGACCAAGCCCCCTAGTGATTTTCTTTATATCTATGCAGCTGCTAAAGTCGGATTAACAAAAACTCTGCTTTGTCAGTTATATTGTAAAAGCACACACATGATATAAAAAGAGCAGATGCCCGGCTTATAACGGAGGCTCCGGTTTATTATATGATATATACACTGTCAGAAATATGTACACATGAAGAGCCTATGGCTTCAAGTATAGTAAGGCCGAAGGAGAGCTATGTTCCATGGCCGCTTGGTCTCCTCCTCCGATTGAAATGAGTCTTCATGCTCTCGAACATAAACGAGGTAGTAAGATCCGTTGTGCAGATTTTTGCTGACCACAAAGGGTCCTTCCAAGGTGGGGATAACTTGTGCATATCAGTCTGATCCTGGATGAGCCGGAGCACCAAATCACCTTCTTGAAAGGTTCTAGTTTTAACCCGGCGGCTGTGATAACGTCGGAGATCTTGTTGATAAATCGCCGATCGTGCCGCGTCCAGATCACACTCTTCATCCAACAGGTCCAGAGAATCTTGACGTGCCTTCTCATTATCAGCTTCAACATAAGCTGTCACACGGGGCGAGTCGTGACGGACGGCACTAGGAAGAACTGCCTCCGCTCCATAAACCATAAATAAAGGTGTGTAACCCGCAGACCTATTGGGTGTGGTGTTGATGCTCCACAACACAGAAGGCAGCTCCTCAACCCAACAACCCGGTGTCCGCTTTAAGGGAACCATAAGCCTGGGTTTGATACCACGTAGAATTCTTGATTTCCCCTCTCTGCTTGACCATTAGACTGGGGGTGAGCCACCGATGCTAGGTTGAGACGGATGTGCTCACGTTGACAAAATTCTTCCATCTCCCCTTTTGACAAGTTAGTACCATTATATGTTATAATGCTGTGCAGAAAGCCAAACCGGAATATCACCTTCTTGATGAATTGAACCGCCGTGGCTGCATCACACTTGCTGACTGGCTCTGCCTCCACCCATTTAGTGAATTTATCAACTGCTACTAATAGGTGGGTCTTTTTGTCCTTAGAACGCTTGAAGGGTCCAACCATATCAAGCCCCCAAGTTGCAAACGACCACGTAATTGGAATCATCTGCAACTCTTGAGCCGGATCATGCGCACGACGGGCAAATTTTTGACATCCATCACATCTCTTGACTAAATCGTCCGCATCAGCATGCGCCGTCAACCAGTAAAAACCGTGGCGAAAAGCTTTGGCAACCAACGACTTTGAACCGGTGTGGTGACCGCAATCCCCTTCATGGTTTTCTCGCAAAATCTCACAACCTTCTTGAGGAGAAACACAGCACTGAATTGCTCCTGAAACACTGTAACGATGTAACTCCCCGTTGAGTATGGTCATGGACTTGGAACGCCGGATTATCTGTCGAGCCAATGTTTCATCGTTTGTAATTCGCCCCGGTTCATGTAAGCCAGATATGGGATTGTCCAATCCAGTATGGCATGCAGAGCTGCCACCAACTGAGCCTCCGGATTAGGAATTGCCAAATATTCTTCGGTTGGCACTTTGACTGACGGATTATGCAACACATCAAGAAAGACATTGGGCGGGACCGGTTTACGCTGGGAACCAAGACGACTTAAAGCGTCCGCCGCTTCATTCTTCCGCCTGTCTATATGGTCCACCTGATAACCTTTAAAGTGACCAGCCACTGCGTCCACATCTCGCAGATATGCAGCCATGAGTGGGTCCTTAGAATCCCAAGTGCCAGACACCTGCTGAGCCACTAGATCTGAATCGCCGAAGCACTTAACCCGGCTCAAATTCATCTCCTTAGCCATTCAAAGACCGTGTAGCAAAGCCTCATATTCAGTTGCATTGTTAGTACAAGGGAACATTAAACGGAGGACATAACAAAACTTATCACCTCGTGGGGAAGTTAGTATGACTCCAGCGCCCGAGCCCTCCAACTGTCTGGACCCATCAAAATGAATAGTCCAATATGTATTATCTGGCTTCTCCTCCGGTGCCTGCAACTCCGTCCAATCATTAATGAAGTCCACGAGTGCCTGGGATTTTATCGCTGTGCGGGGTATATACTTGAGCCCATGAGGTCCAAGTTCAATAGCCCACTTGGAAATCCGGCCAGTTGCTTCTCTGTTTTGAATGATGTCGCCCAGAGGAGCTGAACTAACCAGTGTGATGGGATGGCCCTAAAAATAATGTTTAAGCTTCCGGCCTGTCATAAACACCCCATACACCAGCTTCTGCCAATGCAGATACCTCTGCTTTGACTCAATGAGCACCTCGCTGATATAATAAACCGGCCGTTGAACCGGATATTCCTTGCCAAGCTCTTTGTGCTCTACCATAATGGCTACGCTAACAGCCCGGGCATTAGCAGCCACATATAATAATAATGGCTCTTTATTGATCGGCGCCGCAAGAACAGGTGGTTCATCTAGCTGCCTCTTCAGATCCTCGAACGCCTTATCAGTTGCCTCACTCCAGACAAAGTTATCTGTTTTCTTGAGCATCTGATATAAGGGGATGGCCTTCTCTCCCAGGCGACTGATAAACCGACTTAAGGCTGTAATCCGGCCGGCTAGACGTTGAACATCGTTGATACACGCCAGTTTAGCCAAGGATGTAATTGCTGCAATTTTTTCCGGATTAGCCTCAATGCCTCTGTTTGACACCAAAAAACCCAAGAGCTTGCCTGCCGGGACACCAAAAACACACTTCTCTGGATTGAGCATCATCTTGTAAACCCGGAGATTGTCAAAAGTTTCTCGTAAATCATCTATCAATGTCTCCTCCTTTCTGGACTTTACCACAATGTCATCCACATATGCATGAACATTGCGCCCAATTTTCTTATGAAGGCAATTCTGAACACATCGCTGGTAAGTTGCCTGGGCACTCTTGAGTCCAAAAGGCATTGAAACATAGCAGAAGGCTCCAAAGGGAGTTATGAAAGTTGTCTTCTCCTGGTCCTTAACCGCCATCTTGATCTGATGATAACCAGAATAAGCATCCAGAAAAAACAAACGGTCATAACCTGCAGTCGCATCAATTATCTGATCAATGCGAGGAAGAGAAAAGGGGTCTGCAGGGCAAGCCTTGTTTAAATCTGTGTAATCCACACACATACGCCAAGTGCCGTTTTTCTTAAGAACCAGCACCGGATTAGCCAGCCACTCTGGATGAAAGACCTCTACAATAAACCCCGCAGCCAACAAACGGGCTACCTCCTCACCAATAGTTTTACGCCTTTCTTCATTGAAGAGGCAGAGAAACTGCCGAACCGGTTTAAACTTAGGATCAATGTTGAGTGTGTGCTCAGCGAGTTCCCTCAGTACACCTAGCATGTCAGAATGTTTCCATGCAAAGATGTCCCGATTCTCATGGATGAACTCGATGAGCACGCTTTCCTATCTGGGATCCAGGTTAGCGCTGATGCTAAACTGTTTGGATGAATCGCCAGGCACAAAGTCAATCATCTTGGTATCTGTGGCCGATTTGAACTTCAATGCCGGATCATTTTCCGTAGTTGGTTTTTTTAAAGAGGTCATATCTGCCGGATCAACTTGCTCCTTATATAATTTCAACTCCTCCGTGGCACAAACTGACTCAGCATAAGCCGCATCACCTTCCTCACATTCCAAAGCAATCTTTCTGCTTCCATGTACTGTGATAGTCCCCTTATGACCTGGCATTTTGAGCTACAGATAAACATAACATGGCCTTTCCATAAATTTAGCATAAGCCGGCCACCCAAACAAGGCGTGGTATGGACTTTTGATCTTTACCACCTCAAATGTCAATGTTTCTGACCTTGAATCATAGTCATCTCCAAAAGCTACCTCCAAAGCTATGTTGCCAATAGGATATGCAGACTTACCAGACACCACACCATTAAAGACCGTATTTGACGGTTTAAGATCCTTATCTGTCAACCCCATACAGCGGAATGTATCATAATACAAAATATCGATACTACTTCCCCCATCCATGAGCACTTTAGTGAACTTGTATCCCCCAACTTGAGGGGCTACCACCAGGGCCAAGTGACCTGGATTATCAACCCGGGGTGGGTGATCATCTCTACTCCATAAAATAGGTTGCTCAGACCAGCGTTAATACTGAGGTACTGCCGACTCAACAGAATTTACTGCCCTTTTGTGAAGCTTCTGATCACGTTTGCACAAACTAGTAGTGAAGACATGATATTCCCACTGTTCAACTGTTTGGGATTGCTCTGATAACCCGACTGCTGCTACTGCTGATTCCCCTAATGGTTGTAACCTTCCCGGTTGCCTTGGTGCCCTTGATTGACATGTCCGGTTTGGTTGCCTTGAAACCCTAAACCGGAACCACCACCTCCGTAACCCGGCCCGTGAAAACCTCCTCCTGAACCGCCGGGCGGGCCGTTGTCATATTGGAACTCTTGAAATCCCGCATGATATAATAGTCCTTCCAAAGATGTGATGTCGGCTTCTCTTTCGATCCATGCTTTGGACATGGCTGATTTAACAAATGCTCCAAATTGGGGCCTGAACCTCCACCCCTCTGGGGCTGCTTGCCCTTACGGCGCTAGCCATTCTCCTGCGCATTTGTATTTGCAACAAAGTCCAATCTACTGTCGGCCTTGCACTTACAACCGTTTCCATGGCCTGCCGGATTATGCTGTTGACACTTGGCATTGCTGTTCTTCTTAACTTTCCCCGGTTTATCCTCCTCTAAATCCGGATCCTTGGTATTATCTGAATCGGTGTATTTTAACCAAAGCAGCCATGAGTGTAGACATATCATTGCAGTGACGTTTGAGCCTTCCCAACTTCTGTTTTAGTGGTAAGAAACGGCAATTTCCCTCTAATGTTAACACTGCAGTGTCTGCATTGATACGATCTGATGAATGCAAAATTTCTCAGACCCGTTTGACCCAATGGGTCGTGGACTCCCCTTCCTCTTGGACACAAGCGACCAGATCCACGATTGACATCGGCTGCTTACACGTATCCTTGAAGTTCTGGATAAACCGGTGCTTCAATTCAGCCCATGATCCAACAGAGTTGGTTGGCAAGCTCTTCAACCAAGTGCGAGCTGTTCCTTCCAACATCATGGTGAAATATTTAGCACACACTGCCTCATCCACATCTAACATCTCCATTGCCATCTCATAGCTCTCCACCCATGCCTTTGGTTGCAAATCGGCGGTGTAATATGGTACCTTACGAGGTCCCTTGAAATCCTTGGGCAGTCTCACATTACGCAAAGCGGGGGTTAGACACGGCACCCCTAAGGAACTGAACACCACACTTGTCTCTACGGAGGCCGTGGGGTGAACCGGAGTATGTTGTCGCGCTCCGTGTCGAGCTGCCAACTCGGCCTCCCAACGTGCGCGGCCATGGTCCATAACATCCTGTGCATTAGCGCCTCCCCCGGCCGGGTTGTTTCCTCATGGTGAATTTCGGCGACGTGTACTACTGGACACGCCCGGTTCATCCTCCACGTGTCTGCTATAGCTCCGACTTGGACGGGGAGTGGAATAAATCCTCTCACGACTGTGTGAATACGCCTGCTGTTGATTTAGTGCTGTTTGAAATAGATCCCTGGCCCGACGTGCTTCCACTACAACTGGTGACTCGCCGTCGGTTGGGAGGGCCGCCAGGCGTGAAGCGGCGGCCACAATGTTGTCCAACGAGTTGGAATAATGCCCAGGCGGCATTGGTACATACTGCGGCACAACGTTGTTCTGGCGAGGCGGGTTCGTCGTGCGTGGTTGAACCGGCGCTCCTGTTCCCGGCGCTTCCGCCCGGTTTAGTATGGGTTGGCTACCAGCTCCTGCTCCTGGTGTGTTGAAGAGATTCTGCGGTTCATTACCTGACGGGAGACGTGATCGATACCTTCTTCTCATGACTTCCTTCGAAGCATTCTGATCCAGCCTAATCCGGTAGGCCTGCGCTTCCAATTCAGCCCGCTCTGCAGCCATCCTAGCATTCTCTGTCGCCAGGTCCGCTTTAGCCTGGGCTATCTGATCTTTCACCTTTGCAATCTCCACGTTGTGCTGATCCCTGGCTGTTGCATCCACCTTTGCGCCCATCAACATTGCCAAAGCATCGAACAAATCAGACAAGACTTGGGCTGGAGGCGGCGCTGAGCTTCCTGCCCCTGCTGGTGTGGCTGTTGTTGAACCGGAGAGCATCGCTGTGGTGGTAGATGAATGAGGCGCCGATTGTGTGCCGGCCATGAAGATGGCGCCCCGGTTTGGCAAATCAGGGAAATCCGGAATACTGTTGCCCTCGGATCCTCCATCAATCCGGCCGTCCTCCAGCTGGTAAAGTGATTCGGTCTCTCCAGAAGACTCGTCATCAGAACAGACCACGATCTCTCCATCGGACACCGGCCCGTCCTCGTACCTCGGTCCATGGATGACACCCACGAAAATATGCCTTGCCTCGGGCTGAAACGGCGAAGAATTTGCATGCCGAGCCGTCTCGATGATGTCGGTGCAGATGTCTGGCTCAGGGGCCGGTCCGCCAATCTTGTCGATGAAGACGTGAATCCCACCAAAGGGGACCCGGTACCCGTATTCGATTGAATCGGCCTCGGGACCCCATCCTGTCAATGTAGAGCTTGCCGCGACGACTCTTCGTCATCTGGCCCACAGTGTATCCCTTAAGTCCATCGAAGCTGCCCTTCAAAAACTCAAAACCATCGTGCGATAGCCCCACAGTGGGCACCAACTGTCGTGGGGTTGTCATGGCAGATGTCCTTGTGAAAGGACTTAGTCGTGGAGCCATCGCAACGGGTTAGCTTAAGGGGGTTAAACCGGACAAGGGGACACGTGGAATTTTATACTAGTTCGGCCCCTTCGAGGAAGGTAAAAGCCTACGTCTAGTTGTGATTGATATTGCTAGGGTTTCGAAGGCCAGGGAGCGAATCCGCTTTGTCTAGTTCTCGAGTTGTTGTCTGTCCCTAAACCGCTGCCGGGTCGTCCCTTTATATACATAGGTTGACGCCCGCTAGTTTACAGAGTCCCGAAGCCGGATCATAAACGTATCCAGTTCGGTTTCTATCCTTCCTATCTTACAATAGAAGTTACATGACTAAGCCGTTTTACATTTACAGGCTTTAACCCGCCTTTGGGCCTTGGTCCTCCATGAAGCGCCATCATCCTTGCAACTTTATGGGCTTCTAATCTTCAAGGAGTCAACCCGGCTACATAAGGCCGATTTACCTCCAGTAGTAATATCACCAACAGGTACGCATGTATGAAGAGCGGGAGGATGAGCTAGATCGACATGATGCCTTGGATGCTCTAGAATAGGAGCTCAATGTCACTCGGGCATGATCTGCCATTTACCAGTAGCAGGCCCGACACTATCATAGTAGGGAGGTCCGCGCAAAGGACTTCAACATAGGAGACCTAGTCATGAGGCTTCATACAGAAAAGTAGAAGGAAAAACTTTCCCCTAGATGGGACGTGCAATTTATCATCGACCAGGTCCTCGTTGGAGGTTTCAACTGAATTCGAGATCCAGCGGACGGGCGTCTAGAACCCAACCCCTGGAATGCGGCGCTACTCCGAGGTTTCTATGGTTGAAACCTTGAACACTACTCAACTATGTATATACATCACTTTACTTTTTCCTTATTTTTTATGTTTTAGACATCTCAGGGACATCCTTAGAATGACCTTGAGAGCAAAAATCAATATGGCATGTTCTTTTCAAAATATGCATCGTTCCACCTCTTACATACCATTGTCTTTCAAGCCAAAATATGCATCGATTTGACTTAAGATTTGGCCAAGCTGGGTTGCCTAGCTCCTGTGTTTTCCCCTTACGTTCCCAATCATTCGGTTAAGGGGAAAGGGAGCACCACTATGATTGTTACTGCCGGGTTATCCGACGCAGTACCTTAGAAGAACAAAGTCGAAAGTTAGCACCATTAAACATATAAATAGGTCGGCCATGATATAGGAATAAAGTGGATGGGGTCCTTCAAATCCCGACCAGGGGCTTTACCCCCGAGGTCACCCGTCTTCGAACTCATGTGTTTAATACAACTACCCGAGGAAAGGAACTGTTGGAAGATCTATTTTCCTCGGAAGATGTTTCTTACGATAAAAAGTAATATAACATAACTCTCCGCCTTACTCTTGTTGTTCGAACCATATAGCCAGATTTCCTCATCTCCTGAAGCACCTGGTCTGGTTATGTCGGCCAGGAGTAAGGGACACTCCTCGACCACTGGCCGAGGAGGTAGAAGCCGATGGATGGTTGACAGAGTTCAGATGTGTATTTTGCATAATGACGTAATGTACTTAGATACATATAGTCATACATCATAATTTAATTACACCCGGTCTAGCCCATCTATTAAGGTGTCTAGGGAGCAGTCCTTCCGTGAAAATCGAGCAGAAGGCATGACACTCTCGTCAACAAGATTAGTGGGTATTTCTTCCCCATCTGGCCCCATCGGTCCTACCTCGGCCAGGTACGTCGTGTCAACGCCTATATACCGGGTTTTATCCATGGCCCAGGCTTCCCTCGCCCCTTCCTGGCAAGGAGGACACCTTCCAAGCCTGGATCCGGCACCGAGCTCTTTTCAAATGTTCACCCAGAATGGACATGTCTTCGGGCACATGCTCCACCTCGGGCCATAAAGCCTTGAAGATGTCCTTCATTGATTTTCGCCCACTCTCGTGCACCACAGATAGAGGAGCCACCACGTCTTTGGACAACGGACCTCGCGCGACAAGGGGTGTACTGGACAGAGAAGCTGCCAAGAAAAAGTTAGCCTGCTAATCAACTCGGGTAATCCTCACTCAAGAATGATTTTAGAAATTGGAACTTACCAAATATCGTCTCATCTGTTTGACGATTCTTTGCCTCGGCAGCAGCCAGTTGAACTTTTAAGCTCTCAATCTCTTGGGCATGTTGGGCAGTTTTTGCACTTAGCGCATTAGTGCCATCCACCCTTTGGGTCACGACATGTTGGCTTGCCAGGCGCTGTGACTCTGTATAAAGTAAATCCTCGCGGGCCTACTTGAGATCTCATTCAAGATGACCCTGGATCATGCTGTCAGGAAGTCTCATCATCTCAATAAATGAGATTTTTATATGCAACACAAAGCAGTTATCGTGCGCCTCACAGGTGAGCTTCTTCACCCGCTCCACCTCAGCCAAGGCGTCCTCCAACTTCCCCTTTGTCTGGGAAAGGGCTTCAGATAATTGATTATTTCTTTCCCGAGCACTCTACAAAATAATGGGTTTTTTACTTCAATTCAATCCTCGCTACGGGCAATCTGCCCATATCAAGCCTTAGGGGCTACTGCCATTGTCGGTAGTCTTGTTTTTCTTTAAACAAACGAAAAAGTACAAGAAACCTTCAAGATAAAATGGACTAGGGCAAAATTGTACTTGCAGGCCCTGCGATATAACACCCACTGATTGCTCGAAAACAGAGCGAGCCACTCTGAGGCACGCGTGCACGGAACTCAGGGCATTAAACTCTTGGTCGATAAAGGTTGGGTTCCTGAGAGAGGTCTTCCGCCAATGGTGATTTACGGTGCTCTCGACCTCGGAGTTAGTGCATGAGAAGGCCTCCGAGTCTTCAGTCTGAGGGACTTCACGAGTGGCTCCCGAAGTGTGATGTACTTCAGCCTCTCCGCTTGGACCCGTTATCACCCCGGCCCTCGTGCCCGTTAGCGTTGAAGAAGGAGCAGACTGCCTGCAAGTGATTAAGAAGAGTTAAAATCCGAACTATCGTTCCCATTGAACATTGTGACAGGGAGTTTACCTGAGAATTGAGGGAGCATTTCCGCTTGCCCCTATAACCGCCAGCTGCTCCCGAGCTTCTTGCGCCTCCTGCGGGGGGCTCCCTCGAGGAGCCATTTCTCCACGTGGGAATTTCGAACGCCATCCCTTTGGAGGAGAAGTCAGGCGACTAGGTGCTTGGGGACGAGGGGCTCGCTTTAGATTAGAGGAAGGGGGTCTTACCAATGAAGATGGCCTCGTCCCTGACGCATCAGGGGCGACAACTACCCTTGAGCCGTCAAGGCAGTCCATATAAAATTTCCTTGCTTCATAGATAAGGGCGAGGTCCTCGTCCTCATGAAAGAGGGGGTCCTCCACTCGGCGGTGCATTTCCGGCTTGGGCGCCGGACTGCCTAGAGCCTCCACCCAATCCCTTCATCTCAGTTCGAAACCAGTAAAAGAATCGGTCAGAGGGATTGATTATTAAAACAACTCGAGTACACGAGGAAATGTGGGAAAACTTACTATACCAGCGGGATTATAGTAGGACAACCCATCTCAGAATTGTTGCCGGGCAAAGTCCTCCGCCGTCCCTTGGTAGATGTTGTCCAACGCTGTCTCGAAGGTTGTTGCGTCAAAGAAGCAGTCTTCGGTCCTGTTGTATGTGTACAACAGGTGCGAACGTTGCTGAAGTGGTTGGACTCTTCGGTTTATCGGCCATTACGTCTATGATAGTAAGCCCGGTCCTCATCAATTGCTTCTCCCGAGCCACTAGTTTGGTTACTTTGGCACCATACTCTTGGGCGGTCCCCTGCGTCCTCCAGCTATAGCGCCTCTTTGGGGGCTCCTAGGTGAATGGGGGAAGTCTGGGCCGAACTGGGTCAAGGAGGGGGATGTCGTTTATATAAAATCACTCGGTTGGCTAGATGCCAGTAACCTCCCAGGGTGTGACTAATAGGTATTCGGTCCCATCTATCCTGAAGATTTCGGCTGCCCTGACCTCATACAACTTCTCGGCAGGTGAACATGGCACTATGCAGAATTATCTCCTCCATAGCCCGAAGTGCGCCTCACACCTGAGGTGCATATCACATAGGGCGACATACCCCACGATATCTAAGATCGAGTTTGGGGTGAGATGGTGAAGCTGCAACCCATAAAATTCCATCAAACCTCGGAGGAAAGGGTGGATGGGAAATACTAAGCCACGTAGTAAGAAGGAAACAAAGCATACCCTTTCATCCCTTGAGGGAAAGGATAATTCTCTGCATGAACTTGTTCGTTGATGGATGTCAATCTTTTGCGGATTGCCGTCAGATCTGAATCTGGCAAGTATCCTTGGGTAGCCAGGTGCTCCAGTTGGATGCGCGAGATGGTGCAAATACCCCAATCACCTCTGAAGGGCCGTGAGGGTGCCTCTAAGAACCTGCATTGCTCCCCATAGGAAGCTCTCGAGGTTGGACTTGGAGGAGGGGAGCACTGATACGTCCACTTTGCATCATGCTTTTATATTGATATTTATTGCATACTGGTGTCGGGGAAACTGATCCTCGAACACCTAAGGGGCCGGCGGACCTGGCCCCTTTCGGTTCGGCGGGGGGCGGAGATCGCACGAAGAGCAGATCGAGGCGAGGCACACGAGCAGTTTACCCAGCTTCGGAGCTCTCCGGAGAGATAACACTCCTACTGCTGCTTGTCTGGTTGTATTATTTGGTGTTCTTGCTCTCCAAAGCGAGAGTGTGATGTTCTCTGGGCTACGGATGGATCGAAGCAAACTGTCTGAGGCTTCGAAACTATCAGCCGAACCCCTTCTACGTTGCGCATGGGCCTCCTTTTATATGCTAAAGGGGTCACCGATAGGTGGCAACGCAGAGGAGGGTAAAAACGTAAAAAGCGAGGTAGTTGATACAGTTGCTTGTACAGTGCACCCTACCTAACCCTGACGGCAGGGGACAAGGGCATTAAATGCCCGTCTGAGTCGCCCGAACAGTGCAGAAAAGGACCGTTAGGGGCGCCACCGTTCGCCACGATGGCGATCTTGTCAGCTTCGCATGCCACTGCGCACCGCTGGCTGCACAGCCTCCTGCCACGCACGTCCGGAGAGGCCCCTAGAGCGACACGTTGGTGGATGTGCTGGAGCGTGGACGCAGAGTGGCCCCTTGCCGCGGCAAGCTCCTTGCCGCTGTTGTTATCTTGTCGGGTCCGGAAGCTTGTCGCTCACCGGGCTTCAGGGTACCTTGGTTTGTCTTCCCGGCAAGCTCCTCTTGCCGGGGCCTTGTTGCTTTGCCGGAGCGCGTGGCGCGTCGTGGCAAGTTCATTGGAACGCCTTGGTTGGCCTTCCCGGCAAGCTCCTCTTGCCGGGGTCTTGTTTCCTTAGCCTAAATACTTTGTTCTTGGATGGCTCCAAGGGAACCTTGGAGGGGATCTTGGCGATCACCCGGCAAGCCTTTGCCGCGGGGTGCTGCAACTGCCCGTGCACAAGTTCGGGGTACTAGGGTACCCCTAATCTAGTACACCGACAGGAGCCCCCGGGCCTGGGCTAGACACGGTGCCGAGCGCTGTTGGGCCAGGCCCAAGACAGGGCACGGGCACACGCGGGCTGGTCCACGCCAAATCTTGTTCCGTTTCCACCGCACTCTCCCATAACGGCACGCGTTGATTGCGGCATCATGGGAGAGATCGTGAGTGGTTGTTTAAGTGGAAGGCCGAAACGTCCGCCCCGTCCCTCTTTATAAGCAGAGGAAACAGGGGCAGTTCGTTCCCCCTCGCTGCTTGCTGCTACTCCTTCTTCACAAACTCCGCCGCTCCCCTCTTCTTCTCGAAGCCGAGAGAGCAGTGCTTCGCCCCCCCCATTGCCAGCAGCATCACCACGCCGTCGACCTTCTCCACCACCTCCGCCATGGCCCCGAAAGGCGACAAGGGAAAGGGCGTGAAGTCGGCCGAGGCGCAGCGGCTCGCGGCGCTGTGGAAGGAGCGGGCGATCTTCACCCCCCAGCTCGGAGTGCAGGAGCTAAGGGAGTACTTCTACCTCTTTTGGGCGACGGAGACGCGTGCGCATCCGCGCACGAGGGTACTCCCGGCTGCTGCCTCGGAGTCGGCTCCAAATGGGTACCCGTTCTTCCCGCTATTCTTCTACTGCGGGCTCTGCCCGCCCTTCTCAGAATTCTTTTGTGACATTATGAACACGTATGGCTTCCGCCTCCTTGACTTCACCCCCAATGCTGTCTTGACCATGGAGGTTTTCGCACACTTGTGCGAAAACTTTGTCGGAGTCCACCCTAGTGTAGCCCTTTTCCGCCACTTCTTCATACCTCGGGTAGAGAGAGGAGAGCCGCTTGCCGGAGGGATTGCCTGGGTCTCGAGAGTCGGCAAGAAAGAGGCGTACTTGGAGGGTGAGCTTCGCAGCAAGTGGGAGGAGTGGAGAGCGGAGTGGTGTTGGAACGTCGAGGAGGATCCGCAGCCCTTCACCGCCGTGCGCCAAACTCCAATTGTGCGCGGCAATGATTGGAGCAACATGGCCCCGGAAGACGAGAGGCTGAAGATTGCCATCACTAGGATTCTTCGCCTCAGGCTTGCCGGGCTCACCGTAGGTGCTGTCGGGGCAGATTTCCTCCGCCGCCGCATTGCCCCCCTGCAGGAGAGGAGGAGGCCCGCCTGGGAATTCAAGAATTCGGCGGACATCATGAGGCTGCGGCCGGGCCTGAACTACAACTTCACTGTCTTGGAGTTGGATGCAATGCTCTTGGAGTTATTCAAACGCGACCCCCAGCACCCGTTCACACTGCCGAGGGGCGTAGTTCCTTTGTGCAATAACTCTTCACTTGATCGGATCCGCACCATGATGCCGTTGTGCGATTCACACGGCATCGTCCCGACTTGGCAAGAGCCTGCGGACGACGTTGTGCGAGCGTTCTTCGACACCTTGGAGGAGTTGCCGGTCCGCGCTGACGAGCAGAAGAGCCTCACTCGTGACACCACCGACGAGGAGCTGCAGCTTATCGCTACCAGGGCGGAAGAGGCTGCGGCCGCAGCTGCTGTGGGTGTGTTTGGGTTCACTGTGGAGGAGGCGGAGGCTGCAGAGGCGGCAAACCTTGCCGAACGCGCGGAGTTCATGGGGGAGGAGGAGCCTGCCGGTTCTGAAGCCGAGTTGAGCGAGGCCGGCGAGGAGGAGGCTGAACCTTCAGAGAGCTTGCCGCAGGCGGAGCCCCCGGCCCCGCCAAGGAGGCGCCTTCGCAGGGCCGGGGACGCAGCAGGGCGGCAGCCGGCTCCACAGCCACCGAGCCACGCGACGCGCTCTACCGCGGCAAGCAATGTTGCCGCGGGAGCGCCTCACGCAACAGCGGCAATCGGAGCGGGATCTTCCCGGGCCACCGCCGCCGCCCCCGCCAAGCGGGCAAGGGATCCTACTCCTCCACCTCGCCGCACCGGAGGGCCGGACTTCGATCTTTCCGCGCTCAGCTCCGATGAGGAGGAAGAAGAGTGAGTTTCTTTGGTGCCCTTATAATCCTTCAATCTTGCTGTTTATATCTTGTATCTGACTTGCTCCAACCTGGACTCTTTTCTTTTCAGAACACTGGCCCAGAGAGCGGCGAAAAGGTCCAAGGCCGCGGTGATTGTCATCGAGGACGACCCCATTGCATCGGCAGGAGGTGCGTCCGAGACCACCTTGACGGACCCGGCAATCACCCCTCGGAGCAGCCCCCAGCGCAGCCCCCAGCGTAAGTTCATAGTTTAGCCTTCTGCTGTCGGGTGCGCTTGAGTGCGTTTTCTTTTGTTGATATCTTGCTTGTTGACTTGTGCAGGAGCAGAGCAGCCTCATCAGGAGCGCCCGGAGGCCGGTCCCAAAGTGCCACCTGCTTCGACTGCGCCACCAAGGGGGGAGTCCCCGGCAAGGGAGCGCTCTCTGGCAAGGGGGGACTCTCCGGCAAGGGACGGCACTGCTGATCCTGCGGCGACCGAGGCCGTTACTGAAGATCTTGGCGCAGGTAATCCACTTGCCCAAAAACTTTCCCCTTGGGTTCTGCTTCTTTCGTTTTTCCTTTCTTGGATTTTTTTAATTGATTTCCCTCCCTTCTTCGTTCTTCAGACCCATCTTCGGCTGAGCCAATGGAGACAGAGGGCGCCGGCGAAGAAGGTGCCGGTGCTGATGTGACCGCCGGCGAGGAGGCCGCCGGGGCTGCTACTACGGAAGACGGCGAGGGGTCGGGCAATCGCACTGACGACCCTGAGGCCGCAGGAGCGCCGGGCGCTGCACCGACCGCCGAACCCTCTGCCGCTTCTGCGGAGCCGGGCTCCGAGGAGCCCCAGCCCGGCGCCTACTTGCAGGCCGGTGACAACAACTTCATCAAGCTACCCTGGGCGTCGAGCTCCAGGGCGCCAGTCGAGGGGGAGACTTTTGATGGGGAGGTGCTCGCCTCTGCTGGGCTGTCATTGGTTGACGCGCCCGGCAGCAGCGGCGGCGAGCCTAAGGAGGAGCAGCTGCTGCGGAAGCTGCTGTCACTCTACTGCACCCGGCAAGCCAAGCTGGCTTCCCGGGAAGCGCTTGTCGCGAAGGCGGGAGTTGACATGGAGAAGCGCGCGGAGGAGCTCCGGGGACAAAATCAAGAAGCTCTCCGGTCCCTGGCGCAGGAGCGGGAGCGAGTAGACGAGGAGCGCATGACCTTTCTTCTCGAGAAGGCCGAGGCTGAGGAAGAACAAAGGCTTGCTGCCGAGAAGCAGTCCGCGCGGGAAGGCGAGCTAGTGCAGCAGAAGGCCCACCTCGACAGCTACGAGGAAGAGCTCTCCGAGCGTGAGCGAGCACTTGGCGGGGCGCTCAAGGAGGCAAAGGATGCCGCAGCAACTACAGAGGCCGCCAATAAGGAGCTAGAGGAGAAGGTGGCGCGGTTGGAGGCCGATATTGGGAAGAGCGGCGAGGAGATTGCCGCTCTCAAGCGCGAGCGCGAGAAGGATGCCGCCGCCCATGGTGAACTGCAAGGCCTTCTCGCTGAGAGGGGCAAGGAGCTCAGCGCCGCCAAGGATTCCAAAGCAGATCCGGAGCTGAAGCTGGCCACACTGACGCAGACGCTGGAGGCCGCCAAGGAGCGGGAGAAGACCTTGGCGGAGAAGGTCAAGGCTGACGCGGCGCTGTTGGAGAGCATTGCAGTCACTCAGAACTCCTTCAGAGACACAGTGGAGCACTGGACCGAGGGTCTGGTGGACACTGCCGCCGTCATCAACGAGGAGCTGGCGCAGCTGGGGATGGAGGACTTTGGGTATCCTTCTGACGAGAGCCTTCAACCCAGCGCCAAGCTCAGTCTATTCTTCAAGGGCGTGGCGACGGCACTCCAGCGGCTCCGGGAGAGGATCCTGAAGCAGCTGGCCGACGAGTCGCGCAAAATGTGTGCTGGGGTTCTCCAGAAGGTGCTGATGAAGGTGGCCTTCCGCAATCCAGGCCTCAGCTTCACCAACGTCCTCCGATCCTTGCCGCCTGACGCCGATCTGGACGCACTCAAGGCCCTTGTCGCACCCATTGTGGACAAGGTGAGCGAGATCAAGCGAGTCGAGGGCGGGCGCGTAGATTAGGCCGCCCATTTCTTCTTTTCCCTTGTCGCTGCTAGTCATGTCATGAAAACAGTCTATTAGAGCCGCGACAAGTTATCTTTGTAATATAACTTTACTTCTGTCTATCAATTGCAATGTTATTTCCTCTACTAGATTCCTGCCTTTGTATGTTTTCACCCTACGCTTCTAGGGAACTTGTCGCGCAGGCGCCCGAGCCGCGAGCGCTGAGTGCGGAACTTCAGCAGCCTGCTGGCGGCACTGCTTCCGACAAGAAACCTTGTCGTGACTAGATGCAGCACGCTTAAGCTGTTGAGCGGACTCGAAACAAAGTAAGGGCGCAACTAGCAACGAGTTGGTTCCTCCGCACACAGGTTTTCCATACAAAGCAGGGTCGTTCGAGGAAGATAACTCAAAAATTTTAAAAAGTGATTGCTCAAACTTTGGCAACTTAGCTTTTCTGTTATTTGCTTCCCGGTAAGGCAGGTCCTTGTTTGAACGACGCCTAGCCCATACCACAATCTTCTTCTTCCCCCCAGCAAACTTGTGTGCGGGAGAACCTTCTTTTCCTTTAAAAGAAAAAGAAAGAAGAGAAAATAATAATAGGGAGCTCTTCGGCTCGTTACTGCTTACCGGATGTAAGTGTTGCACAAAGTGTCAGATAATCACATGCAAGAAAGGAACTAACGCATGAAATGGACAAGCTGTGCGGAGCACATGGGTTTTACTTATGCACGGGTTCTGCGCCCGGCTTTGTACAAAGGATTACATGCAACAGCGACAAGACTTGTACAAAAGGTGGTTGCCGGAACTGGTTCCGGCAACCGCGCCTTATGGGAAAAACTTATGAAGATGTTCTATGTTCCAGGAGTTGCCCACTGGAATGCCATCTTCGGTCTCAAGGCGGACAGCGCCAGGCCTTGTGACTTGTCTCACCCGATAAGGGCCTTCCCACTTCGGCGTCAACTTGTTGGAATTCTTGGCGGATTGAACGCGTCGAAGAACAAGGTCGCCTTCCTCGAAGCTTCTGGCTTTAACTTTGCGGCTATGATAGCGGCGCAAAGCTTGCTGGTATCGAGCAGCTCGTACAGCAGCCTGAAGACGATCTTCCTCAAGGAGCAGCACGTCGTTTTGCCGCAGCTGTTCTTGCTCAAGCTCATCATAAGCGAGCACTCGAGGTGATCCATATACGTGTTCCATGGGGAGAACTGCCTCTGCTCCATAGACTAGAGCGAAAGGTGTCTGGCCAGTGGCTCGATTTGGCGTCATTCTGATCGACCAAAGAACCACCGGCAGCTCCTCGATCTAGTTCCTTCCGCACCTATGCAGCCTGTCGAAAGTTCTGGTCTTGAGTCCGCGCAGCACTTCAGCATTTGCCCTCTCTGCTTGACCGTTGCTTCTCGGATGAGCAACAAAAGCGAAGCAGACCTTGGCGCCAAGGTCTTGGACGTACTGCATGAAGGTGCGGCTCGTGAACTGCGTACCGTTATCGGTGATGATCCTGTTAGGGATCCCGAAATGGAAAACAATTGACCTAAAGAACTTGACCGCTGACTGTGCTGTCACCTTCCTCACTGGCTGCACTTCCGGCCACTTTGTGAATTTGTCTATTGCGACGTACAAGTACTCAAAGCCCCCGACAGCTCGGGGGAAGGGGCCGAGGATATCGAGCCCCCAGACCAAAAATGGCCAGGATAAAGGGATTGTCTGGAGAGCTTGAGCTGGCTGGTGTATCTGTTTGGAGTGGAACTGGCACGCTTCACACTTGGTTACTTGTGCAGTTGCATCCTGGAGGGCTGTCGGCCAAAAGAAACCTTGCCGGAAAGCTTTGCCGGCAAGTGCTCTTGTGCCTATGTGGTGGCCACATATGCCTCCATGTATCTCTGCCAACAGCTTTTGTCCATCTTCCCGGCGAATACACTTCAATTTCACACCGTTGAGTCTTCTTCTGTACAGTATGCTATCGACAAACTGGTACATACTTGACTGCCGGGCTACTCTTTCTGCTTCTTCTTGCTCTTCGGGAAGTTCTCCCGTCTGAAGGAAATGGACAATCTGTTGTGCCCATGTTGGAGCTTGTGGCTCGACAACAAGGACTAAAGGCACATCTGCTGCTGCGGGAACATTTGCTTCTACGGCAAGGACTTGCGGCCCTGCCGGAGTTTGATGTTCCCCGGCAAGCTTGCCGGAGCAAAACTTGTCGGGAGCGTCTGCTTCAACGGAACAAACCATAAGGCTTGCCGGAGCAGACTGCCCCTCAGCATCTGTGGTGTTGATCTTGGGGACTTTCTTGGCGGCGGCTTCGGGGAGCTCTGCCGGAAAATAGTCACCAGAGACCAACTTCCTCTTTTTGCTTTGTCCAGTTGATGGTGTTACGAATGGTTGAGTCAACTTAAGCACAAAGATCCCTGGTTCCACAGGTAACTTTAGTGCGGCGCACTTTGACAGGCCATCAGCAATATCATTCTGAGCTCTTGGGATATGCTCCATTTGTAGGCCGTCAAAGTGCTCCTCTAGTTTCCTCACTTCATCGACATACGCTTCCATCAACGGACTCTGGTAGTTCTTGTTCACTTGTCGGACGACAAGCTGTGAGTCACCCCTGACAATGAGCTTCTTAATCCCAAGGTCTGCTGCGATTCTGAGACCGGCAAGCAATCCTTCATACTCTGCAGTATTGTTGGTTGCTTGCTCTTTGGGAAAGTGCATCTGGACTATGTACTTGAGGTGTTCTCCGGTGGGTGCGACCAGGAGCACACCTGCACCGGCGCCTTGCAGCGAGAAGGCTCCATCGAAGTACATCAGCCACTCTTTGCTTGCCTCTTTGACGGGGATGCTCATTTCTGGAATTTCTTCATCTGGGGTTGGCGTCCACTCTGCTATGAACTCTGCCAATGCTCTGCTTTGGATAGTTGAGGTGCTCTCAAACTTGAGGCCAAAGCTTGATAGTTCTAGCGCCCACTCGACAATCCTGCCTGTTGCTTCTGGATTTTGCAGTATCCTCTTCAGCGGAAAGCGAGTGACGACTGTGATCTCATGTGCTTGGAAGTAATGGTGCAGCTTTCTCGAGGCCATGAGGAGGCCGAAAAGCAACTTCTGCACACCAGAGTACCTTGATCTAGCCCCCTGCAGAAGGGAACTGACAAAGTAAACTAGGCGCTGCACCATTCTCCTTGGCATCTTATCATGCTCCTGCGCAAACTCATGTTTGTCGGTGCCAGAGCTTGTCGACGAAGCCCCCTGTTTGTCGCTGGATGGATCTGCCGTGGTTGCTGGCTCGTCATCTGCCTCCCTCTCCGCCACTAACGCAGCACTAACCACTTGATTGGTTGCTGCTATATACAGTAGTAACTTCTCTTGCGGCTTAGGTGCGACAAGCATTGGAGTGGAGGACAGGTATCTCTTCAAGTCCTGCAGCGCAGCCTCCGCTTCCGGAGTCCATTTCATTGGACCTGCCTTTTTCAAAATTTTGAAAAATGGCAGAGCACGCTCAGCAGATCTAGAGATAAACCTGCTAAGAGCAGCCACGCAGCCGGCAAGCCTTCGTACATCCTTGACGCGCTTTGGTGCTTCGATCTACTCGATGGCTTTGATCTTGTCGGGATTGGCTTCAATTCCCCGCTGAGACACGAAGAACCTGAGAAGCTTGCCGGAAGGGACTCCAAACACGCACTTCTCGGGGTTAAGCTTGAGGTTGATCTTGCGCAGGTTTGCAAATGTCTCATCTAAATCTTGAATCAAGGTCGCTTTGTCCTTGCTCTTGACCACTATGTCATCCATGTAAGCTTCCACATTTCTGTGTATTTGTGTCTCAAAAGCATGATGGACTATCCTTGCGAATGTTGAACCAGCATTCCTCAAACCGAAAGGCATCCGTACGAAGCAGTACGTGCCACACGGGGTGATAAATGCGATTTTCTCTTCATCTTCTTCTACCATGAAGATCTGATGATATCCTGAGTATGCATCAAAAAATGAAAGCAAATCACATCCGACCGTGGAGTCAACAATCTGGTCAATACGCGGCAAGGGAAATGGGTCTTTGGGACAAGCTTTATTAACATCAGTGAAGTCAATACAAAGTCTCCATTTCCCGTTAGCCTTGCGTACAACAATAGGATTGGCCAACCACGTGGGATGGAGTACTCCTCTGACAAGGCCTGCTGCTTCCAACTTCTTGATTTCTTCCGCGATGAATTCTTGGCGCTCAACTGCCTGCTTCCTGACTCTCTGCTTGACGGGCCGCGCATGAGGACAGACGGCAAGGTGGTGCTCAATCACTTTCCTAGGAACACCGGGGATATCAGACGGTTGCCACGCAAACACGTCGACATTCGCCCGCAGGAAAGCAACGAGCGCGCTTTCCTATTTGGGGTCAAGAGTGGCGCTGATGGTGAAGGTACCACCAGTGCCATCCTCCTTGGCGGACACCTTCTTGGTCTCAGGTGGAGCTGCCATTGCCCTCTTGCACTTGCCGGTGGAGCTCAATGGTGCGTCCTCGACGGTAGCGCAGCACTCCGAAGAGGTGCGCTTGCCGGAGTGGGCATCAGAGCTCTTGCCGGACTTGGTCTTCTTCTTCCCCCCGGGAGCTTCAGCGGAAAGTGTCCTTCGTTCTGCTGCGGCTGCTGCTTCCCGGTAGATCTTGTCAGCACAGATAAGAGCATCCTTCTTGTCTCCAGGGACAGAGATGACACTTATTGGGCCTAGCATTTTCAGTATGTTGTACGCATAGTGAGAGGCTGCCATGAACTTGGCGAGTGCCGGACGGCCAAGGATTCCATTGTAAGGTAATGGAAAATCGGCCATGTCAAACGTGACCCTCTCAGTCCTGAAGTTCAGCTCACTGCCAAATGTTACCGGCAACGTGATTTTTCCCTTTGGCTTGGTCCTTCCCGGGTTGATTCCTTGAAATGTGCCGGTCTCTTCGAGCTCGCTGTCAGGGATCTGGAGCTTCTGGAGCACCATGGAGGAGATCAAGTTCAAACCGGCCCCGCCGTCAACTAGCATCTTAGTGACCTTGAGGTTGCGGATTGTTGGTGAGACCAACATAGGCATGCTGGACCATTTCAGAGGCTTGCGTGACTCGACGGGCGGTTCTGCTGCATTAACTTCCCGTATCCACTGCTTGAGCTGGCGGTGCGAGGCATGCAGAGAAGCACCACCGTCAACTCCTGCTCATCAGTCTCCTCATCATCCATATCTTCATTGTCGTCGTCATCTTCATCTTTGTCGCGGCGCGAGGAGGTCTGTCTCCTTGCCACTGCTTGGCCTTGCCGCGGCGTCCTCCTCGGCCGGGACGTTTCTTGCCGGATCCACCAGCTCCTTCCTGGGCTTTCTCCTTGTCGCGTCGCTCGTATTCAGCTTTCTGTTGCTCAACAAGCTGCTCGACCCTCTTGCAGTTCTGAAGATCATGGCCCTTGGTGCGGTGAATCTTGCAATACTGCTTGTTGGTGCCGTCCTGCTTGTCGGCGATCGCTACCTCCGCGGCAAACTCCTTGCCGGAGTCACCAGCTTTGGCTTCCTTGGCGCCGCCACCGTTGCCGGACTGCTCAACAGCTAGCACTTCTTTGCCTTTCCTCCTTCTGTTGTTCCGCCGCCGGTTTTTCCTTGTCGGGGCGGCATCTTCGCTGTCAGATCCTCCCGCTCCTATATTTTCTCCGGGGAGTCTCCTCCCTTCCTCAGCATGCGCGCACTTGTCGGCCAGTGCATATAACTCACTGACGTCCCTGATCTTGCACATCGCCATTTCCTCCCGCATCCTGCGGTTCCGCACGTTCTGATGGAACACGCTGATCACCGCGGCAGGGTGGACGTCTGGGATGTTGTGCTGCACGCTACTGAATCTCTGGATGTACTTGCGCAGGGGCTCTCCTTCCTTCTGGGCGAGCAAATGAAGATCACTCTCCTGGCCATGAGGCTTGTGTCCGCCGGTAAAGGCGCCGACAAACTGATGGCACAGATCAGCCCAAGAGGATATGGAGTTGTCCGGCATGTGCATGAGCCAGGACCTGACATTGGGCTTGAGCACCAGCGGGAAGTAGTTGGCAAGGATCTTGTCATCTCGTCCCCCGGCAGCTTGCACCGCAATGGTGTAGATGCTGAGGAACTCTGACGGATGCGTCTTGCCGTCGTACTTCTCCGGTACATCTGGCTTGAAGTTCTTTGTACTGGGCCACTGGACTTGCCGCAGCTCACGAGTGAACGCAGGACAATCTACCGCGTACGGCAGATCGCCTGGTTCCTCTGGCGCATGCATGTCAACAGAGGGCCCAGCGCGCTTGTCGGATTGACGTCGCGCTTCTCTTCGTCGCTCGATGCGGGTTTGAGCGTCTTCTTGTTGTCGATCATGAAGAACTTGGCGCTGATCGCGACGAGCTCGTGGATCCGACGATGCAGTGGAGTCGCTGTCGAGGTGGATCCGATGAGTCGGCGATCTTGGCCTTCGGGGCGGTGATTGCATGGTAGTTGCACCTCCACCCGTTTCGTCGCCACTGGCTCGCGTCCGGCGGTCCTGCGGTGGCGGCGACACGCTCGGCTGCCGTGGAGTGTCGCCGTTGGCGTAGCCAATGAGACTCTGAATGGTGGCCCTCCATTCGTCGATCTTGTCCGACGTTGGAGGGTAATCTAAGAGAAGTTGAGCTCGCGCCAAAGCTTCTGCTAGAGTGGTGGGTGGCAGTGGCGGGCGGCGCAAGGAGCGAGACGTGCTCGAACTTCTAACTATGTTAGAAGGAGCAGTATCCCGTCCAGGCGACCGGGCCCCGCTCGTGCCAGCATGCTGGCGTGCATGCTGGTCTTGAGTGCCCCGAGATCCACCAGCTTGGCCTTGGTCTATCATGCGCATGGTGCTGCGAGCGCCATGGTGCTGCTGATCTTGCGCCTCCTGAGAGTGGCGCGGAACATGTACAGTCGCCGAGGTTTGTGCAGCCTTGTCCTTGGACTTGGCAGCACTGTGAGCACCCTCATCGACGGCTGTTCTTCCGCCGGCGTCCACTCCACCACCCGTTTGCTCCAACGGTGGCGGAAATGACGTGGACGGAGCGGCTGCTGCCGAAGTCTTCTTCTTCGGTGGCATGTTGATGAAGGGAATGAAATCTAGCTCGTGTGAACACCGGATCAGGTTCACACAATCTCGACGCCCCCTACCTGGCGCGCCAAAGATGTCGGGGAAACTGATCCTCGAACAGCTATGGGGCCGGCGGACTGGGCCCCTTTCGGTTCGGCGGGGGGCGGAGATCGCACGAAGAGCAGATCGAGGCGAGGCACACGAGCAGTTTACCCAGCTTCGGAGCTCTCCGGAGAGATAACACTCCTACTGCTGCTTGTCTGGTTGTATTATCTGGTGTTCTTGCTCTCCAAAGCGAGAGTGTGATGTTCCCTGGGCTATGGATGGATCGAAGCAAACTGTCTGAGGCTTCGAAACTATCAGCCGAACCCCTTCTACGTTGCGCATGGGCCTCCTTTTATACGCTAAAGGGGTCACCGACAGGTGGGAACGCAGAGGAGGGTAAAAACATAAAAAGCGAGGTAGTTGATACAGATGCTTGTACAGTGCACCCTACCTAACCCTGACGGCAGGGGACAAGGGCATTAAATGCCCGTCTGAGTCGCCCGAACAGTGCAGAAAAGGACCGTTAGGGGCGCCACCGTTCGCCACGATAGCGATCTTGTCAGCTTCGCATGCCACTGCGCACCGCTGGCTGCACAGCCTCCCGCCACGCATGTCCGGAGAGGCCCCCAGAGTGACACGTTGGTGGATGTGCTGGAGCGTGGACGCAGAGTGGCCGCCTGCCGCGGCAAGCGCCTTGCCGCTGTTGTTATCTTGTCGGGTCCGGAAGCTTGTCGCTCACCGGGCTTCGAGGTACCTTGGTTTGTCTTCCCGGCAAGCTCCTCTTGCCGGTGCCTTGTTGCCTTGCCGGAGCGCGTGGCGCGTCGTGGCAAGTTCATTGGAACGCCTTGGTTGGCCTTCCCGGCAAGCTCCTCTTGCCGGGGTCTTGTTTCCTTAGCCTAAATACTTTGTTCTTGGATGGCTCCAAGGGAACCTTGGGGGGGATCTTGGCGATCACCCGGCAAGCCTTTGGCGCGGGGTGCTGCAACTGCCCGTGCACAAGTTCGGGGTACTAGGGTACCCCTAATCTAGTACACCGACAACTGGGTTGTAATTACACATTATATCACAATACTTATGCCTTTTCTCTCTTATTTTATAAGGTTTACATGAAGAAGGAGAATACCGGCAAATAGAATTCTGGACTGGAAAAGGAGCAAATATTAGAGACCTATTCTTTCCATCTCCAAAAGTCCCGAAACTTCAGGGAGCATGTTTTTGGAATATATAAAAAACATTGGGCGAAGAAAGAACCAGAGGGGGGCCACCAGCCAGACACAAGGGTGGAGGGCGCACTTTACCCCTTGGGCACGCCCCCGACCTTGTGGGCCCCCTGGCAGGCCTCCGGTACCCATCTTTGGCTATATGGTGTGTTTTGACTTGGAAAAATCAGAAGGAAGCTTTCGGGATGAAGCGCCGCCGTCTCGAGGCGGAACCCGGGCAGAACCAATATAGGGCTCTGGCGGAGCTGTTCTGCTGGGGAAACATCCCTCTAGGAGGGGAAAATCGTCACCATCATCATCACCATCGATGCTTTCATTGAGAAGGGGTCAATCTCCATCAACATCTTCACTAGCACCATCTCCTTTCAAACCCTAGTTCATCTCTTGTATTCGTTCTTGGTCGCAAAACATCAGATTGGTACCTGTGGGTTGCTAGTAGTGTTGATTACTCCTTATAGTTGATGCTAGTTGGTTTATGTGGTGGAAGATTATATTTTCAGATCCTTAATGATAATTAATACTCCTCTGATTATGATTATGAATATGCTTTGTGAGTAGATACGTTTGTTCCCGAGGACATGGGAGAAGTCTTGTTATAAGTAATCATGTGAATTTGGTATTCGTTCGATATTTTGATGAGATGTATGTTGTCTCTCCTCTAGTGGTGTTATGTGAACGTCTACTACATGAAACTTCACCATTACTTGGGCCTAGGGGAGGGCATTGGGAAGTAATAAGTAGATGATGGGTTGCTAGAGTGACAGAAGCTTAAACCCTAGTTTATACGTTGCTTCATAAGGGGATGATTTGGATCCATATGTTTCATGCTATGGTTAGGTTTACCTTAATACTTCTTTCGTAGTTGCGGATGCTTGCGAGAGGGGTTAATCATAAGTGGGAGGCTTTTCCAAGGAAGGGCAGCACCCAAGCACCGGTCC
The DNA here is from genome assembly GCF_002162155.2 of Triticum dicoccoides. Lineage (NCBI taxonomy): Eukaryota > Viridiplantae > Streptophyta > Magnoliopsida > Poales > Poaceae > Triticum > Triticum dicoccoides. The sequence goes on along the minus strand of NC_041382.1, from coordinate 662,179,544 downwards.
ACCCACATATCAATTTATCAACGTAACAAACGCGAATCATATGAGCATGATGAAAACTAACTTGACAACAATTCCCATGTGTCTTCGGGAGCGCTTTGCTTTATATAAGAGTTCGTCCAAGCTTGTCCTTTGATAGAAAAAGGATTGGTCCACCTTGCTGCACCTTAGTTACTTTATTTACTTGTGACCCGTTACGAATTATCTTATCACAAATATATCTGTTACTGCTAATTTCAGTGCTTGTAGAGAATACCTTGCTGAAAACCACTTGTTATTTCCTTCTGCTCCTCATTGGGTTAGACACTCTTACTTATTGAAAGCACTACGATAGATCCCCTATACTTGTGGGTCATCGAGACTCTTTTCTGGCACCGTTGCTGGGGAGTGAAGCGCCTTTGGTAAGTGGAATTTGGTAAGGAAACATTTATATAGTGTGCTGAAATTTACTGTCACTTGTTACTATGGAAAATAATCCTTTGAGGGGCTTGTTCGAGGAATCTTCACACCAACCGGAAGAGAAAAGAGTTGCTCCTAAACCTACTGCACCTACTGAAAATATTTATTATGAAATTCCTTCGGGTATGATAGAGAAACTGCTAGCTAATCCTGATATGCACCTAATATATGTGGATGCAGTTTGTGGATTATTTAAGCTTGCAGGTATGCCCGAGGATGTTGCCAAGAAGAAGTTCTTCCCTTTATCTTTTAAGTGAAAGGCATTGACATGGTATAGGCTATTGGATGATATTGGATCATCGAACTACAACCGATTGAAATTGGAATTTCATCAGAAGTTTTGTCCTATGCATCTGGTTCATCGTGATCAGAAGTATATATATAATTTTTGGCCTCGTGAAGGAGAAAGTATCACTCAAGCTTGGGGGAGGCTTAAGTCAATGTTATATTCATGCCCCTATCATGAGCTCTCAAGAGAAATTATTATTCAAAATTTTTATGCTCGACTTTCTCATAATGATCGATCCATGCTCGATACTTCTTGTACTGGTTCCTATATGAAGAAGGATATTGAATTCAAATAGGATTTATTGGAAAGAATTAAACAAAACTCTGAATATTTGGAACTCTATGTAGGTAAGGAGTCAGGTATAAACCTTAAGTATGATTGTGTTAAATATTTTATGGATACCGATTATTTTCATGATTTTAGCACTAAATATGGACTTGACTCTGAGATAGTACCTTCTTTCTGTGAATCTTTTGCTACTCATGTTGATCTCCATAAGGAGAAGTGGTTTAAATATCACCCTCCCATTGAAGTTAAAGTAGTAGAACCTACTAGAGTTGAAGAAGAAACTATTACTTATAATGTTGATCCTATTGTTCCTACTGGTTATATTGAGAAACCACCTTTTCCTGTTAGAATAAAGGATCATGCTAAAGCTTCAACTGTAGTTCGTAAGAGCTATACTAAAACACCTACACCCTCTGAGAAAATTAAAGTTGAACCTAGTATTGCTATGGTTAAAGATCTCTTGGTTGATAATATTGATGGACATGTTATTTATTTTTGTGATGAAGCTGCTAGAATTGCTAAACCCGATATGAAAGTGAAACATAGACCTATTGTTGGCATGCCTGTTGTTTCTGTTAAGATTGGAGACCATTGTTATCATGGGTTATGTGATGTGGGTGCTAGTGTGAGTGCAATTCCTTATACCTTATATAAAGAAATTATGAATGATATTGCACCTGCTAAGATAGAAGATATTGATGTTACTATTAAGCTTGCTAATAGAGATACCATATCACCAATTGGGATTGTTATAGATGTTGAAGTCTTGTGTGGGAAGATAAAATATTCTACTGATTTTCTTATTCTTGCTTCCCCACAAGATAATTTTTGTCCCATTATATTTGGTAGACCTTTCTTGAATACTGTTAATGCTAAGATAGACTGCGAGAAGGATATTGTTACTATTGGTTTAGGGGATATGTCTCATGATTTTAATTTCTCTAAATTTCGTAGACAACCCCACGATAAAGAATTGCCTAGTAAGGATGAAATTATTGGTCTTGCTTCTATAGCCATGCCTCCTACTGATCCTTTAGAACAATATTAGCTAGACCATGAAAATGATATGTTTATGAATGAAAGAAGGGAAATAGATGAAGTATTCTTTAATCAAGGACCTATTTTGAAACACAATTTGCCTATTGAAATCCTTGGGGATCGTGATCCCGTGTTTGAGCTTAAACAATTACCAGATACTCTGGAATATGCCTATCTTCATGAAAAGAAGATATCCTATTATTATTAGTGCTAACCTTTCAGAGCATGAAGAAAGGAAATTATTGAAAACTCTGAAGAAGCACCGTGCCGCTATTGGATATACTCTCGATGATCTTAAGGGCATTAGTCCCACTCTATATCAGCACAAAATTAAATTGGAGAAAAATGCTAAACCATTGTTGATCACCAACGACGGTTATATCCTAAGATCAAATAAGTGGTAAGAAATGAAATACTACAGTTTCTAGAGGCATGTATAATTTATCCTATTGCTGATAGTCCATGGGTAAGTCCTGTTCATTGTGTCCCTAAGAAGGGAGGTATTACTGTTGTTCCTAACGATAAGAATGAATTGATTCCTCAAAGAATTGTTGTAGGTTATAGAATGGTAATTGATTTTAACAAATTAAATAAAGCTACTAGAAAAGATCATTACCCTCTACCTTTTATTGATCAAATGCTAGAAATATTATCCAAGCATACACATTTCTTCTTTCTAGATGGTTATTCTGGGTTCTCGCAAATACCTGTGTCAAAAGGTGATCAAGAGAAAACCACTTTCACTTGCCATTTCGGTACCTTTGCTTATAGATGTATGCCTTTTGGTTTATGCAATGCGCCTACTACCTTTCAAAGATGTATGACCGCTATATTCTCTGATTTTTGTGAAAAGATTGTTGAGGTTTTCATGGATGATTTCTCCGTTTACGGAACTTCTTTTGATGATTGCTTAAGCAAACTTGACCGAGTTTTGTAGAGATGTGAAGAAACTAATCTTGTCTTGAATTGGGAGAAGTGCCACTTTATGGTTAATGAAGGTATTGTCTTGGGGCATAAAATTTCTAAAAGAGGTATTGAAGTTGATAAAGCTAAAGTAGATGTTATTAAAAAGATGGCATGTCCTGAAGATATCAAAGGTATAAGAAGTTTCCTTGGTCATGCTTGTTTCTATAGGAGGTTTATTAAAGACTTCTCTAAAATTTCTAAGCCTCTCACTAATCTCTTACAAAAAGATGTTCCTTTCGTTTTTGATGATGATTGCGTAGAAGCATTTGAAATACTTAAGAAAGCCTTAATTTCTGCACCTATTGTTCAACCACCTGATTCGAACTTACCCTTTGAAATTATGTGTGATTCTAGTGATTATGTTGTTGGTGATGTTCTAGGACAAAGAGTTGATAAGAAATTAAATGTTATCCAGTATGGTAGTAAAACTCTAGACAGTGCCCAGAGAAATTATGCTACCACTAAAAAGGAAATTTTAGCAGTTGTATTTGTTTGTGACAAGTTGAGACCTTATATTGTTGATTCCAAAGTAACTATTCACACTGATCATGCTGCTATTAAATATCTTATGGAAAAGAAAGATGCTAAGCCTAGACTCATTAGATGGGTTCTCTTGCTGCAAGAATTTGATTTGCATATTATTGATAGAAAGGGAGCTGAGAACCCCGTTGCAGACAACTTGTCTAGGTTAGAGAATGTTCTTGATGACCAACTACCTATTGATGATAGCTTTCCTGATGAATAATTAAATGTCATAAATGCCTCTCATAATACTCCATAGTATGCTGATTACACTAATTATATTGTTGCTAAATTTATACCACCTAGTTTCACATACGAGCAAAAGAAAAAGTTTTTCTATGATTTAAGACATTACTTTTGGGATGACCACGCCTTATAAAGGAGTAGATGGTGTTATTAGACGTTGTGTACCTGAGCATGAACAGGAACAGATCCTACGCAAGTGCCACTCCAAGTCTTACGGAGGTCACCGCGCTGGAGATAGAACTGCACATATGGTATTGCAATCTGGTTTCTATTGGCCCACTCTCTTTAAGGATGCTCGTAAGTTTGTCTTGTCTTGTAATGAATGTCAAAGAATTCGTAATATTAGTAGACGTCAGGAAATGCCTATGAATTATTCAATTGTTATTGAACCATTTGATGTTTGGGGCTTTGATTATATGGGACCTTTTCCTTCCTCTAATGGGTATACACATATTTTAGTTCCTGTTGATTATGTTACTAAGTGGGTAGAAGCTATTCTAACTAGTAGTGCTAATCATAACACTTCTATTAAGATGCTAAAGGAAGTTATTTTTCCGAGGTTTGGAGTCCCTAGATATTTAATGACCGATGGTGGTTCACATTTTATTCATGGTGCTTTCCGTAAAATGCTTGCTAAGTATGATGTTAATCATAGAATTTCATCTCCATATCATCCTCACTCTATTGGTCAAGTAGAATTGCGCAATAGAGAGATTAAATTAATTTTGCAAAAGTCTGTTAATAGATCTAGGAAGAATTGGTCTAAGAAACTTGATGATGCATTATGGGCTTATAGAACTACTTATAAGAATCCTATGTGTATGTCTCCGTATAAAATGGTTTATGGAAAAGCATGTCACTTACCTCCTGAGATAGAACATAAGGCATATTGGGTTATTAAATAGCTCAATTATGATTTCAAACTTGCCGGTGAGAAGATGTTATTTGACATTAGCTTGCTTGATGAGTGGAGAATCAAAGCCTATGACAATGCCAAGTTGTTTAAAGAAAAAGTTAAAAGATGGCATGACAAAAGGATACAAAAGCGTAAGTTTAATGTATGTGATCATGTCTTGCTATACATCTCCCATTTAAGAATTTTTGCAGGAAAGCCTCTCTCTAAATGGGAAGGCCCCTACATTATTGAGGAGGTCTATCGTTTTGGTGCCATAAAAATCAACAATGACAAAGGCACAAATCCGAAGGTGGTAAATGGTCAAAGAATCAAACATTATATCTCAGGTACTCCCATAAATGTGGAGACGAATATAATTAATACCATAACACCAGAGGAGTACATAAGGGACACTTTCCAGAACATTTCAGACTCCGAAAAGGAATAGGTATGTGGTACGTAAGTAAATAGACTCCAAAACGTTTCCAATGATAATTTTTCTCCATTTAGGAATATTTCAAAAATTATGAAAATAAAAGTAGTCTAAAAGAGACACGAGGCCACCACAAGGATGGAGGGTGCTCCCTACCCCCTGGGCGCACCCCGTCCTTGTGGCCACCTCATGTGCCTTCCAGACTCCGTTTTCTTGCACAATACTTCTTTTGGTCAGTAAAAAATCATTATATAATCTCCCAATGGTTTTGACCACCGTACCACAACAATATCTCCTATTTTTGTTTCGAGCTATTTTTCTGACAGATCAAGATCACCATGACGTCCCCAAGCGCCCCTAAGGACAAGTTTTTCAAGAAGGTCATCAACCCCTACCTTGCGGAGGTGTTGCGACACCCTCAAGCCATTGAGTTGCGTGAGGGGGTGTTGCACATCTGTGATGTTGAGGGGTCGCACAAGATCGGAAGCATGGAGACGAGGCTCCAAGCAATGGAATGACAAGTTTTCAAGTGCCAAGGGATGGTGGTGAAGGAAATATGCCATAGAGGCAATAATAAATGTGTTATTTATATTTCCTTATATCATGATAAATTTTTATTATTCATGCTAGAATTGTATTAACCGGAAACTTGATACATGTGTGAATACATAGACAAAACATAGTGTCCCTAGTATGCCTCTACTTGACTAGCTCGTTAATCAAAGATGGTTAAGTTTCCTGACCATAGACATTTGTTGTCATTTGATGAACAAGATCACATAATTAGGAGAATCACGTGATGGGCAAGACCGATCCGTTAGCTTATCATAATGATCGTTAAGTTTTATTACTGTTTTTCCTTCATGACTTATACATATTCCTTTGACTATGAGATTATGCAACCCCCGAATACCGGAGGAACACCTTGTCTTCTATCAAACATCACAACATAACAGGGTGATTATAAAGATGCTCTAGAAGTGTCTCCGAAGGTCTTTGTTGGGTTGGCATAGCTCAAGATTAGGATTTGTCACTCCGAGTGTCGAAGAGGTATCTCTGGGCCCTCTCGGTAATACACATCATGTTAAGCCTTGCAAGCAATGTGACTAATGAGTTAGTTGCGGGATGATGCACTACAGAACGAGTAAAGAGACTTGTCGGTAACGATATTGAACTAGGTATGAAGATACCGACGATCGAATCTCGGGCAAGTAACATACCGATGACAAAGGGAATAACTTATGTTGTCATTGCGGTTTGATCGATAAAGATCTTCGTAGAATATGTAGGAACCAATATGAGCATCCAGGTTCCGCTATTGGTTATTGATCGGAGATGTGTCTTGGTCATGTCTACATAGTTCTCGAACCCGTAGGGTCCGCACGCTTAACCTTCGATGACGGTTTGTATTTTGAGTTATGTGTTTTGGTGACCGAAGTTTGTTTGGAGTCCCAGATGTGATCACGGACATGACGAGGAGTCTCGAAATGGTCAAGAGGTAAAGATTGATATATTAGACGATGGTATTGGGACACCGGAATGGTTCCGGAATGTTTCGGGTATTTTTCGGAGTACCGGGAGGTTACCGGAACTCCCTCGGGAAAGTAATGGGCCCACATGGGCCATAGGGGTGAGAGAGGGGAGCCCGCTAAGGGTGGTGTGCGCCCCCCATGGGCTGTCTGAATTGGACAAGGGGAGGGGGCACGACCCCCCTTTCCTCCCCCTCTCCCTCTCCTTCCCTTTCCCCCTCCAAAAGAAAGGAAAGGGGGCGTGACTAGGACTAGGAGTTCTAGTCGGTTCCCCCCCATGGCGCACCCCCTTGTGGCCAGCCTCCTCCCTCTCCTCCTTTATATACAGGGGCAGGGGGCACCCCAAAGCACATCAATTGTTCTCTTAGCCGTGTGCGGTGCCCCCCTCCACAGTTTACTCCGCTGGTCATATCATCGTAGTGCTTAGGCGAAGCCATGCACGAATCACATCACCATCACCATTATAACGCTGTCGTGCTAACGAAGCTCTCCCTCGACACTTTGCTGGATCAAGAGTTCGAGGGACGCCATCGAGTTGCATGTGTGCTGAACTCGGAGGTGTCGTACGTTCGGTACCTGATCGGTTGGATCGCGAAGACGTTCGACTACATCAACCGCATTAACCTAACGCTTCCACTTTCGGTCTACGAGGGTATGTGGACACACTCTCCCCCTCTTGTTGCTATGCATCTCCTAGATAGATCTTGCGTGATCAAAGTTACCATAAAGTTTGAAAATGAATAGTGTTATGCGTCTCTCTAGGCTTGATCTTCGGGAGGAGGCATTGAGAGGACTCCAAGGATGAATGCATCTGTGGAAGTTGTTGGAGCTGGTGGAGTGGCAACTGGAGGTGGTACTGATGCTGTGGCTGCAGGTGCTAATGTAGTAGCTCGAGTTTCAGTCACTGGCACTGCAGCAGATCTCTGCCCTCTTGGCACTCTCTGAAAGGCACCCATGGTAGCCTGCCCTTTCCTCTCCTCAACTTCTTCCTGGAGCTGCTCAACTGATGTCTTCATCTCTGTCACTTTTAAATCAAGATCATAGAACTTAATCTCAACGATCCTCTCCAGGCTCTCTTGGTTTTGAGTCAGGGTGGCCAAGCCCTTCTTAGTCCTCAAGGTGGCTTGAATCAAATATCCAAGTTGATCTTGTTTGGTCTTGAGAAACACTTAGATGCCTCTTCAGCACTTAGCATCTTTGTAGCTTTCTCAACTTTGGCTTTCTCTCTCTTCTCTTGAGCCTGTGCAGATGTAGGATCTTCTTCAGTCATGACAATAGTGTTTTCCTCAAATTCCGGTCTCAAGGGTAGATGCTCATTATCGAACAAGTAGGTGCGTGTGACCATCTGGGAGTTGATGAGCATCTGAATATGTGGAGCATACCCACAATATCTCTTCTGATCTGCAACTATCCTCTTGATTGTTTCCACAATCAGGCTGATGACTTTGAATTTCTGGGGCATATCAAAAAATTACAGCAATTTGATGGAATGGCCTCTAATCATCTCGTGATCTCCAAATTTTGGGCAAAAAGGTGTGCCTCAAGATGGTGTTGATTGTGGCCACACCAGATAACAGATAATGAACAGAGCCTAGCCTATGAGTTTCCAAAGCTTTGTCAGGAATCTCCTTGTATACGTTGGCCATTGAGTTGTGGTCTTTCTTCTTCTTGGCATAGACATCCAAGTCATCCTCATGCTCTTCAGATTTTGCCCACTCAGCAACTGTTGATTGGTACCTTGTAACCTCAGACGTCCAAACAATTCTACCATTAGGATAGAAGTGTGCTGTGGAGTAGAATTGCATAATAAGCTCGTCATTCCACTTAGTGAGTTTCTTACCCACAAAGTCATCTACTCCACAAGATCTGAAACTTTCATGCACTCATGGGAAGTGATCTTCATTCTCATCAATGCATTCCCAGTCTGCCCACTTCATATCACAAACAATTGGCTTCTTGTCAAGCAAGATGGTCTCATAAAAGTCTTGCTGCTCTTTGGTATGGAACCTGTAGTCCACAACAGTCGTTCTCCTTATAGCATATGGATCAGATTGTCTCGAAAGTTTGAGACCTACATCCTTCCTGATGTTCATGTCTTCTGCCACTGGATGACTATCATCATGATCTTGAATCTTGGGTTTGAGCTTCCTGAGCAGTTGGGCTTCAACATCTTCTTCATCAATCTCAGGCACTAGGGCCTTGTTCTTCTCAGTAGAAGAAATATTTCTTGTTTTCCTCTTGGGTGCAGTGTTTGGAGCCGGAGCAGAAGCTTTGGGATCTGTCTTGGGCTTAGAAGGGGCAGCCCTGGACTTGATGGCATCTCCCATCATCTTTTGAGACCTTGATTCTAGTGCATCTTCTTCTTCTTCTTCTTCTTCTTCTTCTTCTTCTGGATCTTCCATCATAGAGGATCTTCCAATGACTTTGCCATAGTTTTCTTGACCCTTTCTTTCCTTTTCTTACCCTCTCCAGCAGCATCTTCAACATTTGACTTGGAAGTTTCAATAATTGAGGCCCTGGCTTTTAAGGTTGGCACCCTCTTTGTAGGGTCCTTCTTGTGCACACCAGGCTTTGTTGCAACAGCATCAGCATATTCCTTCTTCAGCACCTTCTTCTTGGAGCTGACCTCTTCCTCAGTTGCAACATAATCCTCATCTTCTGAGTCCGAGTTTCTCCTCTTCCTTGTCCTTGTAGCTGCTTTGGGCAAGTTGCTTGGGGTACTCCTGCTACCATCATCATAGCTGCTAGAGGGACTAGTGCCCTCACTCAGGTTCATCTGCTCTTCTGACTTGCTTTGGTTATCACTCTGATATGACATTCTGACAAAGCAAACTGACTGCTGACCATGTGAATAGTTATAGATGAGATAGAGTGGATGAGCATCACAAAGTGCAGAGTTTTTGCAAAACAAATGAGTCAAAAACTTAGTTTTACTTTTCCACAGAAAGCATTTCAGAGCTACCGATTTGTTAAACTCGGTGACACCGGAGCAACTTTTGGAGTCTAAACTAGTGAAATCGTTCAGACCGAGACATAGTTCGGTGACTCCGAGATTGCTAGGGTTTCACAGAGAGTTGAACTCGGTCACACCGATTTGCAACTTTCGGTCGGACTGAAAAGTGCAAGTGCAATGGCCTAGGCCAAATCTGTGAGACCGATTTCCACAACTCGGTGGGTCCGAGATGAGTTCGGCGGAAACCTAACCCTAAATTTTTGAATCAAATCTAAACTAAAGGAAGTTTTTTTTGGACATGAAGATCTCATACGTGGTAAAGAACATGGCATTTGCTTTGTGCTAAGAATCGGAGTAAGGAATAGCACAAAGTTTCAAACTCATACCCTAGTTCGGCGGTGAGTTCACTATGGTGGCAACGGCGGGGTTGAATTCTGTTGACGGCGATGGAGACCAGCGGTGGGAGGTCGCTGGCAACGAGAGGACGATCCGGAGACCCGAGACGGCAGAGCAGGACACGTGTAGGATGAAGGGTTTTGGAGAAATTTCCAGAATTCGACTCGTCGGTATATATATCCTGACCCTGTCAGTGTGACCGAGTGGAACAACTGGGTGGCACCGAGATGCAGAATCGCAAGCGGTTACTACAACTTGGTATGACCGAAAAGTTCTAATCGGTTGCACCGATATTGAAAACCTAGATCAACTCAGTGAACTCGTTCAGACCGAATAGGATGAATCGGTCAGACCGAAATGCACAGAGAGGTTTTGGAAGTTTAATTCTATGACGAATCGGGGACTCCGAGTGCTCCTCACATAGAGTGTTCGAATCTGACTTGATCAAACTTTGTGATGTAGCATGAATAGAGTTTGAGACGAGAAAAACATATATAGCTAGAGGAAGTTCTTAGGCATCCTTGTCCATCCATTTGGCAAAAGAAGAAGAGCCAAACAGTCAAAGCAACAAATGGATGTCCTCGAATGAGTAAAATATGCAACCAACATGCTCACACAATAAAATGGAAATGAAATATGTCACAAAGCATGCACAAACACTCTAGCATCTATCTTGCGATGACTAGGTCATATATATATGAGTATATTGACTAAGGAGTCAAATGAGAACATTTGATCGTAGGTCATACTCATCGTTTAAGCACAAGTGGGGTTACCACTTTTACATAAAGCATTGTTATGTTCACACCATTAGAGTTTCTTTAGCTCAAATCTTAGAGTAAAGCTCCCATAGACGTGATATCTTCCCTAAGAGGGATAAACTAGCCTTGGGTTTTCTCAAAGATGACTTCATGCAGATGTTGAAGATGTGGATGCTCGAAGTTGATGTATATCATTCGGAGCAATCCATTGGAGTGAGTTGCGCTTTCAATACCTACATGGGTTAGTCCCACAAGGAACAAACAAGGATATCCGTAGACATAGTTTGTAGTTCACACAAGATGATATCCATGAAAGCATTAGGTTACCTTGTCCCTTGTCTTACCAACAAGAGGGTTTGTGACTCCTTGAACTAGTGCAAGATGTGGAAGTTGTTTGCACTTGTTCTCGCCAAAATGATATGAGTGAAGTACGTTGGCCGAGTCACCCTCAAGAACTCTCTACTTCTTCTTCTTCGGGATCCACATCAACTTGATGGGAATCCTTGGAGTTGTAGTCATACTTGATGAAGTAGAACTTGATGTAGTCTTGGGAACCCACTTGACCAAGGGCTTGGGAGCTTCTTCAAATGCATCAATCTCCTCTTGAAGTTTGTCCTTGGCTTTTTACTTGTGGTCTTGTGGTGGAAGATCATCTTGAGCTTGTGTCCCCTTGAAAGAAGTAGGATCATACTTCTCTTGTTGAGGAACAAACTTCATCTTGGGGTATTTATCTTCTTCCCACTCAACTCCATTGGCATTGAACTTTTGTTCAAAACCAACACCTTGATTCTTCCGGTGTCTTCCTTGCTTGCGTACAATTTCCTCAAATTGCTTACTTCCGGCAAGGCTCTTGTAAACACCTTTCTATATAATGCCTTTAATAAGCTATTTTCTTGCTCAAGTGTAACTTGGCTAAGAGAATCATTAGTGGAATCAAGAAAACTACTAGAAGCAACAATATTGGATTTAACCTGATCATTGTTACTACTAGAAGAAGAATCTTTCTTACACTTGTTGCTAGTTTTTACTTGTGGCATGTAAGTAGACAAGAGTAAACGCTTGGCAATGTAAGAAGAACTTTTCTTGCGAAGATCATCATTGGTTGCTTTTAAGAACCCATGTTCTTGCTCAAGGATGAGCTTTTCAAAGCGTAGCATCTCATGAGTCTTTAAAAGCTCTCCATGATCTTCCAAGGTGGTTTCATGAGCTAACTTAAGAGTGTTTAGTTCTTTAGTTAGACGGTCAATCTCCTTCTTATCATCGTCATTCGTTTTATCTTGATTAGCATGATTAATAGCAAGTTCATCATAGTTTTCATCACTAGAGTTGTCAACAAGTAAATCATCAGCACCTAGCAAGTCATCTTCATCACTATTGAAATCAACATACTCGGGGTGTGATACCTTTGGGCCTGTAGCCATGAAGCATCTTCCAATTCCTTCATTTGGTGAGTCAAATATGTTGTAGGAGTTGGTTGACACAAGTGCTAGACCGGCAACACCTTCATCTTGAGTATATTTGGAGTCGGAGTGATAACTTCTTTCGGAGTGGTGGTCGGAGTCGGAGCCGGATACCCATTCACCAACGTGAGCTTGATGTCTTCGTTTTGTGTAGCTCCTTGATGACTAGTCCGTCCTTTCCGAATCCTTGCTTCTCCGAGAGGTTCTTCGTTCATAACGATCATCTCTACTCCTTCTCTCTCTTGGAGGTGATTCTTCTCTTCTACTTCTCCTTTTGGATGAGTCTTCTCTTCTTTTGTAGGGGGTCGTACACTCATTTGAGTAGTGTTGGGGATATTACTATCAATATGACCTGCCCAGGAGGGGCCGGGTCAGCCCTAATGGCGGGTTACATAAGAAGCCCTGGGGCCGGATTAAGGCCCAATATTGTAAACTGCCGTATGTAAGGAAAGACTTGTAAGGAAAGGCATGTAAAGGAAGTCACCGAGACGGACACGATTATGAGCCGGCCGGGACTCTGTAGGCCACCAGGCGTCAACCCATGTATATAAGGGGACGACCCGGTGGCGGCTTAGGGGAGGAACAACCAAATCGATAACCAAGCCGGCGAGTCGAGCCCCTTGGAGATTGAAACTTCAGCAATACCAATCCCAACTAGACGTTGGCTTTTCGCTTCATCGTAAGGGGTCGAACTAGTATAAAAACTCTCTCATGTGTCCTTTGTCCCGATTAACCCCTTTAAGCTTCCTAGTGTGATGGCCCTATGACTAAGTCCTTGCTCTAGGACATCTGTCGTGTCAACTCCACGACAGTTGGCGCCCACCGTGGGGCCAGCGCACGGTGGATTTGAGTTCCTGAAGGGCAACTTCGAAGGGCTCAAGGGATACGCTGTGGGCCGGATGACCAAGAGTCGTCGCGACAAGCTCTACATCGACGACAAGGGCTGGGGCCCCGAGGTCGGCTCAATCGAGGACGGGTACCGGGTCCCCTTCGGCGGAATTCACGTCTTCAGCGGCCAGATCGGCGAGTCAGGCCCTGAACCGGACATCCACACCAACCTCATCGAAATGGCTGAGCGTGCCAGGACCACCCGTGTTCAATCTATCGTGAAACATGCCTTCGTAGGCTGCATCCACGGTAGTGAATACTCCAAAGGATCGGTGGAAGGCGGGGAGATAGCCATCTGCTCTGATACTGCATCATCAACTGGCGAGACGGACTCGTTGTACCAGCTCCAAGACGGCATGCTCGGGGGCTGTTCCGATGGCAACAGTATTCCGGACCCCCTTGAGCCGCCGAATTGGGACGGAGTCTTCATGGTGGGGACGCAGGCCGGGCAGAACTCTACCGCATTGGCAGCAGCCGGGTCAGGAGACCCCACGCGCCCCCGGCTCAGATTCTAATGGACCTCATGGATCGGCTAACGACTCTGTTATCTGCTGTGGTAGAGCCGGCAGATAAAGCCCAGCACGACGCAGAAGTGGCACGCATGCGGGAGGAGATGGTGCAAGCTAAGGAAAGTCTAGCCGTGGAGGAAACCCGGATGGCAGCAGAACGAGCATCTCTGGATGCTCGTGCTCGGCAACTTCAAGCAGAAACTTTCCGGCTCTCGGTGGATCTTAATGCATCAAACGAGGTCATGAGGAGGAGGCATCAGTCGCGTCTGCCTCTAACGTTGGATCCAAGGAACCTGTTCCATACACCCGGGGCTGGGCGGAGCCTCCCACCGGAGGCAAACCGGGTCACAACACCCGGTGCACCAGTTCAGCCACGCGCCATGGAGCCACCTCGTGTAAATACAGCTCCTCCTCATTATGTGTCAACACCTCCGGGTCACTTCTCCAACCCCCTGGAAAAACTCATCGCAACTTCGGCTTGTTTGGCGGCTCTCCCAATGGAAGGCGACTCGCCAGCAGCAATTCAAACCCGGAGGGTAAGAGAACTACTTCAGACAGATCTAGCCCAGCAGGATGCATACTCCTACAGTCGAGACAGGATTCATTCAACTCCTCGCCCAAGCCGGACCCCCAGTTACAGTAGGCACATGGAGTCCGCAGAGATGTCAAGTAATGCTGAACGCCACAACCGGCCATATAGGCATGAGCCGGTGCAGGCTGGAGCCCTTAACTTGGCGGATCAAGAGAGGATTCTTCAAGAGGCAGAACGAGCGGCTCAAATAGCAGCAGAGCAGGCGGCTCATCAAACCTTTCTGGCTTATCCAGCAACCTCAATTGAGGCAGGAGTGGCCACAAGAACCGGAGGCATGCCTTGCTTGGTACCGGCCATAATCAATGAGCGGTTGCCAAAGGATTTCAAGGGGCCTCGTAAGGTGCCTAATTACACGGCTGACAAACAGACGGGGGCTTGGATTGAGAGTTATGAGATGGCTATGGAACTGTTGGAGGTTAGCGATGCTACAATGGCCAAGTATTTTACCATGATGTTGGACGGAACAGCTCGGACTTGGTTGAAGGGATTGCCACCCAATTCTATCGGCTCATGGGCAGAGTTGAAAGTGCGGTTCATCCAGAACTTTAAGGACACGTGTGTAGGATCGAAAGTATGTCTAGAGGGGGGGGGGTGATTAGACTACTTGACCAAATAAAAATCTATCCTTTTCCCAATTTTAGTCTTTGGTAGATTTTAGCTATCTTAGCACAAGTCAAGCAATCTTAACACAATTCAAGCAAGCATGCAAAGAGTCTATGAGCAACGGAAAGTAAAGCATGCAACTTGCAAGAATGTAAAGGGAAGGGTTTGGAGAATTCAAACGCAATTGGAGACACGGATGTTTTTGTCGTGGTTCCGATAGGTGGTGCTATCGTACATCCACGTTGATGGAGACTTGAACCCACGGAGGGTAACGGTTGCGCGAGTCCATGGAGGGCTCCACCCACGAAGGGTCCACGAAGAAGCAACCTTGTCTATCCCATCATGGCCATCGCCCACGAAGGAATTGCCTCACTAGCGTAGATCTTCACGAAGTAGGCGATCTCCTTGCCCTTACAAACTCCTTGGTTCAACTCCACAATCTTTGTCGGAGGCTCCCAAGTGACACCTAGCCAATCTAGGAGACACCACTCTCCAAGAAGTAGCAGATGGTGTGTTGATGATGAACTCCTTGCTCTTGTGCTTCAAATGATAGTCTCCCCAACATCCAACTCTCTCTCACAGGATATGGATTTGGTGGAAATAAGGTTTGAGTGGAAAACAACTTGGGGAAGGCTAGAGATCAAGATTCATATGGTAGGAATGGAATATCTTGGCCTCAACACATGAGTAGGTGGTTCTCTCTGAGAAAATGTGTATTGGAAGTGTAGGTATGTTCTGATGGCTCTCTCCTCGAATGAAGAGTGGGTGGAGGGGTATATATAGCCTCCACACAAAAACTAACCGTTACACACATTTTACCAATCTCGGTAAGACCGAAGTGAAAAACTCGGTCGGATCGATTTAGCAAACCTAGTGACCGTTAGGATTTTCGGTGGGACTGATATGCAACTCGGTAGGACCGATATGGTTAGGGTTAGGGCATAACGTAATCTCGGGGTGACCGATTACACAAACCCGGTGGGACCGATTTTGGTAATAAGCTAACCAGAGAGTTGGTCAGGTAAACTCGATGGGATCGATCGCTCATTTCGGTGGGACCGAAATGTTATGAAAGAAAAACAGAGAGGTTACATTGCAATCTCGGTGGGACCGATCGCTCATCTCGGTAGGACCGAAACGTTACGAAGGGAAACAGAGAGATTACAACCCCATCTCGGTGTGACCGAAATCCCTATCGGTGCGACCGATTTGCCTAGGGTTTGTGGCAGTGGCTATGACATTTGAAACTCGGTGGCGCCGGATAGAAAGAATCGGTAGGGCCGAGTTTGACTTTTGGTTTAGGTCATATGTGGATGTGGGAAGGCAGTTGAGGGTTTTGGAGCATATCACTAAGCACTATGAAGCAAGAACCTCATTAAACAACACCTCATCCCTCCTTGATAGTATTGGCTTTTCCTATAGACTCAATGTGATCTTGGATCACTAAAATATAAAATGTAGAGTCTTGAGCTTTGAGCTTGAGCCAATGTTTTTGTCCTTAATATTTTGAGGGGTCCACATTCCTCATCCATGCCATGCCATTCATTGAGCTTTTCCTGAAATATTAATCTTGGAATAGCATTAGCTCAATGAGCTATATGTTGTTAGGAATTACCAAAACCACCTAGGGATAGTTGCACTTTCAACGTGTAAGCAGCCAATGTCGATTGTGGACCTGACCAATTGCAAGTAAGAGGATGGTGAATCTACAACCCATTGGGTGCGCCGGGTCAAGGAGATAATACATTCATCTGATAAGATGGATGCCGGCTCAACAGTTTTGATGTTGGAGAAAAATTGCTGTTTTGAACCTCTGAAGCAGAAGCTGGGGCGGCTTAAGCGTGACTATAATGACATGGGGACGTTGATGGCAGCTCTCGTCAATTATGCTGATTCTGATACTACCAAGGACCCAGTGTTTGATGAAGAAAAGGCAACGAAGGGAAAGAAGAACGGCAACGGCAAGGGTCACCAGCATAACCCGGTGAATCAGGGAGGTAATAAACATAAGGCTGATGAATTTGTTGCTAACACTAATGCATAGGGTGGAAATCAACGGCGCAAGATGAGACAGCCCCCTCGGTCAGGCGGGTCAGGTCCCACTCTTGAGCAATTGTTGAATGAACCTTGTCCAAAGCACGGCACCCGAGAGAAGCCAGCCACTCACCTGTGGAAAGATTGCACGATCATGAAGGGATTTAAAAATTCAAATGCATTTGATGGGGGTCATGGCCCATGTGGCGGTTCAGTTGGAGGCGGCTTTCAGGGCCAGGGCGCCGGTCAGGCGAAGGAGGTTTTCAAGGTCAAGGTTATCCTGGTCACCAAGGAGGATATAATCAGCAACCCGGCCAAGGAAATCAGCAGCAGCAATCCGGTTATCAGAGCAACCCGAAGCAGCTGAGTAGTGGGCAGTATCATGTATTTACCACCAGTTTATGCAAGAGGGACCAGAAACTTCACAAGAGGGCCGTCAATGCCCTTGAGCCAGCGATTCCACGTTATCTATGTTGGTCAGAGCAGCCTATTGTGTGGAGCAGAGATGATCACCCGCCCCGGGTTGATAATCTGGGTCACTTGGCTTTGGTAGTTGCACCTCAGGTTGGTGGATACAAGTTTACTAAGGTACTCATGGATGGAGGGAGCAGCATCAACATCCTCTACTATGAGACGTTCCGCCGGATGGGATTGACTGATAAAAATCTTAAACAATCCAACACTATTTTCACGGTGTGGTGCCTGGTAAGTCGGCATACCCAGTTGGTAAGATTGAGCTAGATGTAGCCTTTGGGGATGAATATGACTCCAGAGTGGAAAAATTAACCTTTGAGGTGGTTAAGATCAAGAGCCCATATCATGCTCTGTTTGGGCGGTCGGCTTATGCCAAGTTCATGGCTCGGCCATGTTACGTATATTTGCAACTCAAGATGCCGGGTCATAATGGCACCATTACAGTACATGGGAGCCGGAAGATAGCCTTGGAATGTGAAGAAGGTGATGCTGCCTATGCTGAATCTGTTTGTGCAACAGAGGAGTTAAAATTTTACAAGGATCATGTTGACCCGGCAGACATGACATCACTAAAGAAACCAACAACAGAGCATGTGCCGGAGTTGAAATTCAAATCAGCCGATGACACTAAGATGGTTGACTTTTTACCTGGTGACTCATCCAAGCAGTTCATTATCAGCGCAAACTTGGATCCAAAATAGGAAAGCGCGCTCATCGAGTTCATCCGTGAGAAACGGGACATCTTTGCATGGAAACCTTCAGACATGCCGGGTGTCCCGAGGGAACTCGCTGAGCACACTGTTAATATCGATCCAAAGTTCAAACCTGTCAGACAGTTTCTTTGACGGTTCAATGAAGAAAGGCACAAGGCCATTGGAGAAGAGGTGGCCCGACTCTTGGCAGCCGGGTTCATTGTGGAGGTCTTTCACCCCGAATGGTTAGCTAACCCGGTGCTTGTACTCAAAAAGAATGGCACCTGGCGTATGTGTGTGGATTACACAGATCTGAACAAGGCTTGTCCGGCTGATCCTTTTGCTCTCCCCCGTATTGATCAGATCATTGATGCTATGGCGGGTTGCGCATGGTTGAGTTTCTTGGATGCTTATTCCGGTTATCATCAGATTAAGATGGCAATCAAGGATCAAGAGAAGACAACTTTTATAACTCCTTTTGGAGCTTTCTGCTATGTGTCTATGCATTTTGGGCTTAAGAGTGCCCAGGCGACTTACCAGCGGTGTGTGCAGAATTGTCTTCACAATCAAATTGGGCTCAATGTTCATGCTTATGTGGATGATATAGTGGTGAAATCCAGGGAAGAGGAATCCTTGGTCACAGACCTGAAAGAGACTTTGTTAATCTCTGGGTTTACAAAATGATGCTTAACCCGGCCAAGTGTGTTTTTTGAGTGCTAGCCGGCAAGCTCTTGGGTTTTTTGTTGTCTAACCGAGGTATTGAAGCTAACCCAGAGAAAATCAAGGCAATTACATCCCTAGCCAAACCAACCTGCGTCAATGATGTTCAGCGGCTGGCGGATCGTGTGGCTGCTTTGAGCCGGTTCATAAGCTCGTTAGGGGAAAAGGCTATGCCTCTATATCAGTTGATGAAGAAAACAGGTGTTTTTGTTTGGAGCAATGCTGCAAACGCTGCTTTTGAGGATCTGAAGGCATAGCTGGCTGAGCCGCCGGTCCTGGCTGCTCCAATTGAGAAAGAGCCACTATTGTTATACGTGGCTGCCAACTCACGGGCTGTTAGTGTGGCTATTGTGGTAGAGCGCAAGGAGGCTGGCAAAGAGCATCCGGTTCAGCGGCCGGTTTATTATGTCAGTGAAGTGCTAATTGAGTCTAAGCAACGATATCCACATTGGCAGAAACTTGTTTATGGGGTGTTCATGGCTTGCCGGTAGCTTAAGCATTACTTTCAGGGACATCCAATCACTTTGGTTAGCTCTACTCCTTTGGGAGACATTATTCAAAACAGAGAAGCCACGGGGCGAATCGCCAAGTGGGCAATTGAGCTTGCGTCTCATGGGTTGAAGTATGTTCCACGTACTACAATTAAGTCTCAAGCCCTGGTTGACTTCATCAATGACTGGACAGAGATGCAGATGCCAGAAGAGAAGCCAGACAACACGTATTGGACTATTCATTTTGATGGATCCAGGCAATTGGAAGGCTCGGGGGCTGGAGTCGTGCTAACTTCCGCACGAGGTGACAAATTTTGTTATGTGTTACGGTTGATGTTTCCTTGCACTAACAACACAACAGAGTATGAAGCCTTGCTCCATGGTCTTCAAGTGTCAAAAGAGATGAGCTTGAGCCGGGTTAGATGTCTTGGTGACTCAGATCTAGTGGCTCAATAGGTATCTGGCAAGTGGGATTCCAAGGACCCTCTCATGGCGGCTTATCGCCGAGAGGATGATGCCGTTGCAGGATATTTTAAAGGTTATCAGGTGAAATGCATTGACCGTCGAAAGAATGAAGCAGCTGATGCTTTAAGCCGGCTGGGGTCTCAGCGTAAGCCGGTGCCACCTAACACCTTTTTGGATGTTTTGCATAACCCCTCTGCCAAGTTGCCCACAGAAGAAGATTTAGCTGTTCCTGACCCGGAGGCGCAGTTAGTAGCGGCTCTTCATGTCATGCCAGATTGGACGGTGCCATTCTTGGCTTACATGACCCGGGGAGAGTTGCCAATGAATGAGACCTTGGATCGATAGATAACCCGGCGATCTAAGTCCATGACGATTTTGGATGGAGAGTTATATCATCGCAGTGTTTCCGGAGCGTTTGAGTGGTGTGTTTCCCCTGAAGAAGGTCAAGAAATCCTTCATGAGATCCATGAAGGCAATTGTGGTCATCACGCCGGGTCAAAATCTTTAGTGGCCAAGTCGTTTCGTCACGGGTTTTACTGGTTGATGGCTCACGCTGATGCAAAAGATCTGGTCAGTAGATGTGATGGATGTCAAATATTTGCACGACGAGCGCATGTGCCGGCTCAAGAGCTCCGGACGATTCCAATCACTTGGCCGTTTGCGGTCTGGGGGCTTGACATGGTGGGACCTTTCAAAAGGTCTAAGGATAAAAAGACACATCTCCTGGTGGCAGTTGACAAATTCAGCAAGTGGGTTGAGGCGGAGCCAGTGAGTAAATGTGACGCAGCCACGACGGTTCAGTTCATGAAAAAAGTGATTTTCTGTTTCGGGTTTCCACAAAGTATTATCACTGACAATGGCACTAATCTGTCCCAATGAGCTATGGGGGAATTTTGTCAATGATAACACATCCGGCTTGATGTTTCTTCTGTAGCTCACCCTCAATCCAATGGTCAAGCTGAGAGAGCCAATCAGGAAATTTTGAAAGGGCTCAAACCCCGGCTTATGGTTCCTTTACAACGAACGCCGGGTTGTTGGGTAGAGGGATTACCCTCGGTATTATGGAGTATCAATACTACGCCCAATAGGTCTATGGGTTACACACCTTTCTTCATGGTTTATGGAGCGGAAGCAGTGTTGCCTAGTGACATCCGTCATGACTCGCTCCGTGTGGCGGCTTATATTGAGGCTAACAACGAAAAATCCAGACAGGACGCACTTGACTTGTTGGATGAAGAAAGAGACTTACCAGCGGCCCGGTCAGCAATTTATCAACATGACCTGCGTCGTTATCACAGCCGCCGGGTTAAATCCAGGACTTTTCAGGAAGGCGACTTGGTGCTCCGGCTCATCTAGGATCTCTCAAATGCACGCAAGTTATCCCCACCTTGGGAAGGACCCTTTGTGGTCAGGAAAAATTTAAACAATGGGTCATATTACCTCATTGACATTCGAGAGCATGCAGACTCACATAAGTCGGAAGAGGAGACCCGCCGGCCATGAAACATTGCTCAACTTCGGCCATATTACACCTGAGCCACCGACTCTCATCATGTACATACGTTCACGTTGTATATACTATGATAAGCAACAAAGTAAGACCATCAGTCTCTTTTCTTTTCAAATACTATGCATTTTTATTATTTCTTATTTACAAATGACAATTAAGGAGCTGATCATATTTGAATCAAGTTTAACCTTTTTGGTCTAGCTCATGATCGTATCTGAATCTAGCTGCAAATCTCATGGTCACTTGGGGGCTTCCTGTTCAAACATAGGTCGCATTCGAACCAAAGAGAACATAGCTGTCGTAACCCTTTTGATCGGCTCAAGGCCAAAACTCACTGGGGGATTCTTGATCGTATCCGAATCATAGCTTAACCCCTTTGAGTCCGACTTGGATCGTATTCGAATCAGGGTCGTTAAAAACCTCTCAAGGTCATTTGGAGGCTTCCTGTTCAAACATAGGTCATATTCGAACCAAAGAGAACATAGTTGTCGGTACCCTCTTGATCGGCGCAATGCCAAAGCCACTGGGGGCTATATGGTCGTATTCGAACCTTAGCTTAACCCCTTTGGTCCGGTTTACTGGACGTATTCGAATCAGAAACCCCAACCTTTCAATACAAGATTAAAATTATGCTTGTTATCTGTCGCTTGCCTTTTAGTTTGTTGTCATTTCAATATCACAAATAAATTAGCAAGGTCTTCTTCACCGGCTCAATTATTGGACAACACAGCCGCCCGGGTCATTCAAGCCGGTGGTTCAAGGATCAAAAGGTATGAGCTACTAAGGTATAATGATCGTTGAGTATTCAAGAAGCATTAACTTTTCATAAACATTGAGTTATCAAATTCAATCACCTGGATTATTTAAACCGGCGACCTAAGGATCAAAAGGGACGAGGTATGGTTATTACTTATACACGCTTACCTGCTGTGTTAACTAAATTTTTGTATTAGCCCTTATCCTTTATTTATATTTTTCTCTGCTCTTATCGAGGTAAATATATTGGCTCTACATTAGGTGTTTAAACCCGTTTGGTTCTAAACCGCCATGCCAGTCTTTTCCTTGTATTTACAGGAACAGAGTTCAAACATTGCAGAGACAAGCATTAAACGATGCATAAGCAAGCATTAAACATTGGCAGCTGGAAACACAGATATAAGTATTTTATGCGCGATGGCATAATCAAATATGCGGTGTTTTAACAACTAAAGTTATTACAAGGCTTTATAAGGCCATGAAGATGATCATTGTCCCTCCCTCGCCGGTTCACCATCTTGAGTCTGCTGGAAGTTGGGCTTTGACCAATCAAAGCCGTTCACGGCGACAAATTCGGCTTCATCGTCAATCAGGCCGACCAGGTCAACCTCCGGGGCAAATGTATCTTCTCTCACTGGTGGTATCAAGTTTGTTACTTTATACTCCCTCCGTTCCTAGATATAGGGTGTATAGTTTTTAGCAAGGAAATTAAAGAACGCGTGTGGAGGGAAAATTTCACAAGTTTTGGGCAAGATTACACATCACTAATTGACATGAGGAAATAGAGGAGCTTGCCCGATATAAGGAAATGTAATCAAATCCCTAAAAATATATATCCAAACGAGTGGTGCAATGCAATACACCTTATATTTCGGACTTTTTCTCAAAAATCTGTACACCTTACATGAAGGAACGGAGGGAGTATGAGGGAGGGGCCATCTTCTTATTCTCACTATCAAAACCCGGCTCGTACTTGTCCACATTGGTGTCATCTCCAAGACTAGTCTCCTGAGGCCGGACTTCACGGACGCAGGCTATGAAGTCATCCTGATCAAAAGGAGACCCGTCCTCCTTCACGGTAGGATAGCCCCTTGCTACGTCCACCGGGTCTAGGTCTGGCACCCAAGCCTTGGAGCGGCTTAGGGCAGTCAAAGCTCCAGCTCGCGCGCAGGAGCGTTTTACTTCTTGGAACCTGGCAGGAAGGATAGACAGCTTCTTCAGGATGTCGCTGAGCCGGTTGGGTCCTTGATTAGCAGGAGAGATGGCAGCCAGAGCTCGATGTGCGCCGATATAAAATTGTTTAACCAAAGTGTATACTGCCTTCAGCTTAATCAACGGGTCTTGGCTCAGATTCTTACTTTGCGGACCTGCACAAATTTTTTACAGAGTCAGTTGGCGGATTATACTCCGGTTTGGCAAAAATATACAAAAGGTCAAATCAGGCAGCTTACAAAGATAACAGCGACCATTTGAGACACTCGGCCCTTTAACGCGTTCAGGTCTGTTGAAATTTCTTTCAAAGCTGTTTCGGCTGTCTCAGCTCGTCGGGTCAGAAGTATTTTCTCATTTTCCCAAGTCTTCTCCTCGGAAGTAAAGCTGGTCTTCAAATGTTCTGTTGAAGAAAGGCTTATTTGCAGTTTGGAGGTGGAAGATATGATTTCTTACTCCTGACTCGCTAGCCGGGTCTTTGCATCAGTCAATTGAGAGTTCAGTTCAGACAAGGCATTCTGTGCAACGTTCAGATAAGTCAAGACTTGTTTTCAGATTCAAAACTCCAAATTCAAGATTCAAGTCTCAAGTAATTTATGAATAAACCACTTGACACTTGGGGGCTAATGTATGCCAAATCAAATTTTTACGACTCTACAAACATATTTAAAGTCCCAAGTCCCTTACAAAGTAACAACACTTGGCACTTGGGGGCTAATGTATGCCGTTCAGCAAGTTTATCAAGGTTAAGACGGAGTGTTAAGTACTTTAAAGACGGTTTTAAATTCTAAAGTACCAATTCATTAATGGTCAAAATGAACCGGTCCTTGGGGACTATAGGTGAAGTTTTGTTCTATCAATATCAGGCAAAGATTCAGAGGTAAAAGTCTTGGCCTATCTTTTAAGTCTACAGGTTATTCCTTTCTCTCATAATCTGAAGACTTGGGGGCTGAAGGAATACTAGTAAACCGGAAACAACATACCTCATACTTCAACTGAAGCTGCTTGACCATCTTGATCTCAGACTCGCGGCTGGAGTGTACATGACTGAGATAGCCGGATAAAATGTCACTGGCATTGAGACGGTCATAGTTGGCAACGTCAAAGTGAACCTTCTGCCTCTCCAATGCCTCTTGCTTTGCTGTGCACCGAGCCAGCACCGTTGGGTTCCCCGGCTCAACAAAGCGGCTCCCAGTAATTTGAACATCTTGAGCAGGTGGAGACGGCGGGTCGGTTGAGCTTGACGGTCCAGCTGTAGAAGGATTCTTAGTGGCTTCGTCAGAAGACGGCTCCCGAGGATTTGCTTCATTGACAATAGGCGGGTCTTCTGGAGCGTTAGTTAATGGAGAAGACGGCCTAGCCGGGTTAGATGCCAGCACTGGCGGGTCTTCCGCCGGTTTTGCTACCTTCGCCTTCTTGGATTTAGCCTGGCTGCTAAAGAAAAATATTGCAGGATTGTCAGCATAAAGATACAATTGGGAAACCCAGAAGAAAGGAGGATTTCTGATTACCCATGAGCAGTCTTGAAAGCCGGGAATTGTGTTTGTGATGAGTCGCATAAGGAACGTGATACCTCCTGAAAGGGTAAAAGAAAAGAGTTAAAAGAAATACAAGGAGCAGGATTCATTAAAATGAGTTAAAGACAGCAATAAGTAAACCTCGTTCGGGCGTTTCTGAGGGGTCTGTCGAAGGACGACAGCCGGTTCATTTTCAATCCCAACTTCACAGCGGCTTTCATGTTGCTGCTTTTTTGAATGAAAGTTGGGATCCAAGTGAGCTAAAGGGTTAGAAAACCTTACTTTATGGATCACTTGTCGAACTTTTGGTCTTGGTAAGGGCTCTGAGTCGGAGGAAATAATAGTTACCTCAACTTCCCCGGCCTGACTTGCCCCAGTGTCATCCTGGTAAGGATCAGTGTCAATAAGATTGTTAAAAAATTGGCCAAGGGAATCAAGAGCTACCTCCGAGTCAGATGTGTCATCAAGTTTCATCAAATCTTCAGCGGTGGTCTTCTTTTTCTTCTTCAATCTCTAGGTTGTCTTCTTGGCGTTCATGGCGGCGAGTTTTGCCTTCTTGGCAGCTTCGTGATCATACTTCACTTTCCAAAAGTCAGAATTGGCCTACAAAGACAAGAGGAAGGATCAGTGATAAACAATACGGCTGGACAAAATACAAAGGAAAAAAGATCAGAATATCCTTATTTCTGGTACCGGGTTAAGTTTACAGAAGGGATTTAACCCAACAATACTGCGATCTTCATACTTCCCATTCACCAAAAGGTTTGACACTGAGACAATGTCTTCCTCTTAGTTGAACCGGGGTATGACGGAGAGAGTCGTCCGGGCCTCCACCATATTCATACATCAATTTTGAACGACGGCTTAATGGAATAACCCGCCATGAGATCCAGCAACGGGTCAGATCAACATCGGTTAAACCGTTCCCCAACAAAGTGTTGATTCTTTTGATAGATGGAAGCAGCTTCTTGCGTTCAGCAACGGTAAGTTTATCTGGCAGTGCGAACTTGGAGTCAAGACGATCGGGGTGGTAACCCGGCAGCGGCTTCTCGTTGGCTGGTGAGATGTCCTGACAGTAAAACCAAGTTTGATTCCAGCCCTTTGGGTGACTTGGTAAAACTATGAGGGGGAAGACAGCACCCTGCCGATGCTGAATTGAGATGCCTCCAAGCTCTAAGCTAAGGCCGTTGGTGCACTCGTTCTACCGGTTCAGATAGAAGTATTCCCTAAATAGTTCTACAGTCGGCTCTTGCTGAAGATATACCTCATAGAGCACCTGGAAGTTACAAATATTGGATATGGAATTGGGCCGAATGTCCTGAGGATGGAGTTTGAAAAAGTGAAGAACTTCTCTGAAAAACTTTGAACCGGGCGGTGAGAAGCCACGGTTCATGTGGTCAGTAAAGACAATCACTTCGCCGTCGTTTTGATTGGGTCGTTCTTCTTCCGGGTCAGGAGCACGATAAGACATGATGCTTTTTGAGGGCAGAAACCCAATGAGGAAGAACTCTTTTAAACGATCCTCAGTTATGGTTGAGGGGACCCAATTACAGATGGCGGGTGTCTTTGACGGCATGATGTGCAAGTAACTGAAAAAGAAATAACAAACATGCCGGTTCAGTTTACGGTCAGGTTAATAGTTAAAGGTTGGATATGTAAAGCAAGTAATAGCGGCTTAACTAAGGGCTAATGACATATAAGGAAAAGAAAGATGGAGAGGTAAGCCGCCATGACTACAGATTTTCTCAGAAAGCAGATTCAGCTAAGTATTGGCATAAACAAGTTTTACCAAGCTCTCATTATTATTTTGGATCAAATGGCCATTCTGAAAAGAAAAATATTCTAGACTTAAAAATCTAGTACAAATGGGTTCATCAGCTATAACGAAGCATCTATACAGGAAAAAGGGATATACTGCTATCCAAAATGGATGCAAAACAACTACCGCGCGAGTTATATCTCCTCTTTGGATCAAGAGAGGCTGTGGAGGAAGAACTACTAGAAAGGTTCATGAAGAACGGTGAAGAACACCGGTGAACTCGCAAGCCCTAATGCAGATCTAAAAAGTTTGAGAAAGCAAGATTTACGGATGCGGATTCGCTGTGGAGGGTCGTTGCCGTTTATCTGGACAGTTCAGGGTGATGCAGCGGCCAAGCTCGAGGACGACGATGAGCGTTGCGGCGGTGGCGGAGCTCGAGCAGCAGTGGAGATTGCGAGAGGAAGAAGATGAAGAAGAGGGGAGAATGAGAAAAACCGGTAGCATGCCTATTTATAAGGGCAGGTGCGAACTGACGGGCGCGAAAATCAAGGGAGAACCAAATAATGGTTATCCAGCTATATAGATGCCTCAATTCTCGGGAAGCATTAAAGATAAAAGGTCCGTTGGAAGATGACATCATGAAAGTTTTTTGTGTTTTCAAAAGATGACGTCACGGCGGGTTACAGAGTTCTTCAGACAGAAGATGGATTTCATCTAAGTATTGAAGATTGACAAAGAACAAAGTTCAAGGTCAACCTAGGGCCTAATGTTGGGGATATTACTATCAGTATGACCCGCCCAGGAGGGGTCGGGTCAGCCCTATTGGCGGGTTACATAAGAAGCCCAATATACATTCAAGATGATAGTTTATTAAACATATAGAAGGCCCAAAGGCCTGGGGCTGACTTAAGGCCCAATATTGTAAACCGCCATATGTAAGGAAGGACTTGTAAGGAAAGGCATGTAAAGGAAGTCACTGAGAAGGACACGATTATGAGCCGGCCGGGACTCTGTAGGCCACCAGGCGTCAACACATGTATATAAGGTACGACCCGGTGGCAGCTTAGGGGAGGAACAACTAAATCGATAACCAAGCCGGCGAGTCAAGCCCCTTGGAGATTGAAACTTCAGAAATACCAATCCCAACTAGACGTAGGCTTTTACCTTCATCGTAAGGGGCCGAACTAGTATAAAAACTCTCTCGTGTGTCCTTTGTCCCGATTAACCCCTTTAAGCTTCCTAGTGCGATGGCCCTATGACTAAGTCCTTGCTCTAGGACATCCGCCGTGTCAACTCCACGACAAGTAGTGTCTGGGTCTTGCACAATTGTAGCAATTACGCTCGCGACTCAAAGATCTTTTGTCATTGTAGGACCTTGTCTTAGAACTTCTTTCTTTGCTTCTACTCTTGTAGAACTTGTTAAAATTCTTCACCATTAGGCTCAATTCTTTATTGAAGGCTTGTTTCTCACTTGATGATGTAGGACCATCACATGAGGCTTTGTAAGCACCACTAGACTTGTTGTGAAGCTCTTATTTATCCTTGAGTGACATCTCATGAGCAACAATTCTTCCAATCACTTCCGTTGGCTTGAGATCTTTGTAATTGGGCATCATTTCGGTTAATGTGCACACGGTATCATATTTTCCATCCAGGGCTCTTAAGATTTTATTGATGATGAATCTATCAGTCATCTCTTCACTTCCTAAGCTGGCAATCTCATTTGTGATGGGAGCAAGCCTAGAGTACATTTCAGCGACACCTTCACCATCCTTCATTTTGAACTTGTCAAGTTGACTTTGAAGCACATCCAATTTGGATTCCTTGACGGAGTCGGTACCTTCGTGCATATCAATCAAAGTATCCCAAATTTCCTTTGCATTATCAAGTCGACTATTTTTTTTGAATTCTTTGGGGCACAATCTATTGAAGAGGATATCGCAAGCTTGAGCATTGTATTGTAGCATCTTTAACTCTTCCACGGTAGCTTCATGATTCGGTTCTCTCCCATCGAAGAATTCACCTTGCAAGCCAATACACAGAATAACCCAAACGACGGGGTTATGTCCAAGAATTTGCATTTTAATCTTATGCTTCCAACTAGCAAAATTAGTACCATCAAAGTAAGGACCTCTACGGTGGTAATTTCCCTCGCTAGATGCCATACTCTCCTAGGTTGTGAAACCAAGGCTATGATCACCAAAAGCTATGGAAATCAAGGCAAATGGAGACCAAAGCTCTAATACCACTTGTAGGATCGAAAGTGTGTCTAGAGGGGGGGTGATTAGACTACTTGACCAAATAAAAGTCTACCCTTTTCCCAATTTTAAGTCTAGGTAGATTTTAGAAACTTAGCACAAGTAAAGCAATCAACCTACACATGCAAGTCAAAGAGTATAGCAGTGCAATGTAAATCATTTGCATATGAAGGTAAAGGGAGGAGATTGGCGGGAGAAAACGCAATGTAGACACGGAGAATTTTGGCGTGGTTCCGATAGGTGGTGCTATCGTACATCCACATTGATGGAGACTTCAACCCATGAAGGGTAACGGTTGCGCGAGTCCACGGAGGGCTCCACCCATGAAGGATCCACGAAGAAGCAACCTTGTCTATCCCACCATGGCCATCGCCCACGAAGGACATGCCTCACTTGGGTAGATCTTCATGAATTAGGCGATCTCCTTGCCCTTACAAACTCCTTGGTTCAACTCCACAATCTTGTCAGAGGCTCCCAAGTGACACCTAACCAATCTAGGAGACACCACTGTCCAAAAGGTAATAGATGGTGTGTTGATGATGAACTCCTTGCTCTTGTGCTTCAAATGGTAGTCTCCCCAACACTCAACTCTCTCTCACAGATTTGGATTTGCTGGAAAGCTGATTTGAGTGGAAAACAACTTGGGGAAGGCTAGAGATCAAGATTCTTGTGGATGGAATGGAATATCTTGGTCTCAACACATGAGTAGTTGGTTCTCTCTCAAGAAATGTATGCTGGAAGTGTAGGCACGTTCTGATGGCTCTCTCCATGAATGGAAAGTGGGTAGAGGGGTATATATAGCCTCCACACAAAATCTAACCATTAAACACAATTTACCAAACTCGGTGGGACCGAATCATGAAACTCGATCAGACCGATTTAGTTCAAAATGTGAACGTTAGGATTTTCGGCGGGACCGACATGTCAACTCGGTTGGACCGATTTTGTTAGGGTCAGGGCATAACGTAATCTCGGTGAGACCGATCACATAAACTCGGTGAGACCGATTTCTGTAATAGGCAAACAAAGAGTTGGTCAGGCAAACTCGGTGGGACCGAATCGCTCATTTCGGTGAGACCGAAATGTTATGAAAGGGAAATAGAGAGTTTGCATTGCAAACTCGGTGGGACCGATCGCTCATCTCGGTTAGACCGAAACGTTACGAAGGGAAATAGAGAGTTTGCAATCCCATCTCGGTGAGACCGAGATCCCTATTGGTGAGACCGAACTGACTAGGGTTTCTGCAGTAGCTTTGTCAAATGAACTCGGTGGCGCCGGATAGATCAAATTGGTGGGTCCAAGTTTGACTTTTTATTTGGGACATATGTGGATATGATAAAGTGGTTGAGGACTTTTAGAGCATATCACTAAGCATTTTGAGCAAGCAAGCCATTAAGCAACACCTCATCTCCTTTTAATAGTATTGACTTTTCCTATCGACTCAATGTGATCCTGGATCACTAAAATGAAAATGTAGAGTATTGAGCTTGAGACAATATGTGTGCTTAGCATTTTGAGGGGTTCACATTCCTAGTCCATGCCATGCCAATCATTGAACTTTCTGAAACGATCATCTCGAAAGAGCATTAGTTCAATGAGCTATATGTTGTTAGGAATTGCCAAAACCACCCAGGGATAGTTGCACTTTCACATATGAACTTTGGTTTTGCAAGAAACTTAAGCTATCATTTCTTAAAGTCTGGGGCTACGATGCTTATGTGAAAAAGCTTCAGCCTGATAAGCTCGAACCAAAATCGGAGAAATGTGTCTTCATAGGATACCCAAAAGAAACTGTTGGATACACCTTCTATCACAAATCTGAGGGCAAGATATTTGTTGCTAAGAATGGATCCTTTCTAGATAAGAAGTTTCTCTCAAAATAAGCGAGTGGGAGGAAAGTAGAACTTGATGAGGTAGTTGTACCTTCTCTCGAATTGGAAAGTAGTTCATCACAGAAATCAGTTCTAGTGATGCCTACACAAATTAGTGACGAAGCTAATGATGATGATCATGAAACTTCATATCAAGTTACTACCAAACCTCGTAGGTCAACCTGAGTACGTTCCGCACCAGAGTGGTACGGTAATCCTGTTCTGGAAGTCCTGTTAGTAGACCATGATGAACCTACAAAATATGAGAGAGCGACGATGAGCCCAAATTCCGCGAAATGGCTCGAGGCCATGAAATCTGGGATGGGATCCATGTATGAGAACAAAGTATGGACTTTGGTTGAGTTGCCTGATGATGGGCAAGCCATAGAAAATAAATGGATCTTCAAGAAGAAGACTGACACTCATGGTAATGTTACTGTTTACAAAACTCGACTTGTTGCGAAAGGTTTTCGACAAGTTCAAGGAGTTGACTACGACGAGACCTTCTCACCCATAGCGATGCTTAAGTCTGTCTGAATCATGTTCGCAATTGCCACATTTTATGATTATGAAATTTGGCAAATGGATGTCAAAACTGCATTCCTTAATGGATTTCTTAGAGAAGAGTTGTATATGATGCAACCAAAAGGTTTTGTCGATCCTAAAGGTGCTAACAAAGTGTGCAAGCTCCAGCTGTCGGATTTCGGGTTTCGGCAGACCCTTGAGGTTCGAACACTGGGGTGCGTG
Organism: Triticum dicoccoides; assembly: GCF_002162155.2. Classification (NCBI taxonomy): domain Eukaryota; kingdom Viridiplantae; phylum Streptophyta; class Magnoliopsida; order Poales; family Poaceae; genus Triticum; species Triticum dicoccoides. The sequence goes on along the minus strand of NC_041382.1, from coordinate 662,148,217 downwards.
CGGAGATCTCTCCCCTACTGATCTACGTCCGATTCTCTCGTGCGAACTAAGATTAAAATGATGAACAACACAAGAGTCACGAGGTTTATACTGGTTCGGGCCACTGTTGTGGTGTAATACCCTACTCCAGTGTGTGGTATGATGGATTGCCTCTAGGGCTGATGCTGGACAGTACAAGGGAAGAACAGCCTCGCGAGGGGTGTTCTTGAGCTGGTGCGGTGTGTTCTACTTAGTCTCTACTAGGTTTCTCCCCACTGGGTTTCACTCTACTGGGTTTCTCTCTCTACTGAGTTTCTCTCTCTCTTGGGTTTCTCCCTCCCTCTCTTTGTGGAGGCTAGCTCTATTTATAGAGGCCCTGGGCCTCTCCCCGAATAATTGAGCAGGAAGGGCGCTAACAATTGGCCATTTTGAAGGGGAACATCTAGTACAAGCTATCCTGACCAAAGGTGGTCTTCGGCTGCCAAAAGCACTGCTAGTGACGCCGTCTTGGGCTCCACGGTGACCTATGTCCGGCCGTCCGGCTGGTCTTGGTCTCGTTGCACCGGAATGGTAACCTTTGCCTGATACCTTGGCCTATGCTTGCCCCCTTTGCACCAAAGGGCAAACAAGGACCCTGCGTAGGCCGGCGCCTACCTGGCGCCCGCCTGGCCTTGATCGTCATGGCTTGCGTCATGGGATCCTCGCGAGGTACCCTTGCATTGATCTCTCCGCCTCCTCGCGAGCCTGCCTGATGAGAGGAAGCTTCCTGTTGTCCACCCCACGAGGCTTGGCCCCTCGCGAGGGTCTTGAGCTTGGGCTGATGAAGATGGGCCGCGTTGGGCCCCCACCTGAGCCACGCCGCAGGCTGCAGGCAGGCAAGTCTGGGGACCCCCGTTCCCAGAACGCCGACAGTAGCCCCGGGGACCAAGGTGCGCGCGGGCTTGGCTTAGCAGAGAAGCGAAGGGGCAAGCGCAAAGCACCGCGGGCCCTAACAGCCAGCAGCCTTGGGCGCCATGTGGCGGTTGATTGGACGTGGGCGTCTGCACTTCCCACAACGCCTTGCTACGCGCCCGGCTAAGCGGACCAGTAGTTGCACATAGTTGTTCCTCCTTTGGCTGTCCGCCCGCCTCCTACCTTTCCTTCTTCTCCGAGCTCCAACCTCCGCCGCCAATCCGGCTCGAGCTGTTCCCCTTCCCCAATGCCATGGCGCCGACCAAGAAGGGAAGGGGGAAGAAGCCCGCGCCTTCGTCCTGCGCCCCTCCAGCGGCGGCCCCCGCCGTCGATCGGTTAATCATACTTAACCCGGAAGCCTTGGACAAGGTCCATTCCGCCCTTGCTTCCATCTTCAATGAGTGCGGACGGACCACGGTTTGGCCCGCATCCCGCGCCTTTCTTGCTAGGACCGTCGCGGAGGTCCGATTCTTCGCCGATGCCTTATGGGCGGGTCTGATTCCCCCCTTTTCTGCTTTCTTCAATGCTGTGCTCTCCCATTATCAGATCCACATGATGCACCTCGGGCCGGAGTCCATTACCCTTTTGGCTATCTTTGCTTTCGTGTGCGAGGCGATTATAGGCATCCCACCTTCTGTTACCCTGCTGCGCCACTTCTTTTCTCTGCGCCTGAGTGATCCCACTCAGTGCTCGGGGTGTGTAAGCTTCTTCGCCGTGCCTGAGACGGCTGCTTCAGGGATTGACTTCGGCCTTCCGCATGCTCAGGACAGGTTCAGAGAGCGGTGGCTGTACGTGGACGTCGGGGTGCCCAGCCCCTTGCTCTCGCACCCGACCTTGCCTGCTGTTCCCTACCCAGGCTGGGGTCATGAACCGCTTGCGAGCCCCTGGCTCGCTTTTGTCTGGCACCGCTTCGAAAGTTTGAGGGTGCACAATGTGACAGCGCCCAAGGTGGTGAGGGAGTTCCTTCTATGTCGAGTTGCTCCTCTCCGGCACCACTCTCGCCGGATGTGGGATTTTGCGGGGCGAGGAGACCGCATGCGGCTTCAGGAGGAGGATTTGGCGGCCGAAGTGCTGCAGACGGTGCTTTGGGTCTTGACTAGTGATCCTACCCCAGGCAGCCTATGGAGCGGTGGCGTCCTTCTGTACCTTTGTTCCGGCAGGGCTGATTTCGTGAAGCAGATGCCCAGCTTCGACGAGTGGGGGCTACGCCCGGCTAGCCTCATCGGGCGACGTGAGAACCCAGTTGTCGTGGTCGTTCCCCCCGCCGCCCACAGCGGTCCCTCCTCAGGTGACAGAGCGGGGAGAGAGCCGACGGGAGCTGAGGCGGCTGATGTCGAGGTGGTGGCGCCGCATGAAGCCTCGGAGGCGACGTCTCCCGAGTCCTGCCCTGGGGCGGCGGTTGATGCAGGGTTTTGGCCTTCGGCTCCTGAGGCCCGGGCTCCCAAGCCCCTAGCCATTCTTCGCGAGGCGACGCCCAACGGTGCCCCCAAAGCTGACTCCTCTGGCACCGACAATCCTGAGGCTTCTTCTGCACCCCAGGCCGACCCCCGCCCTAGGCGCTTGGGTCGGTTTCGTGTAGACTTCGAGGCCCTTCGCAAGAGGAAGGAGGACTCAGGCGGCAGCGACCGCCCTTGCCGCTTGTTGAAGCGCAGGAAATACTTTGCCATGGACGAGTAAGCCTTCTTCTTTCCTTGCTTATTTCTCTGTTATCCTTGTGGCTGATTGTGGCCCTTCAGGTCCCACCTTGCTGAGTCCGCTGAGTCGACCCAGGAGCCGGGCCCCGCAGCTTCGCCCCCTTTGCTGGCTCCGGGTCCGCCGAGGTCGGGTGGCGTCCTTGCCGCTGGACCAGTTGGTGGAGTGATCTGCTCCATAGGGCGCCTCGAGCTTGCTCGCCCGATGCCCTTTCTTCATGAGTCTTCTTGGGGCGTGTCAGGCTTGCCCCGCGCCCCTTCTCTAGTCATGGAAGGCGAATGGCTGAAGTCTGTCCTTGGCTCCTCCTCCGTGGGTGGATCGACGCCGGGCCGGACACTCAGGGCGGTCCATCCGGTGACGGCTGGGGTGGCAGCCCCCTGCCCCATGCCTGGAGGGGGCTTACCACCTCGGGGCCCTCTGCATGCTCCAGCGGAAAAGGGTGATGTGGAATATGTGCTTAGGTGCGCTCGGGAGCGTCGTGCCCTTCGTGAAGAGTTCCTCTAGTGGGCGGCGGACGCGGTGAACCGGGTCAGAGCAGAGCTTGCTGCCGATGATGCGCGCCTCGAGGGTGAAGGCCTGCGCCTTGGTGAGGAGAGGTGCAAGCTGAAGGTTGCCATTGCCCTCGCGTGTCATCAACGTGACCTCAACAACGCGAAGGCCGAAGCGTCGCTAGAGGCTTCGCGAGAGGCCTGCTCCCGGGCCGTCGAGGAGGCTCGGGAGGCTGACCGACGAAGCAAGGATGTGGAGGAGCGCGTATGGGAGCTCCAAGCTCAGAGCAACTCCCTGGAGCAGCAAATAGAGCTGCATCACGCGGCCCTTGGGTCGATGCAGGAGGCTGCCGTCGACCGGGTAGAGCTCCAGAGGCGCGAGGAGGCGCTGCCGCTCGAGGCCGCCGAGCGCAGCCTTGACCTGGAGCGGTTGGAGACAAGGGAGCGCCTAGCGGCCCAGGTGGAGGACGACATTGCGGTGCGCGAAGCCCGGGTCCAGGAAGAGGTCGACCGCCGTGTGGCGGGAGCTCGCTCGGTCCTCGAGCGCAAATACGAGGCGAGGTTGATGCTGATCGGGGCCGAGGCTGAGGGCAGGATAGCGGCCATCAAGGCCAATTTGGTTGAAGAGACGTGGCGTGCGGATTCCTCCACAGCCGCCCTTGGTGCGGCACAGGCGGAGTTCTCCTCTTCCCAGGTGGAGCTGCTTCTTCTTCAACGGAGGGTTGATGACGCCGAGGCCATCGCACGACAGAACAAGGACGAGATCCGCCAGCGGAGGGTTCTGGAGCACGAGCATGCTCCCATGCTTCAGACGCTTAGGGAGAGGGCCAACTCAGCCTTAGCCGACATTTGCGAGGCTGCCGCTAAGGAGCCGCACGAGGCCAGCTACGCAGGTAATCTTTGGTTCTTCACTGACATGGTGATGCTTCTGGAGGATCGTTCCAAGAGAGCCCGTGGGGCTTGTTGAGGAGACGAGCCTAGCCCTGCTCAGGCGTGCCTTCTCCCGTGTCTTCAGCCATTTGCAGGAGATGGACCCCCACTTCGACTTTGACACTACCATCGCGCTTGTGCCCATAGCTGTCCGGGGCGACCTGGCGCAGTGGGTGGAGAACAACGTGGACGCCCTCGTCAGGGCCTTCGCGTCTGATGACGATCATGTGGTCATGGGCGCTGACGAAGGCGGCGTTATAGATGAGCCTGGCACTGACGGAAACGCAGGTGGTGGGGGCGACAACGTCAGTGATGCCAATGACGCTTTCGAGGATGCCCCAGAAGACGCGGTGAGCGACATGTCTGACTGACCGCATGTCTCCGCAGTTTATCCTGCATGAAGAAGACTCGGGCTTGGCCCTGAAGAATATAAGAGCATTTTGGGAGGGGAGGCCCCTCATGTAAAGATTTGTAATCCGTACTCTGGTGAGCACAATGTTATGCGTGAGTTTAGTCGCTAGCCCGGTGATGGTTCGGTTGATTCATTTACCTTCCGGCCCTGGCGTGCCCTAAGCGGGCCCGCGGGGGGATGCTACGCCTCCGACGTCCCTCGATTAGTCTGCTGATCCTGTGACGAGGACCTCCGGAGAGGGTGCTGAGACAGTGGTCCCGGCTGCAGGCGTGCCTAGCTCGGCCCGGCTCACGAGGGGCTCGTGAGGGGGGCAGCTGACGCTAGCTTGGGGCGTAAATCTGAAACCAGAAGGCGAGAGATTGCTCGAACGATACTAAACAACCCCTCCCCGAATGCACGCAAGCTTCGAACTCAAATCCAACTTAAATCCAAACCGAAGAAACTTGCCGACAAGGAAGAAGCAAAAAAGCAAAAAGGTAGAAAAAAGCAAAAAAACCGCGTCCGGCACCTAGTCTAGTCTTCGACATCTTCTCACCAGCACGGAGCTAAGTGCTACCACTGGGCGTGGGCGGGAGACCCAGGGCCTGAAGCCGGCGCTCCTGAGACTCTGGGGCGTGTACAGCCCCACTCATTATTACGTGAGAGTGTCATGGGGCGGCGAGCTTCATAGGCACTGGGCCTTCTTCACAGGTACCGGCCTTGCTTCATATCGCCAGACGAGGGCCCCGCCTTGCGCCTCACTTTGCCGCCATTGACGGCGACCGGAAACCAAGGACGACGCCAATGGGGTAGAGCGGTCGCCAGCGGTTCCACCCACGACCACGGGTCCTCCGCCGGGGGCAGGCCATGGGGCACCTCCCCGGCAGAGGGCCTACCTCATGAGAACACCTTGACCCGACCGCCGCGAGGGTGAGCCCGGATCTCGGCCCCTTTCCTGCAGCCCCTGCACCCTCCTCCTGAGGGATAAGAGGCTGCAGCGTTGGGGCAGCCATCCGCTGCGGCGACCTATACCTCCTGTGACCCATGGTTAGCATAAGCTTGCTCCTGAGGGATGAGTGGTACCCGATAGTTGCTGCTGTCGGTGCCTCCTCATCCCAGCCAGGCCCGAGGAATGAGCCGTGACCTTCTTCCAGCTCGCGCCCTTGATCCACCATGCGGGGTACATAGGCCTCCGGGGTGACCACCTCGTGGACCTTGCTGTACCGCCCCGCATGCCACGCAGTCTGGCTTGGGGCGTCGCCTTGTATGTGATGACACGGTGGTCCGCCGAGGCCAAAAGCCGTGGCGCGCATCCCTTCGCCTGCCTGGGGAAGGGCCGGCATGATCAGACGCCCGGTGCTGGCAGAGGTGTTGGCGCTGGACCGGCCTTGGGGGCCGCCTGAAATTGCGTGGGCGCGCATAATGCCGTCGTGCGACCTGTCCTGGATCTGGGGCGGCAGCTGGATGCAGAAAGGGGGCGCTCCTGAGGCGGCGGCGTCCAGGAGCTCAGCCACTCGCTCCAACAACACATCGCGACCGCCTTCCAGCAAGCAGCACAGTAGTAGCTCTCGGGCCACCGTGAGCACGACCCTGGAGTTCCCTCCTCCCGTCGGGTGTATGGTGCCGTAGCAGCGGTGTGGTTCGAGGCCCTTGCTGCGGCCCACACCTGTCGTGCGTGAGGGCAGGCGGCGTCTGGCCGCGTCGCCCGCGTCCCGCAGCGCCCTGCGGAGCGTGAGCTGCCTAAGGTGCAAGGATGAGGTCGCCCTGAGACGGCGACACGGCGTGGGCGGGCCACGCCGCCCAGCGGTCGGCGTTGGTAGTCGGGTTGCTTGACATCTGGGTGGCGAAGCGGCAAAACGCGACGCGGAGGAAGAAGGACTCCGGCGCAGACCCTTGAGGTTCGAACACTTTGGTGCGCGCGGATATCTCTCCCCTACCGATCTACGTCCGATCCTCTCATGCGAACTAAGATGAAAATGATGAATAACACAAGAGACACGAGGTTTATACTGGTTCGGGCCACCGTTGTGGTGTAATACCCTACTCGAGTGTGTGGTGTGATGGATTGCCTCTGGGGCTGATGATGGACAGTACAAGGGAAGAACAGCCTCGCGAGGGGTGTTCTTGAGCTGGTGCGGTGTGTTCTACTTAGTCTCTACTGGGTTTCTCCCCACTGGGTTTCTCTCTACTAGGTTTCTCTCTCTACTAGGTTTCTCTCTCTACTGGGTTTCTCTCTCTCCTGGGTTTCTCCCTCCCTCTCTTTGTGGAGGCTAGCTCTATTTATAGAGGCCCTGGGCCTCTCCCCCAATAATTGAGCGGGAAGGGCGCCAACAATTGGCCATTTTGAAGGGGAACATCTAGTACAAGCTATCCTGACCAAAGGTGGTCTTCGGCTGCCAAAAGCACTGGTGGTGATGCCGCCTTGGGCTCCACGATGACCTCCATCCAGCCGTCCGACTGGCCTGGGTCTCGTTGCACCGGAATGGTAACCTTTGCCTGATACCTTCGCCTGTGCTTGCCCCCTTTGCACCAAAGGGGAAACAAGGACCCTGCACAGGCCGGCGCCCGCCTGACGCCCGCCTGGCCTTGATCGTCATGGCTTGCGTCATGGGATCCTCGAGAGGTACCCTTGCATTGATCTCTCCGCCTCCTCGCGAGCCTGCCTGATGAGGCCGCTCTTGAGGAAGCTTCCTGTCGTCCACCCCGCGAGGCTTGGCCCCTCGTGAGGGTCTTGAGCTTGGGCTGATGAAGATGGCCCGCACTAGGCCCCCACCAGAGCCACGCCGCAGGCTGCAGGCAGGCAAGTCTGGGGACCCCTGTCGGTGTCAAAACCGGCGGATCTTGGGTAGGGGTCCCGAACTGTGCGTCTAGGCCGGATGGTAACAGGGGACAAGGGACACGAAGTTTTACCCAGGTTCGGGCCCTCTCGATGGAGGTAAAACCCTACATCCTTCTTGATTAATATTGATGATATGGGTAGTACAAGAGTAGATCTACCACAAGATCGAGGAGGCTAAACCCTAGAAGCTAGCCTATGGTATGATTGTTGATGTGTACGTTCTCCTACGGACTAAAACCCTCCGGTTTATATAGACATGGGATAGGGTTAGGGTTACATAGAGTCGGTTACAATGGTAGGAGATCTTCATATCCGTATCGCCAAGCTTGCCTTCCACGCCAAGGAAAGTCCCTTCTGGACATGGGACGGAGTCTTCAATCTTGTATCTTCATAGTCCAGGAGTCCGGCTGAAGGTATAGTCCGGCCATCCGAACACCCCCTAATCCAGGACTCCCTCAGTAGCCCGTGAACCAGGCTTCAATGACGATGAGTCCGGCGCGCGTATTGTCTTCGGCATTGCAAGGCGGGTTCCTCCTCTAAGTACTTCATAGAAGATTTTGAACACAAAGATAGTGTCCAGCTTTGCAAAATAAGTTTCCACATATTGCCATAGAGAGAATAATGTTTGCACAAATCTAATCTGCTGACGTATTCCGTAGTGTGACATCACACCACGGCCAAGCTTTTATTCGAACCGTTTTACTGTCCCATCTCAGCGCGTTATGCGAGGTAGTTTCCTTGGCATGTCTTGTTAAGGCAGAGATCGTGTCCCCTTATTCTGGGATTCTCATCAATACGGGCGTGGGTAACCCAACCGCGCCATTGATTACGACGCTTGGGAGATAAGTGAGTTTTACCAGGCTGGTGGGGACGCGTAGTCGCATCCACCCATATAAGGGGATAAGGATCCATCTTTTCACCTACGCCTCCTTTGCCTATCCATTCTTGCGCACTCGAGCTCCAGCGCCCAAGTCCGCACTCCCCACCTCAACCTTCTCCAGCCATGTCCGGAGCGGAAGGCAAGTGGATGGTCTCCTCCGTCACGGAGGGACACATCAAAAAGCTGAGGAAGGCCGGATACCTGTCAAACGACATTGCGTACCGGCTTCCTGAAAAGAGGCAGCTCATCCCCACGCCTAGGCCCCATGAGAGGGTGGTGTTTCTCCCCCATTTCCTCCATGGACTGGGCTTCCCTCTCCACCCATTTGTCCGGGGGCTCATGTTCTACTACGGCCTGGATTTCCACGATCTGGCCCCGAACTTTGTCCTCAACATCTCGGCGTTTATCGTCATGTGCGAGGCCTTCCTCCGCATCCGCCCCCATTTCGGCCTATGGCTCAAGACTTTCAACGTCAAGCCGAAGGTGGTGCGCGGCAGCCAGGCAGAGTGCGGAGGCGCCGTGGTGGGCAAGATGGCCAACGTCCTATGGCTCGAGGGCTCCTTTGTGGAGACCCTGAAGGGGTCGCAATCGGGGTGGTTTTAAATCACCGAGCCGCGCGATGCCGAATGGGTTGCGCCCCCCGAGTTCCGGTCCGGACCCCCAACGCGACTCACGTCCTGGAAAGAGATGGGCCTGTCGTGGGGTAAAAAAGGAGAGCTGACCGGACTCCAAACATGCGTTAAAACCCTGGTGGATAAGAAGCTCAAACTTGTCAACGTAGTCCAGGTTATGCTCATCCGCTTGATCCTGCCGTGCCAACAACGGGCTTTCAACCTATGGGAGTTCGACCCGGCGCGGCACCAGACTCTGACCAGGCTCTTTGACACGACGTACGAAGATGCCTGGAAGGTGCTTTTCAAGGGCGCCGAGGCTCCCGCATTCGCTAGTGAGGATCGCAGATTCAGTGCGCAGCGTCACGCTCTCGCGGTAAACTATTTTTTCCTTTTAGAGGGTATCAGTTTTTCATAGTTTGACTCCATGCGGGATCTAAACTCCCTTACCTTTGACAGGATTGTCAGGTGACATCCGGACAGATCAACTGTCCGGCTACTTTGCCCGAAGGTCCAGCGGATGCTCGCTTGGCGAAGCTGCTGGTTCCGGCACCCTATGTGGTGCCAGAGAAGAAGGTCAAGAAGAAGGCCACGGGGACTCGAAAGAGTGCCCGACGCCCAGAGGTGTCGGATTCATCATCCGAGGAATCCAAGACGCACTCCTCCCGTGAAGACGAGGAGGAGGAAGAAGAGACCCCTCCCCCTCCAGCGGGGGAAGGGAAGAAAAGGAAGGCCGCCCCAACTGGGGAGGCCAAAGGGTCCAAGAAGGGGAAAACCCTTCCTTCGGACTGCTCCACCGACGCCGACAGCGGCAGAGAGGAGTGGGCGCCTTGGGCCAAGCCCCTGGCAAAATCGTAAGTATCCGGATACCAGAGTAATTCATAGTATTTGTTTATTGCACAGCTTTCCCTTACGTTGAATATGTTTATGCAACCCACCCAAAGACCGGCTCGACGCGTCGTCGAGCGGCTCACTGGACTCGTCGGATGTGAACTCGCTTCCGACGGCTTCCTCCCCCGCCCTACGGACGACACCGAAGTGTTGTCTCAACAGGTTCCGAGCCGGGAGGAGGTGGTTCTGGAGGCGCCGCAAGGTGACCTCCTGGACTCCAGGAGTAAAGGTGATGAAGCCCCTCAGGGTTGCATGTCCGGCTCTAGGACGGACACCGCTCCGGAACCTTCAAAGGTTCTAGAGTCCGGCGGGGGACCTCCTTCCAAGAGGAGCAAGTCCATCGTGCCAGCGGCCCCCGTCCAACCGGAGGTGCCGGACAATATGTTGAAGGCGCTCCAAGGCGCCTCCATCGACGAGGAGCACCGTGCTATTATGAGTGCGGTGGTCCAGAAGGTTCAGTCCACCAAAGACGGACTGACTGAAGCTTGTACTAGCCTTTTGACAGGCTTTGAGGTAAGTAAAGAAAGTGTAAATAATAGTACCGCATAGACAGTAGCCCCTGATGCTCTGTTTGGCGTTCGGGAAGAAAAGCTGGATAGAGGATCAAATAGAATTCGTAGGAGTCTAACAAAAATGAGTCAATATGCATATGCAGGCTTGCCTGCTTGCGTCCGCCACACTGACTGCGGAAGTGGACACGCTGAAGCAGAACCTCGAGCGGTCCGAGGAAGAGCTCGAGCGTGCCAAGAAGCAGCTCGAGGACAATGAAGGTAAGAAATACCTTGTTTTTAAATATATATAAAAAGGTGCAATTGCAAAGAATGACAGGATTATCGTGGCTATTTTAGGGGCCACATCTGAAGTGGCGACCCTTAAGCAAGCGCTGGTCGAGGCCGAGAAGAGTGCGGCCTCGGAGCACACCGGGGAGAAGTATGAGGCCAAGGTTGGCAAGGTGCGGCAAGAGCTCCAGGCTCTCATGGAAAACCATGAGAGTTTGGAGCTTGACTCGAAGACGCAAGCATCCGAGCTTGCGGTGGCTATTGAGAATGCTAAATCTGCCAAGGCCGAATCCCAGAAGACCCTCCAGGAGTTGGATGAGGTGAAGAAGATAGCGGCGGGTAAGGCATTCTTTATGCAAAGCAAACACATAAACGTGAGTTACTTGTTACTTACCCGAATCCGGAGCTCTCCAGGAGCGTTCGCAGATCTTCCCCGGAGTGTGTACGATGTCGCCGCATTCTATCGAGCCGAGGAGGGCAGCTCGACAGAGAAGGTGTTCTGGTCTCAGTACGCTGAGGCCGGACACCCTGCGCCCCTGAGCGACCAGCTGAAGCAACTGGTCGAGCTCCGCAAGGCGGCCGAACAAGCCATGAAGGGCCTCATTGTTCGGCTGTGGCCTGGAGGGGCTCTGCCTGGGAGCTACTTCGGGCTGGTGCGGCGGCTGGTGGAGGCCTGTCCAAGGCTTGAAGTCATCAAGCGCTCCATCTGCATTGAGGGTGCCCGTAGGGCCCTTTCCCGTGCTAAGGTGCACTAGGGCAAGCTGGATGCTGAGAAGCTTGTGAAGGACGGGCCACCGCAGGGGAAAGAGCATCGCAAGCCCGATAATTACTATAAGGATGTTCTGAAGGGTGCCCGCCTTGTGGCGGATGAATGTTCTAGGGATGTAATTTTTGAGTGAAACTTGCCCATTTTGTCCTGTGCGCTGAAAACTTGTTTACATGCGCTAAGCAATGCTGTTAGAATTTAAAATATTACCTTCTGTGCGGCTGTTTATCAATTCTGAGAGATGGCGAGTCGTCGGCTTCTGCCCCCGTGCAGCTAGTGCTGGGGTGTTCGGGGATAAATCTGAGCGCTCTTTTTCCCATGTTTGGGTCCTTCAAGGGAGGCGCTCAGCCCAACGAACAAGGCAATCGGACTATAATGTGCGAACACTCTCACTTAGCCATAGAATTCTATAATTTTAAATTTCGGCGAAGCCCCTGGTATTCGGAAGATCGAGTTCGGGGCGCTATCCACGCCTTGACCGGACAGAGCCGGCTCCTCGCCCTAAGGGGCATAAGTCTTTAGGAACTCGAAAATACCTCTCGAACAGCGACCACCTCTCGCTTCATCATGACAGTCAGTTTTAGCTTTCTCCACTGAGGTGCTCGACCCAGCTCAACTGGGGCACAATTGCAGTGGTTCTCCTAGTGCTACCTTAGCCGATATAGCGGAACGTAAGGCACCAAAATATAGGAGCCGGGCAAACCCAACTATTGACCCAAGACATGATTCGGAGACGATGCATATAATGCTATAAGTTCGGGGTGCCACACTTGTTAAAGTGTTCGGACTTCTCACACCATATTGAGGGGTACTAAAGCCCATGGCGTGTTTTGGCTGTACCAACGTGTACGGGTGCAACATGTTGTTAAGGAACATATATAAAGAAAAAAGGTAATGCAAAAATAGACGAAAGCTATGCATTGTTTATTAAAAAGGGTGGCGACTAAAGCAGAACGATACAAATAATGTGATAAGGGGAAGGTTGGACTAGTTAACATGTCCGTTCCAGGGGCAAGCTGCAGGATATTATGCGGAACAGGTATACTACTCGTGATAGAGACCACCTAGGAGTTCCATACTGCGGTGTGGCTTGTCTGCTTCCCTAGTTCTTGCATCGTTTGTGCGACAATTGAACTGCCGAATAGGCCTTCCGAAGGATGGAGTCCTCAAAGTAAGAGAAAATTAAAAAATCGGCAGCCCCTGGTACGGTTTAAGCCGTGTTTTGGGCGTGCCGTGATGGTGCCCCTCCCCATATGCCCATGGTATCTCTAGAGCGTAGTTATGTACGCGAAGTAGTGGCGTCGCCTTTTTGCGAGGGTTGGGGTTGGGGCCGCATTGCTACGCCTGCTCGGATCGTGCGAGGTGGTTTGTTGTAGGTTACTCCGGGCGCGCTTGACGGTGTCCGGTCGTTTAGTGGCCGGACTAGAGAACTGCCTGGAGAGGCTGCTTTGAAATTCCGCTGCAAGGGCCGCCGTGTGCTCCTCCGTTCGGAGGGAGCGTTCGGTGTTTCCATTAACCATAATTACTCCTCGAGGGTCTGGCATCTTGAGCTTAAGGAATGCATAATGCGGTACCGCATTGAACTTAGCGAATGCGGTTCGCCCGAGCAGTGCGTGATAGCCACAGTGAAACGGGACTATGTTGAAGATTAACTCCTCGCTTCGGAAATTATCCGGAGATCCGAAGACCACTTCAAGTGTGACTGAGCCTGTACAGTTGGCCTCTACACCTGGTATTACGCCTTTAAAGGTCGTTTGGTGGGCTTAATCCTGGAGGCATCTATGCCCATTTTCTGCATTGTATCCTGGTAAAGCAGGTTCAGGCTGCTGCCGTCGTCCATGAGGACTCTAGTGAGATGAAATCCGTCAATAATTGGGTCTAGGACCAATGCGGCGAATCCACCATGACGGATGCTAGTGGGATGGTCCCTTCGATAAAAGGTGATCGGGCAGGAGGACCATGGGTTGAACTTTGGGGCGACTGGCTCTACCGCGTAAACGTCCCTTAACGCGCGCTTCCACTCCCTTTTGGGGACGTGGGTTGCGTATATCATGTTCACTGTCCGCACTTGTGGGGGAAAACCCTTCTATCCACTGTTGTTCGACGGCCGGGGCTCCTCGTCGTCATCGCTATGCAGCCCCTTGTCTTCATTTTCGGCGTTTAACTTGCCTGCCCGCTTGAACACCCAAAAAATCCCTGTTGGTGTGATTGGCTGGCTTTTCGGGGGTGCCATGTATCTGGCACGAGCGGTCGAGTATTCGGTCCAAACTGGACGGGCCCCTAGGATTCCTTTTGAATGGCTTTTTCCGCTGACCAGATTTAGAGCCTCTGAATCCGGCATTAATTGCCATATCCTTAGCATTGTCGCCGTTCATGCGGCGCTTCTGCTTGTTGTGACGCGACCTGCCACTATTGTCCCTGGTGTCCGAATTACCAGGGTTCTTGGTCATATTGTTGCTATGAGCAAGCCAACTGTCTTCTCCCGCGCAAAAGCGGGTCATAAGTGTCATGAGTGCTGCCATAGATTTCAGCTTTTCCTGTCCAAGGTGCCGGGCCACCACTCGTCACTGATATTGTGCTTGAAGGCTGCTAGGGCCTTAGCATCCGGACAATCGACTATTTGATATTTCTTTGTTAGGAACCGTGTCCAGAATTGCCTGGCCGATTCCTCTGGCTGCTGAATTACGTGACTTAGGTCATCGGCGTCTGGGGGTCGCACATAAGTGCCCTGGAAATTGTCGAGGAATGCGGCTTCCAGGTCCTCCCAACAGCTGATTGATCCTGTTGGCAAGCTATTAAGACAATGCCGAGCTTGTCCTTTAAGCTTGACTGGGAGGTATTTGATGGCGTGGAAATCATCGCCGCGGGCCATGTGGATATGAAGGAGATAATCCTCGATCCATACCGCAGGATCTGTTGTGCCATCACATGATTCGATGTTTACGAGTTTGAAACCCTCGGGGATTTGATAATCCATTATTTCGTCTGTAAAGCAGAGTGGGTGTGCGGCGCCTCTGTACTGGGCTATATCGTGACGTAGCTCCACTGAGCCTTGTCTACTGTGTTCGGCCCCGCCGAATTTGTGGCCGGTGTGATGGTTACCGTCTCGAGCCGTGGGGCGCCCACGTGATCCGTAGATCGATCTTGTTTGCCTTGCCTTGTCCTCCAACATGTCTCGTAAGTCCGGCGCATATTCCCATGCCTTGGTACGGGGTGCGGCTTGATTGGAGGGCCGAGAGGCCTCTCTGTCGCGACCACGAGGTGGCCGGTCAGCCGCTTCAAGTGCTTCCTCCTCTAATCGGGGTACCAACCTGCGCTTTGGTTAGCTCTTGGAGGGGTGTTCGAGTTTATGCTCTTCGACCGCAAGGACTTCAGTCCATCTGTCGACTAGCAAATCTTGATCAACTCTAAGTTGTTGCTGTTTTTTCTTGAGGCTTCTTGCCGTGGCCATAAGCCTGCGTTGAAAACACTTTTGCTCGACGGGATCCTCTGGCACGACGAATTCGTCGTCGTCGAGGCTTGCCTCGTCTTCGGAGGGAGGCATATAATTATCATCCTCGACCTCTCTGTCTGCCGCTCTCTCATGAGGGCTGGTTTCTCCATCCTCCTGTGCTAAATCTTGCTGGAGGGGGTTTTCTTGGGCACTTTCCGGAGTATTATTATCTCCCGTGCTAGAATCACCTTGTTTGTTTTGGCGGGATTTTGAGCGGCGCCGCTCACGCCGGCACTTAGGCTATTTCTTGGAGGGGTCATCCTCCGCTGTTGCATCGCCATCTCCCTCTTTTGGGGGTCCACCATGTATATGTCATACGATGAGGTGGCTTTCCAGGGCCTAGTAGGTGCTGGTTCTTCATCATCTCCTTCATCGGCGTCCATACCATCGATGTCTTCGGAGTCGAAGTAGAGCATGTCTGTTAAGTCGTCGACAGTGGCTATAAAGTGGGTGGTGGGTGGGCTTTGAATTTCTTCATCGTCCGTACCCCAAACTTGCTGACCGTAGTCCGGCCAGGGCTCTCCTGATAAAGAGAGAGACTTCAGTGACTTCAGGATATCGCCGAAAGGCGAGTGCTGAAAGATGTCCACGGCAGTGAACTCCATGATCGGCGCCCAATCGGATTCGATTGGCAGGGGCGCGGAGGGTTCGGAGTCCGGAGAGGAGTCCGGCTCCTTGGAGTCACGAGTCTCGCAGAGTAAGGGGCTGGTGCTTGGCTCGATCGCCGTTGGGGTTGCAGCCCCGAAGGTGGCGTCCAACCGCCCATCCTCGATCGGCGTAGTTGGCTCCGAATTAAGAGTCAGAGCCGATGCGGGTGCGGCCTCCAGGGCACTGTTCGGTGGCAGAGCTAGATCATGCGCGCCGTGACAGTGCAGCGCGCTCGGGAGTGGCTCGAATTCGTCGAAGATCAAGTCCCCGCGGATGTCAGCCGTGTAGTTTAAACTTCCAAATCTGACCTGACGGCCAGGGGCGTAGCTTTCGATCTGCTCCAGATGGCCAAGCGAATTGGCCCGCAGTGCGAAGCCGCCGAAGACGAAGATCTGTCCGGGGAGGAAGGTCTCACCCTTGACTGCATCTCTATCGATGATCGTCGGAGCCATCGAGTCTGATGGTGACGGCACAGAGGAACTCTCAATGAAAGAACCAATGTTGGTGTCAAAACCGGCAATCTCAGGTAGGGGGTCCCGAACTGTGCGTCTAGGCCGGATGGTAACAGGAGACTAGGGACACGAAGTTTTACCCAGGTTCAGGCCCTCTCGATGGAGCTAAACCCTACGTCCTGCTTGATTAATATTGATGATATGGGTAGTACAAGAGTAGATCTACCACGAGATCGAGGATGCTAAACCCTAGAAGCTAGCCTATGGTATGATTGTTGATGTGTACGTTGTCCTACGGACTAAAACCCTTCGGTTTATATAGACACCGGATAGGGTTAGGGTTACATAGAGTCGGTTACAATGGTAGGAGATCTTCATATCCGTATCGCCAAGATTGCCTTCCACGCCAAGGAAAGTCCCTTCCGGACACGGGACGGAGTCTTCAATATTGTATCTTCATAGTCCAGGAGTCCGGCTGAAGGTATAGTCCGTCCATCCAGACACCCCCTAATCTAGGACTCCCTCAACCCCCGTTCTCAGAATGCCGACACCAGTGATCCATTTATGGACTAGTGCAAGCCTCTCAGAGTTGGAATATATGCTTTGATAGTGTGATCAAAGCATATGGTTTTATACAGACTTTACAAGAAAGTGAGTGGGAGCTCTATAGCATTTCTAATATTATATGTGGATGACATATTGTTAATTGGAAATGATATAGAATTTCTAGAAAGCATAAAGGGATATTTGAATAAAAAAATTTCAATGAAAGGCCTCGGTGTAGCTGCTTATATATTGGGCATCAAGATCTACAGAGATAGATCAAGACGCTTAATTGGAATTTCACAAAGCACATACCTTGATAAAGTTTTGAAGAAGTTCAAAATGGATCAGTCAAAGAAAGGGTTCTTGCCTGTGTTACAAGGTGTGAAGTTGAGTCAGACTCAATGCCTGATACGTATCCAACGTATCTATAATTTTTGATTGTTCCATGCTATTATATTATCAACCTTGGATGTTTTAGATGCATTTATATGCTATTTTATATGATTTTTTGGGACTAACCTATTAACCTAGAGCCCAGTGCCAGTTTCTGTTTTTCCTTGCTTTAGAGTATCATAGAAAAGGAAAATCAAATGGAGTCCAATTGACCTGAAACTTCACGGAACTTATTTTTGGACCAGAAGAAGCCCACAGAGTATCGGAGTTGGACCATGAGAATCCTGGGCTGCCCACGAGGGTGGGGGGCTCGCCCACCCCCTAGGCGCGTCCCCCTGCCTCGTGGACAGCATGGAGGTCCACCGACGTACTTCTTCCTCTCATATATACCCATATACCCTAAAAACATCGAGGACCACAATAGATCGGCAGTTCCACCACCAGAAGCCTCCGTAGCCACCGAAAACCAATCTAGACCCATTCCGGCACCCTGCCGGATGGGGGAGTCCCTCTCTGGTGGCCATCTTCATCATCCCGGTGCTCTCCATTACGAGGAGGGAGTAGTTCTCCCTCGGGGCTGAGGGTATGTATCAGTAGCTATGTGTTTGATCTCTCTCTCGTGTTCTTGAGGTGGTACGATCTTGATGTATCGCGAGCTTTGCTATTATAGTTGGATCTTATGATGTTTCTCCCCCTCTACTCTCTTGTAATGGATTTAGTTTTCCCTTTGAAGTTATCTTATCGGATTGAGTCTTTAAGGATTCGAGAACACTTGATGTATGTCTTGCGTGGGATAACCGTGGAGACAATGGGTTATTCTATTGATTCACTTGATGTATGTTTTGGTGATCAACTTGCGGGTTCCGCCCATGAAGCTATGCATAGGGGTTGGCACACGTTTTCGTCTTGACTCTCCGATAGAAACTTTGGGGCACTCTTTGAAGTACTTTGTGTTGGTTTGAATAGATGAATCTGAGATTGTCTGGTGCATATCATATAATCATACCCATGGATACTTGAGGTGACATTGGAGTATCTAGGTGACATTAGGGTTTTGGTTGATTTGTGTCTTAAGGTGTTATTCTAGTACGAACTCTAGGGCTGTTTGTGACACTTATAGGAATAGCCCAACGGATTGATTGGAAAGAATAACTTTGAGGTGGTTTTGTACCCTACCATAATCTCTTTGTTTGTTCTCCGCTATTAGTGACTTTGGCGTGACTCTTTGCTGCATATTGAGGGATAGTTATGTGATCCAATTATGTTATTATTGTTGAGGGAACTTGCACTAGTGAAATCATGAACCCTAGACCTTGTTTCAACGCAATGCAATACCGTTTGTGCTCACTTTTACCATTAGTTACCTTGCTGTTTTTATATTTTCAGATTACAAAAACCTTTATCTACTATCCATATACCACTTGTATCACCATCTCTTCGCCGAACTAGTGCACCTATACAATTTACCATTGTATTGGGTGTGTTGGGGACACAAGAGACTCTTTGTTATTTGGTTGCAGGGTTGCTTGAGAGAGACCATCTTCATCCTATGCCTCCTACGGATTGATAAACCTTAGGTCCTCTACCTAAGGGAAATTTGCTACTATCCTACAAACCTCTGCACTTGGAGGACCAACAACGTCTACAAGAAGAAGGTTGTGTAGTAGACATCAAGCTCTTTTCTGGCGCCGTTGCCGGGGATGTGAGTGCTTGAAGGTATATCTTTAGATCTTGCAATCGAATATTTTTGTTTCTTGTTTTATCACTAGTTTAGTTTATAAAAGAAAACTATAAAAAATATGGAATTGAGTTTGCCTCATACGCTTCATCTTTTTAATATCTTTCGTGAGTTTGATGGAAAATAAAATTGTGCCAAAGTGTTAGAAGAAGAATGCAATAAAATGTTTGGCACTAAATCTTTGAATGATGAGCATGATTGCAATGTTGTTAGTATGAACTTCTTGAATATCCATAGTACTAATGATGATTGCACTAGTTATGATGAAAATGTCTCCTATAAACATGTCAATTTTGTGGAGTGCATTGGGTTTGCAAGTACACACCAAATAGGGAAGATAGATATTGCACGAGGCATAAGCATTTAGAAACTAAATGGTTGCAAGAAAGGCTAGAAGTTTGTGCTGAAAATTTAAAGTTTCTTAGCCGTACTTGTGAACTTTGCAATGAACATGGTCATTTCAGTACCCAATGCAAATTGTTTCATGATCGTATCATGTCCAAAAATTGTGATGACTTGATTTCCCTTTCACATCATAATGAACTTAGTTTGCTCTTGGGTTATGAAGAAATAAAATGTATAACTAAGGTTATTCCAGAATTTGCCCTTGATAGAGTTCTTCATTTTGATCTAGAGGAAATTTATATGTATTGTGCGGTGAATTGTATTGAAAATCCTTATATCGCCAATTACATAAAGAAAAGAAAAAAATAGAATATGAAGAGAATACTAATGAAAGGGAAGAGACTTCCCAATATCCTCCTATTATTTCTTATGATGAATCAGGTAACGAGGAGGAGCCTTCTATTCAACCAATCTCATTAATAAGGAGCTCCAAAAATAGGATTGAACCCACACATGATGTGGTGAAGAAGAAGAAAAGAAAAAGGAAGAGAGGTAAAAAGATATCTCTCCCAAATAATGCTGCTCCTATTACTGTTGTGCCTCATGAAAATATAATTGTGGAAGATGATGCACTTGATGATGATCTCGTTGTGCCTATTGCTTATTGTGATGATTATGGTTGGGAAGATAATGATACTTCTTATGATCTTGAAAATATTTTTGGCACTTGCTTGGAAGAATATGATAATTGCTATACTATTGGTGCTATCTATACTATTAATGATGAGGGTGATTATGCTTATGATATGAAAAGGCCCAAGCTTGGGGATGCTATGTTTGATGAAGATGATGTTTTTGAGAATATATTTGCTGCAACTTAAGTTTGTCCCAAGCTTGGGGATGCTACGTTTAATGAAGATGATACTTTTAGTCTCCCAAGTTTTGATATGCAAATTTATAATGATGATAGCATGCCTCCTGCTTATGATGATTATATTGATGAAAGTGTGTTTGGAAGAGTGTCAACTTTAGGAAGTAATGATCCCACTATTTTGGAGGATGTTGAATCTTATTATGATAATTATAAAAGTGGATTTGGAGAGGTCATGGCTTTATTTAGTGATGATTCCACTATCTTGGAAGAGGTTTCAATTGATTATGATGAGAACAAAGTTGCTATCTATGATGATTATTGTGATGACTTGTATGCTTTTAAGAATAACGATAACCATGAAACTTGTCATCATGATTTTAATTTTCAATTGGATTATGCCTCACATGATAGTTATTTTGTTGAGTTTGCTCCCACTATTATGAATGAGAAGAATTTTGCCTATGTGGTGAGTAGTAAATTTTCTATGCTTGTAGATTATGAAAAGTATGTTTTATGTGATGGTTATATTATTGAATACATTCATGATGCTACTGAAAATTATTATGAGGGAGGAATATATGCTTGTAGGAATTGCAATAATATCAAGTTTCCTCTCTACGTGCTTAAAGTTTCGAAGTTATGCTTGTTTTGCCCTCCTATACTAGTTGATTATTG
The DNA here is from genome assembly GCF_002162155.2 of Triticum dicoccoides. NCBI lineage: Eukaryota > Viridiplantae > Streptophyta > Magnoliopsida > Poales > Poaceae > Triticum > Triticum dicoccoides. Next base: position 662,127,856 of record NC_041382.1, on the reverse strand, counting down.
TTCCCATAAGTTGTTTGCTCACAAAATCCCTATGCATAGGAAGTGGGTTAGACTTAAATGTGCTAGTCATATTTTTAATGATGCTCTCTTTACGTTACAATTCTTATCTTTTATGCGAGCATTGTTGAAATCATCATGCCTAGCTAGGGGCGTTAAATGATAGCGCTTGTTGGGAGGCAACCAATTTTATTTTAGCTCCTTGCTTTTTTTCCTGTTTAGTAATAAATAATTTATCTAGCCTCTGTTATTTATGAGTTTTTATCTTTTAGTTAGTGTTTGTGCCAAGTAGAACCGTTGGGAATACTTGGGGAAAGTCTTGTTGATCTTCCTGTAAAAAACAGAAACTCTAGCGCCCACGAGATTAGCTGCCATTTTTTATTGGAGAGTGATATTTAGTCAATTATTTTTGAATATGATTAATAGATAAATTACTAACGTCCAGAAATTTATTTGAGAATTTTATGAGTTCCATAAGTATACGTTTGATCCAGATTACTACAGACCGTTCTGTTTTTGACAGATTGTGTTTTCGATGTGTTGTTTGCTTATTTTGATGAATCTATGAGTAGTATCGGAGGGTATGAACCATAGATACGTTGGAATACAGTAGATATTACACCAATATGAATTTAGAATGAGTTCACAACAGTACCTAAGTGGTGATTTATTTTCTTATACTAACGGGGCTTACGAGTTTTCTGTTAAGTTTTGTGTTGTGAAGTTTTCAAGTTTTGGGTAAAGATTCGATGGACTATGGAATAAGGAGTGGCAAGAGCCTAAGATTGGGGATGCCCAGGGGACCCCAAGGTAATATTCAAGGACAACCAAGAGCCTAATCTTGGGGATGCCCCAGATGGCATCCCCTCTTTCGTCTTCGTTCATCGGTAACTTTACTTGGAGCTATATTTTTATTCGCCACATGATATGTGTTTTGCTTGGAGTGTCATTTTATTTTATTTAGTTTTGCTTGCTGTTTTAATAAAATACCAAGATCTGAAATTCTTAAATGTTAGAGAGTCTTCACATAGTTGCATAATTATTCGACTACTCCTTGATCTTCACTTATATCTTTTGGAGTAATTTGTCATTTGCTCTAGTGCTTCGCTTATATCCTTTTAGAGCATGGAGGTGGTTTTATTTTATAGAAATTAATGAAATATCATGCTTCACTTATATTATTTTGACATTCTTTATAACAGCATGGTAATTTGCTTTGGTTATGAAACTAGTCCTAATATGATGGGCATCCAAGAGGGATATAATAAAAACTTTCATATAAAGTGCATTGAATACTATGAGAAGTTTGATAATTGATAATTGTTTTGAGATATGGAGATGGTGATATTAGAGTCATGATAGTTGAGTAGTTGTGAATTTGAGAAATGCCTGTGTTGAAGTTTGTGATTCCCGTAGCATGCACGTATGGTGAACTGTTATGTTAAGAAGTCAGAGCATGATGTATTTATTGATTGTCCTCCTTATGAGTGGCGGTCGGGGACAAGCGATGGTCTTTTCCTACCAATCTACCCCCCTAGGAGCATGCGTGTAGTACTTTGTTTCGATAACTAATAGGTTTTTGCAATAAGTATGTGAGTTCTTTATGACTAATGTTGAGTCCATGGATTATACGCACTCTCACCCTTCCACCATTACTAGCCTCTCTAGCACCGCGCAACTTTCACCGGTACCATACACCCACCATATACCTTCCTCAAAACAGCCACCAGACCTACCTATCATGGCATTTCCATAGCCATTCCGAGATATATTTCCATGCAATTATCCACCGTTCTGTTTATTATGTCACGCTCCATCATTATCATATTTCTTTGCATGATCATGTATTTGTGGAAAAGCCACCGGTCATAATTCTTACATACATGTCACTCTTGAGTCATTGCACATCCCGGTACACCGCCGGAGGCATTCATATAGAGTCATAATTTGTTCCAAGTATCGAGTTGTAACTATTGAGTTGTAAGTAAATAAAAGTGAGATGATCATCATTATTAGAGCATTGTCCCAGTGAGGAAAGGATGATGGAGACTATGATCCCCCCATAAGTTGGGATGAGACTCCAGACGAAAAATAAAAAAAAGAGAAAGAGGCCATAAAAAGAAGAAGAGAAAAGGCCCAAATAAAAAAATAAAAAAAATAAAAAAATGAGAGAAAAAGAGAGAAGGGGCAATGCTACTATCCTTTTACCACACTTGTGCTTCAAAGTAGCACCATGATCTTCATGATAGAGAGTCTCCTATGTTGTCACTTTCATATACTAGTGGGAATCTTTCATTATAGAACTTGGCTTGTATATTCCAATGATGGGCTTCCTCAAAATGCCCTAGGTCTTCGTGAGCAAGCAAGTTGGATGCACACCCACTTAGTTTCTTTTTAAGCTTTCATACACTTATAGCTCTAGTGCATCCGTTGCATGGCAATCCCTACTCACTCACATTGATATCTATTGATGGGCATCTCCATAGCCCGTTGATACGCCTAGTTGATGTGAGACTATCTTCTCCTTTTTGTCTTCTCCACAACCACCATTCTATTCCACCTATAGTGCTATATCCATGGCTCACGCTCATATATTGCGTGAAGATTGAAAAAGTTTGAGAACATCAAAAGTATGAAACAATTGCTTGGCTTGTCATCAGGGTTGTGCATGATTTAAATATGTTGTGTGGTGAAGATGGAGCATAGCCAAACTATATGATTTTATAGGGATAGCTTTCTTTGGCCCTGTTATTTTGAGAAGATATGATTGCTTTGTTAGTATGCTTGAAGTATTATTATTTTTATGTCAATACTAGCACATATGCTCGTGCGTTGCAACAGGAGGGTTATAACTATGTTTAAAAAAACTGGAACTATGTTAAACCACCACACATGTTGTGCTATGGAGTAAGTAAATGCTAGCTGTCATGAATTAGGATTGCCCAAGTAACAAACTAGATTGTAGGAGAAGAGTCGCTAATGACAAAAATGCTTCATCAACGTGGTTCTTGGAGATGGGACTCATGGAACATGATAGCAGTTGCTAGAGAAAGATAGTATGACGTTCCTCCAACACCATGTTGAGAACTCACCCGATGGCATGCCAAGCACCAATTCGGGTTGCTAATGTTATGGGCATCGCCGTCGCGGCTAAAGGAGACCATGTGAGGGAGGAGTTTGGACATAGGCGCACAAGGAGGGGTTAATATTATAGGTGTTGGTCTACAAACAATTCAGTCCATGCACTTAAGATTTACGGCCCTGGAAGAAATTTAGCACACCAAAAGCAATGCATTATCTGAAAATAGCTTTGCTAAAAATTAGTTCCTTTTGAGACCTAAGGAAGACACCCAATAAAAAATACAATAAATACATGATTGATGCACCTTTCAGATTATTGTTTCTCATCCCATAAAATTAGCATAGGCCGGTTTAGATGTCATGCATGCAACGGGGGGTACACAAAGGCACAATCCCGTTTAAATATCAAATGCATAGAGAGGGGTGTATGCCCTTGTATATTTAATCCCACAAATTGTTCCAATTAATATCCATGCATGCCCACAAGTTATACTCTTGTTTCGCACCCTTATTCCTTATTCAGCCCACAATTGACTCACCTTTAATCCATGTTTATTGTCATGCAGCCTCCTATAGCCTCTTTTAATCCCAAAAATTATTCCAATTAATATCCATGCATGCTCGTGATTAAAGGCAGCGCACAATTCCTGCATTTTATGTCATTCACAGCGAGGCACCTCCTTCGTCCTGGTTAATTCCCGATTTCTCGTGTTGCCAGGCTACTCGCGAACATACAAGAATTGGTAGAATTTGATGTAAGAAGTCGAGGTGGGATTATTAAATTATGGAACCTGTGCGTCCTTCACCCGTCATATATTTTCCCGAAGCTTTCCAATGAAAACATGAATTGACGCTTAACCTAGCTCGCCACTGCAGCGACTTCTACTACATGAGGTCTTGAGTTTGATTCTCCACTTTGCCTATTAACTTTTTCTTTGTTTTGCTGTAGTAGGCCCAATTGCGCGCCTGGTGGCCCATAACAGTAGCACGCAGCAACTACCTGGCCCACTGCGCGAATATTTTTTGTTTTGATAGCATATAAGAAAATTAGTACCACCTCGGATTTTCAAAATTCTCAAAAAATATAATATGGGTGAACGGATGAAAAATTTGGAGAAACGCACCTTGCTTTATTAGTAGGTATAGATTAAACTTTTGTCTTGAATCTTATGGATCTGAATATTCTTGCCACAATAAAGAGAACTACATGGATAAATATGTTATGTAGCATTCCACATCAAAAATTCTGTTTTTATCATTTACCTACTCGAGGACGAGCATCAATTAAGCTTGGGGATGCTGATACGTCTCCAATGCATCTATAATTTTTGATTGTTCCATGCTATTATATTATCAACCTTGGATGTTTTATATGCATTTATATGCTATTTTATATGATTTTTGGGACTAACCTATTAACCTAGAGCCCAGTGCCAGTTTTTGTTTTTTCCTTGTCTTAGAGTATCGCAGAAAAGGAAAATCAAACGGAGTCCAATTGACCTGAAACTTCACGGAACTTATTTTTGGACCAGATGAAGCCCATGGAGTATCGGAGTTGGACCACGAGACTCCCGGGCTGCCCACGAGGGTGGGGGCGTGCCCACCCCCTGGGCCCGCCCCTGCCTCGTGGACAGCCCGGAGGTCCACCAACGTACTGCTTCCTCCCATATATACCCATATACCCTAAAAACATCAGGGAGCACAATAGATCGGGAGTTCCGCCGCCAGAAGCCTCTGTAGCCACCAAAAACCAATCTAGACCCGTTCCGGCACCCTGCCGGAGCGGAGAATCCCTCTCCGGTGGCCATCTTCATCATGCCAGTGCTCTCCATGATGAGGAGGGAGTAGTTCTCCCTCGGGGCTGAGGGTATGTACCAGTAGCTATGTGTTTGATCTATCTCTCTCTCGTGTTCTTGAGATGGTACAATCTTGATGTATCGCAAGCTTTGCTATTATAGTTGGATCTTATGATGTTTCTCCCCCTCTACTCTCTTGTAATGGATTGAGTTTTCCCTTTGAAGTTATCTTATCAGATTGAGTCTTGAAGGATTTGAGAACACTTGATGTATGTCTTGCGTGGGATAACCGTGGTGACAATGGGTTATTCTATTGATTCACTTGATGTATGTTTTGGTGATCAACTTGCGGGTTCCCGCCCATGAACCTATGCATAGGGGTTGGCACAAGTTTTCATCTTGACTCTCTGGTAGAAACTTTGGGGCACTCTTTGAAGTACTTTGTGTTGGTTTGAATAGATGAATCTGATATTGTGTGATGCATATCGTATAATCATACCCATGGATACTTGAGGTGACATTGGAGTATCTAGGTGACATTAGGATTTTGGTTGATTTGTGTCTTAAGGTGTTATTCTAGTACGAACTCTAGGGCTGTTTGTGACACTTATAGGAATAGCCCAACGGATTGATTGGAAAGAATAACTTTGAGGTGGTTTCGTACCCTACCATAATCTCTTTGTTTGTTCTCTGCTATTAGTGACTTTGGGGTGACTCTTTGTTGCATGTTGAGGGATAGTTATGTGATCCAATTATGTTATTATTGTTGAGGGAACTTGCACTAGTGAAAGTATGAACCCTAGGCCTTGTTCCAACGCGTTGCAATACCGTTTGTGCTCACTTTTATCATTAGTTACCTTGCTGTTTTTATATTTTCAGATTACAAAAACCTTTATCTACTATCCATATACCACTTGTATCAACATATCTTTGCCGAACTAGTGCACCTATACAATTTACCATTGTATTGGGTGTGTTGGGGACACAAGAGACTCTTTGTTATTTGGTTGTAGGGTTGCTTGAGAGAGACGATCTTCATCCTACTCCTCCTATGGATTGATAAACCTTAGGTCATCCACTAGAGGGAAATTTGCTACTGTCCTACAAACCTCTGCACTTGGAGGCCCAACAATGTCTACAAGAAGAAGGTTGTGTAGTAGACATCAAGCTCTTTTCTGGCGTCGTTGCCCGGATGTGAGTGCTTGAAGGTATATCTTTAGATCTTGCAATCGAATCTTTTTGTTTCTTGTTTTAGCACTAGTATAGTTTATAAAAGAAAACTATAAAAAATATGGAATTGAGTTTAAATAGAGCTTGTCATAAATGGTTACGTCGATGCTAGCTTTGACACTGATCCGGATGACTCTAAGTCGCAAACATGATACATATTTATATTATACGGTGGAGCTCTCAGTTGGTGCAGTTCCAAGCAGAGCGTCATGGCGACGTGTGTAGCGGAGCACATAGCTGCTTCGGAAGCAGCGAATGAAGCAGTCTAGATGAAGGAGTTCATATCTGATCTAGGTGTAATACCTAGTGCATGGGGTCCAATGAAAATCTTTTGTGACAATACTGGAGCAATTGCCTTAGAGAAGGAATCCAGATTTCACAAGAGAACCAAACACATCAAGATACACTTCAACTGCATCCACGATCAAGTCAAGGAGGGAGACATGGAGATTTGCAAAATACATACGGATCTGAATGTTGCAGACCCGTTGACTAAGCCTCTTCCACGAGCAAAACATGATCAACACCATGACTCCATGGGTGTTAGAATCATTACAATGTAATCTAGATTATTGACTCTAGTGTAAGTGGGAGACAGAATGAAATATGCCCTAGAGGCAATAATGAAGTTGTTGTTTATATTTCCTTATATCATGATAAATGTTTATTATTCATGCTAGAATTGTATTAACCGGAAACTTGATACACGTGTGAATACATAGACAAAACAAAGTGTCCCTAGTATGCCTCTACTTGACTAGCCCGTTAATCAAAGATGGTTAATTTCCTGACCATAGACATGTGTTGTCATTTGATGAATGGGATCACATCATTAGGAGAATGATGTGATGGACATGACCCATCTGTTAGCTTAGCATAATGATCGTTAAGTTTTATTGCTATTTCTTTCTTCATGACTTATTCATATTCTTTGACTATGAGATTATGCAACTCCTGAATATCGGAGGAACAACTTGTGTGCTATCAAATGTCACAACGTAACTGGGTGATTATAAAGATGCTCTATAGGTGTCTCCGAAGGTGTTTGTTGGGTTGGCATAGATCAAGATTAGGATTTGTCACTCCGAGTTTCGGAGAGGTATCTCTGGGCCCTCTCGGTAATACATATCATGATAAGCCTTGCAAGCAATGTGACTAATGAGTTAGTTGCGGGATTATGCATTACGAAACGAGTAATGGGACTTGCCGGTAACGAGATTGAACTAGGTATGAAGATACTGACGATCGAATCTCGGGCAAGTAACATATCGATGACAAAGGGAATAACTTATGTTGTCCTTGCGGTTTGATCGATAAAGATCTTCGTAGAATATGTAGGAACCAATATGAGCATCTAGGTTCCGCTGTTGGTTATTGATCAGAGATGTTTCTCGGTCATGTCTACATAGTTCTCGAACCCATAGGGTCTGCATGCTTAATGTTCGATAACTATTTGTATTATGAATTATGTGTTTTAGTGACCGAAGTTTGTTCGGAGTCCCAGATGAGATCACATACATGACGAGGAGTCTCGAAATGGTCGAGAGGTAAAGATTGATATATTGGATGATGGTATTCGGACACCGGAATGGTTCCGAAATGTTTCTGGTATTTTTCGGAGTACCGGCAGGTTATCGAAACCCCCCGGGAAAGTAATGGGCCTACATGAGCCATATGTGTGGGCGTTCTGGGAACGGGGATCCCGAGACTTGCCTGCCTGTGGCGTGGCTCAAGTGGGGGCCCAGCGCGGCCCATCTTCATCAACGCAAGCTCAAGACCCTCGCGAGGGGCCAAGCCTCACAGGGCGGATGACAGGAAGCTTCCTCAGAGGCAGCCTCATCAGGCAGGCTCGCGAGGAGGTGGAGAGATCAAGGCAGGGGTACCTCACGAGGAACCCGTGACGCAAGCCATGACGATCGAGACCAGGCGGGCGCCAGGCGGGCGTCGGCCTGTGCAGTGTCCTTGTTTCCCCTTTGGTGCAAAGGGGGCAAGTACAGGCCAAGGCATCGGGCAAAGGTTGCCATTCCGGTGCAACAAGACCAAGACCAGCAGAGCGGCAGGACGGAGGTCACCGTGGAGCCCACGACAGCGTCATCACAAGTGCTTTTGGCAGCCGAAGACCACCTTTGGTCAGGATAACTTGTACTATATGTTCCCCTTCAAAATGGCCAAATGTTGGCGCCCTTCCCGCTCATTATTTGGGGAGAGGCCCAGGGCCTCTATAAATAGAGCTAGCCACCACAGAGTAGGAGAGAGATCTGGTAGGACCCTAGCAGAGAGAGAGAGAGAGGCGACGGAACTCACCCTAGCAGTTCATCGCACCAGCTCAAGAACACCTCACGCGAGGCTGTTCTTCCCTTGTACTATTCATCATCAGCCCCTGAGGCAATCCACCACACCACACACTGGACTAGGGTATTACACCACAACGGTGGCCCGAACCAGTATAAACCTCGTGTCTCCTATGTTGTTCATCATTTTCATCTTAGTTCGCACAAGAGGATCGGACATAGATCGGTAGGGGAGAGATCTCCGCGCGCACCCCAGTGTTCGAACCTCAAGGGTCTGCCGAAACCCGAAATCCAACATTTGGCGCACCAGGTAGGGGTGCGCCGGAGTCCTCCCTCCTGAAGACCCGCTCTCCCCCAACATCGCATCCCGCCCTCATGGCGGACAACGCGCCACCCGCTCCAGCAACGGATGTCGACACCAGGGCCAGGGGGCTCCGGGCCTTGGCCCCCGCCTTGCGACAGGTGCAGTGGCTGCGCAAGTTCAGGCCCGAGACGCCGCCGCGCTACGACGGCACGACAGACCCGATGGTTTTCCTCCTGGCGTACGAGGAGGCCGTCCTCAGAGCCGGGGGCAACGACCGGGTGATGGTCAGCTGGTTACCCATGGCCCTCACCGGCATCCCGCGCGCGTGGCTCCTCCACCTGCCGACGGCCTCTGTCACCTCCTGGGAGGAGCTGCGCGACCTCTTCCTCGCCCGTTTCACCGCACCAGCGCCGCCCGTCGTCGTAGCTCTCCTGGGTGGCACCCAGGCACCACCCTCGAGCCATCACGTCAAGCCGTTCACCCGCCGGATCAGGACCGCCTATCGGAGTAATGGGCCACGGGTAGGCCAACCCGAGCCCCAGAACCTTTCAAGACATCGGGGCAGGCTGCGCCCCTCAAGACCCCAGGACGAAGAGCCGCCTTCTGAGGAGTCGACGGCAAGACGGCCGACTGCCCGCTCACGGCCGAGGCCCAGGGACGACTTCAGGATAAAGCCGACTCCCGACTGTCGACTTCCAGAGAAGCCGGCTTTGGGGAGTTGGCATGCGACTCCAACAAACCCCATGACCTCATCAAAGGGGACGGGGCAGGGGCGTGGCTACAACGAAGCCCACCCCCGCCCCTTACCAAGGGCAGGCATGGCCACAGCACGTCGTACCCCGGAAGATCTCCGTGCGGCATGGTACTGTTGCCATGCCGGCCCTGACATCAGCACCGTAGGGCCGAATCCTGCACCCACGACGGCTTGTCTGTACGGCCTAGAGGCAGCAGGCCCCACCAGTCAGTGAGACCCCGGGAGACGGCAGGAGAACAACCAGTCGGACCCGTCGGGAGTCGGCCCGGGGGAGTCGGCCGAGCCCTCCCCTAGGGCCCACACGCCATTTATCAAGATGTGATGGGGAGTGGCGACAGTGATCGCCCGCCGGGCGGCGGGGCTGTTGCCACGACCTCATGATCAAGCCCGCGTCATTAGAAGCACGGCTAGAGAAATCAGCAGCCGGGAAGACCCACCCGCGACGGACGCGGCCTGTCGGCTCCATACTAGGCCAGTCGGCGGGCCCCAGCGGTCGGCAGAGAAGATGGAGGCCAGAGGCACTGAAGGCTGGGCCCGCGTCCAGCCGGATTACCATTGTACCCCTGGGGGTAGGCCTATATAAACCCCCCAGGGCACCCATGCAAAGAGTTGGAACCCATTAGCTCTAGGCCAGATCATATAGAAGGGAGAGAGCTAGCCTTGCCCTCTCCTACCTCCAAGAAACAGCTCAAGGAGCAACCGTGTAAACACTTTGCCATAGTGATCATGCGGAGACCCCGCAGAGCAGCAGTAGGGGTATTATCTCCTCGGAGAGCCCTGAAGATGGGTAAGATTCGCCGACGTGCATGTCTTCGCCTCATCCCGTTTCCAGGCACCGGCGACGTTCTACTCGCCCCCACCATGATAAGCCATCCTTTGGCATATGTCGCACCAATCCCCCGATATTTGGCGCCCACCATGGGGCCTGGTGCACCGCCGTCCGGAGACCTGTTCTGGACGGGAACCCTTTTTCTCCCTGGCGAGCGCAGCCAGCCAGGCACGCCAGATGGAGTTTGCACCGACGCGTTAAGAGGCGTTGAGATCGCCTGCGCGGCCAACTCCTTGGCCAAACTTGTCGGTGAGGTCCGCCTCTTCGATGAACCTGCGTCCAACGCAGGCCCGGGCGGCCCCGAGAACCTCCTCGCGGGCCTCCTCGATCAACTCCATGTTACCGGCGAGCCTGCCGTAGACTTGGAGTCCGTAGGCCCCACCGACCCGATGCTGGTCGACTCCGACACCGCGTCGCTCGACGCGTTCCCCACCAATGTGGTGGTCTACGACAAACCTCTCCCTCGCGCGGAGAGCATCGGAAACACCGTCACCGAGGTGCTAGTCATCAGTCATGACGAGCTCCTCGGCGGAGGAGCGCACGACTCACTCGGTGCGGCGCTGCAAGACCTAACTGCGCCCATTTCGGAAGACACTGACGCAGAGACGTTGGAGGCGCCGCGCCTTTAGCTCATTTATGGCGCGAAGAAGCTGGCCAGCATGAGGCGCTTGTCAGAAGCCTACCAGCGGGAGATGGATCGCGCCGTCGGCGGCTCGCCGGCCCCGGCGGGGCCTAGCCGCCTTGGCGCGGTCCAGCAGCACGGCGTAGCCTTCGCCAACCTGTTTGGGGCAAGCCGCCCTGTGTACGCTACACCAGCAGAGAACATCCGAGCCGCCCAGGCAGCGGCGGATGAGCTGGACAATTTCGAGGGCGAAGAACGCCGCCTCATGATGGAGCGAGTCCAGCGGCTCCTCGACGTGGTCGCCGCGCAGAACGAGGCCGGCTGCCGCACGGAGGCGCCGCAGCGGCCAAACGACGACCTTCACCGAGATCAAGGTGCGATGTCTCGGACACCGACTGGCGGCGCCTGAGGAAGAAGAGACAAGGAGCCGGCTGTCAGCCACAGTCGGACTCGCATTACCATAGAGCGCGACCGAGACGGCCGCCCAAGAGCAGTGGAACGACGGGACAACTATGTGCCTCCACCTCCCTGCAAGGAGAGGCGAGTCTCCTTGCCGCCTGTTGACCATCCGACTCTCGGCGACCGCCTTGGCCGCCGAGAGGGAGTTGGAGAGAATGACGCCCGCCACCGGATCGACCGACTTCACCGATCCTTAGCGCTGGAAGAAGAAGACGAGCTAGGTCCACCTTGTTTCGAGCCCCGCATTCGGGACGAGCCCTTTCCCAGAGGGTTCATGCTCCCAAGAGACACGCCCAAGTATACCGGCTCCGTGAAGCCGGAAGACTGGCTAGTCGACTACTCCACGGCTGTCAGCATAGCAAACGGCAACAAGCGTGTTGCCGTAAAGCACGTTCCTCTCATGCTCCAGGGCACAGCCCGGACATGGCTGAACAGCCTAAAGCTCCGCAGCATCAACAACTGGGTCGACTTCACCGGAGCATTCGTTCGCAACTTCACCAGCACGTACAAGCGTCCTCCCAAGCCTCGTCAGCTCTCCTTGTGCGTGCAAGGCCCCGACGTGTCGACTCGCGATTACCTCACATGTTAGGCCGAGCTTCGGAACTCCTATGAGGGCGTGCACGAGGTGCAGGCCATCGAGTACTTCACAGCCGGGTGCAGAGAAGGCACCCTCCTCAAGCACAAGCTCCTTTGTGACGAGCCAGAAAACCTCGACGAGCTGCTGATCATAGCGGACAAGTACGCCACGGCCGACTCCTCCGTGAAGGCGGAGATTCAAATCAGCACAACTAGCAAAGTGGCTCCTCAAGCTCCAAGAACTCCGGCAGCAGACGCCAGCCGGCGACAACAGCAAGGCGACAACAAGCGCAAGGCCCCGCAGCCGGCTTCCAGCAGCCGACAGGTCGCGACCGTTGAAGCCCGGCAGCCAGATGAGCAGCCCCCGCCCAAGAGACACAAAGGCGGCAAGCCAAACTGGTTGTCGGCCTTCTCCTATGAGCAGACCGTGGATGGACCTTGCAAGTTCCATAGCGGCGCGAAGCCGTCGAATCACACCACCCGGAAGTGCCACTGACTCACCAGGAACGCCAAGGGAGACGGCCTCCTTCCTCCCCCGCCTGCTGGGCAGCCGCCTCCACCGCTGCCCCCGCAGCCGGCTGTCAGGCCAGTCGGCGCGGTACAAGACGAATACCCTGAAGAGCATGGAGCCTACATGGTGTTCACCAGTGTGGCTGATGATCGACGCAGCAGGCGGCTGCAGTAGCATCGGAGACGCCAGAGTTCATGCACTGGTCCGAGAAGCCCATCAGCTAGAGCAGGGCTGACCACCCAGAAGTGATGCCGAGTCCGGGCTCCTATGCCTTGGTCCTGGATGTCACCTTTGCTACACATAGACGAGCCGCACGTTTCTCGCGAGTTCTGATAGACGGAGGTAGCAGCATCAATATCCTGTACAAGGACACCATGGAGAAGTTAGGAATCAAGCAAAGACAGCTTCAGAACAGCCAAACTGTGTTCCACGGCATTGCTCCTAGGCTTTCCTGCTCGCCAATCGGCAAGATCCTGATGGACGTCCTCTTTGGAGACAAAGATCACTTCCGTAGAGAGTCCGTTTGGTTTGAGGTGGTGGACCTTGAGAGCCCATACCATACGCTACTTGGCCGACCCACCTTGGCCAAGTTCATGGCGGTCCCCCACTATGGCTACCTCAAGATGAAGATGCCCAGTTCCAGGGGAATTCTGACTGTGGCTGGCGACTACCGGAACCCGTCTGCTTGGGCGGCTGAGAGCAGTCGGCTGGCCGAGTCCCTGGTAATCGCGGCCGAGAAGCGGCCCCTTGATCGAGTTGTGGCGATGGCCGGCAAGCAGCCTGAGGTATCGCCCAACCCAAAAGAGTCGGAGGCTGAGGGTTCGTTCAAGCCGGCCAAAGAGACAAAGAAGATACCCTTTGATCCGGAGCACCTAGAGAGGTATGTCGTCGTAGGGGCAAACCTCGACAGCAAATAGGAAGGCGAGCTCGTCGATTTCCTCCGTGAGAATCGGGACATCTTCGCATGGTCCCCCAAAGACATGCGAGGTGTACCGACGGAATTTGCCGAGCACAAGTTACATGTCCGATCCGATGCAAAGCCAGTCAGGCAGCCCCTGCGCCGCCTATCAGAAGAGAAGAGAAGAGTTGTTGGAGAAGAGATAGCCCGACTCCTAGCAGCCGGCTTCATTATGGAAGTGTTCTTTCCAGAATGGCTAGCAAATCCGGTCCTAGTACTAAAGAAGAACAAGCAGTGGCGAATGTGTATTGACTACACGAGCCTCAACAAGGCCTGCCCCAAGGACCCGTTTGCTCTACCAAGAATCGATCAGGTGATAGACTCCACAGCCGGATGCGAGCTGTTGAGTTTTTTGGATGCATACTCAGGATATCACCAGATCAAGCTGAACCCGGCTGACGGACTGAAGACCACCTTCATCACGCCGTTTGTAGCCTTCTGCTACCTCACCATGACGTTCGGCTTAAGGAATGCCGGCGCCACCTTTCAGCGTTGCATGCAGAAGTGCCTCCTCAAGAAGCTCGGCAGGAACGCCCACGTCTACGTGGACGATGTGGTGGTGAAGACGGAAAAGCATGGAACACTGCTGGAAGACCTCAAGGAGACTTTTGAGAACCTGCGCCGGTTCCAGATCAAGCTCAACCCCGAGAAGTGTGTCTTCGGAGTACCAGCCGGCCAGCTCCTAGGCTTCCTGGTCTCTGAACGCAACATAGAATGCAACCCAGTAAAGATCAAGGCCATTGAGAGAATGAAGGTACCCAGCCGACTGCTGGATGTGCAGAAGTTCACCGGCTGCTTGGCGTCCATCATCCGATTCATTAGTCGGCTGGGCAAGAAAGCTCTACCCTTATACCAACTCATGAAGAAGACCACTTTCTTCGAGTGGAACCATAAGGCAGATGAAGCTTTTCACCAGTTGAAGAAGATACCGACTACTCCACCCGTCCTGGCAGCTCCGACTCCCAAGGAACCTATGCTCCTGTTCATCGCCGCCACCAGCCGGGTAATCAGCACAGTCATTGTAGTGGAACGCAAGGAGGAAAAAAGCCAAAAGAGCAACAAGCAAGAAAAGATAGAACTCGGATAAATATATTTACATAACATAGGCCCTTGGCCGAATCTTCGAGCAGAAGTTCAAAATACACCCCGCGGGTGGAATTGTGCGAATTAACAAGTTCATCAAAGACTACTGAAGCAGACAAAACAAAAATACAGCGGCAGCTTAGGAAGCAGCAGACGGATCCGTAGGGTCGGAGGAGGCGCCAGCATCAGGCGTCGGGGCGGCCGGCTGGGTAGTCTCGGCTTGATCGCCTCCGGCGGCAGTCGACTCGGTCGCACGCGGCTCGTTGCTGGAGGCGCGGTCGAGCTGAGGCTGGTCGCCTGCTCCATCTTCTGGTGCCTCCGCCTCGCCCCCGTCCTCTGCCTCGCCCTCTTCCTCGACGCTGGAGCCAATCACCTCCGTCGAGTCCTCGCCGTAGTCTGGGTTCAAGCCAAACCACTCCGGCGGTACCTCCTCGCCGTCTTCAGACCGCTCGGGGACAAAGATGCTGGTGTTGGTGTACTCGGCGATCGCCGCAGCATGCTTGACATGGGAGTCTTCCGCAGCTGCCAGCTCCGGCTGGGCCTCCGACCGAAGCGTGGCCAACCGGTCTAGATCCAGCCCCGGATACCATGCCTTGACGAACTCCAAGGCCCGGCGCGCTCGAGCTCGAGCCGAAGAGACCTTCCAGGCCTCAAGACGACCAGCCGCGACCTCTAGCCAGCCGGCCGTCAGGCGGGGGGTGCGCGGAGCCTGCATGTCCGGCCACAGGGCGGCAATCGCCTGGGCACCAACACGCTGAAGCCGACGCAGCATCCGGTGAGCCGGCCGAAGGCGAGACTCGATGCTCAGGATGTGCTCGTCAAGAGTTCAGGGGGCGTCAGCGGCAATCTCTGCGCCCTCCGCCCTTCGACCTTCACGGTCAGCCTCGATGGCTTGGATGGCGGCCTGCGAGTGCCCAGGAAAGAAGTTTGCAAAGACAAGAAGAAACAAAGAAGCAAGACAAAAACCAGGAGTCGGCACAACTTAAATCGACATCTCGAAGAAAGAAAGTAAAAAGAAACTCACCATCAATGATGTCTTCAATCTCATGGAAGCTGGAGGCCAGCATTGCCTCCTTGTTAGACCAGGAGGAGCGCTCGCTTGCAAACTCGGCCAGGAGGGCGGTTTCCGTCTCCTCCGCCTCCCTCTGCGTCTTCACAAGCAGCTCCTTCTGCTCTATCAATTGAGTGGCCAGCAGGTCGCGCTCCGTGGCGAGCTTGCTGCACTCCTCCTCTTTGGCACGCAAAGCGGAGTTGGCGTCGCTCAGCTGCTGTTGAAGAGCAACGTTGGCCCCTGAAAATAAGGAAGAAAGAAGGCGTCAAGTCATCAATAAAGAAGGTCGCCGGGGAGATCCGGCCCGACTGCTCAGCAGTCGGCCCGAATCTCGGGGACTACAGCCCGCGGGTGCGCCAGCGCGCCCCTGCAAAGAAGGAAAAAGACTTACTCTGGCTCTTCGACAAATCGGCGGTCCGCTTGCCCAGCTCTTCAACGTTACGGTTGAAGGCAGTGACACGGAGGTTGTGGTAATCCTATGTCAAGCATTTCAGACAAAAAGTCAATACCCAGAGTTCATCAATTGGAGTTCTGGGCCTCCTGCTCAGTAGCCAGCCCGAAACTCGGGGACTACACCCCGTGGGTGCGCTGGCGCGCCCCCACAGAGAGGAACAAGAAAACAAAGACCAAAGGAAAAAACATACCCGGACGGCTGCCCGCGATGCTAGGAACGCCTTGGTGCAACTCTGGAGAGCGTCGCCCTCAGCACGAAGCTTCGCCTAAACGTCCAGGAGTGCCTGGTTCAGCGGCCCTGTGCCGCCTCCTCGCACCCACCCAATGGGTGCGGCGCTCATCGCTTCGGCGTCTGGGATCGCCGAGCTGGCGGTGCCGAAGTCGCCTTCTCCAGACGGCAGTGCGTTGAAGAGCCGACTTGGAGGAGTAGCCTCGCCACGGCCTCGTCTTCGGTCGGCAGCACCAGAGGGTACACCGGCTGCTCGCCCTGCGCACCTTCAGACGGCGGCGGAGGCGGCGGCGGAACGTTCACATCCGGCGTAGAGGGGTCGCCGCCCTCCATCTCCATGACGGGGTTCTCCCCGCCGGCTTCTCCACTCTGCCCCGTGAGCTCCGGAGGCGGCGGCGCAGAGTTCAACGGGGTGACGAACACCGCCAATTGGCGGCGTGCGGCTTCCTTAGCCTGCCGTTTCGTCGCGGCGGCGGCTTTGGCCTCCGCCAGTTTTTTCTTGCCAGAGGCCTTCGCCCTGTCGGCCTCCGCCTTCTCCAGGCGAACGGTCTCTTCTTCGTTGTGCTTCTCCTGCGCATTCCGCTCTGTCGCCTCCTGGAGGTCAGCAGCGAGGTCAATCCGCCGAGTGGTGGAGGACGTCTCCGCTGACCCCATGACGGAGGCGGCGGTGACCCTCTCAAGAGAGAGGGGAGCCCTGAAGCAAGAGGGGCAAGCAGAGACTCAGAAAAAGTCACAAAGAAAGAACAAAGCATTAAGACAGAATACTCACGCGGAGACCAATGGCGGTTTCTTCACTTCCTTATGGAAGCGGATGTCCTTCGCGGCCGCGTCGTCCCGCCGGGTCGCCGCAGCCGAACCCTTGGGTTTCTTTGGCCGACTGCCAAACAAGGTCGGCACGGCCCTGCGCTTCTTCCCGCCGAATGGAGCACCCGGCACGACAGAAGAGCCCGCGCAAGGCTGACTGGCTTCTGGCCG
Source organism: Triticum dicoccoides (assembly GCF_002162155.2). Classification (NCBI taxonomy): domain Eukaryota; kingdom Viridiplantae; phylum Streptophyta; class Magnoliopsida; order Poales; family Poaceae; genus Triticum; species Triticum dicoccoides. The sequence goes on along the minus strand of NC_041382.1, from coordinate 662,110,657 downwards.
ATGGCGGGGGGCGACTTCCCCCTCGGCGTCGTCGTCAGGCCAGTCGGCGAAAGTAGCCGAAGGCCTGAAGTCGCCTGCGGTTCCTCCTCCTCCCTCGGTGTCATCCTCCAAAGCTGCCGCCCCTAGATCGGGGTCGTCGATGTCGCTCTCCGCCCGGTCGGCGAGGAACTCGCGGGCCGGCCCTGAAGTGCCGGCTGGTGGGTGGAGGAGGGGATTCTGACCAAAGCCGACTGGTCAAGACAAACTCGGCAAGAAAGAAGACAATCCAAAGAAAGAAAGGAGAGGTAACTCACCACGGGCGGGGGGTTGGCGCGGGAGTACGGCTCCTTGCCGAACCGCCAGTCCTCCAGGAGCTTGCTGTCCGAGAGGTAGTTCACCATGAAGGCCACCTCCTCGTGAGGCATGTCCTTGGTGCACATCCGACTCGGGTCGCGGTGCCTGCTCATCTAGCATATCATGTGGGGGCGGCCTTGGAGCGGGAGAACTCGGCGCGCCATGAAGGCGGCCAGCAGGTCTGGACCAGTCAGGCCCTCCGACTGCGTCAGCACTCGGAGTCGCGTGATGGCGCCGGCTCCCGCAGGTGTCAGCAACCTGGCCCGGTACGACCAGTTGGGCAGTCTCCCAGCCGGCGGGCTGGCTTCGAAAGCCGGCAGGTTGACCCAGTCGCCCCTCGCGAAGACGCTCCTAACATAAAAGTAGGATCTCTGCCACATCTTCACCGACTTGATCAGTGAGATGGAGGAGAAGGGATTGTCAGCTCCCCGACCTTCGCACGACGATGAAAGCGCCGCACTGAGCCGACACGCCCGCGGCCTGGGTGCCGAGCTTGGAGAATAAGAATTCTCCCTAGAGCTCGAGGGTGGGGACGATTCCGAGGAAGTCTTCGCACAAAGCCACAAAGGCGGACAGCACCACCACTGTGTTGGGGGTGAGGTGGTGCGGCTGGAGGCCGTAGAACTCCAGGAAAATCGGAAGAAACTGCTCGCCGGCAGCCCCAACAAGCGCAAGCAGTGCGAGCGGAAGATGACCCGCTCGCCCTCCTGCGGCGCGGGGGAAATCTCCCCCTTCGGCGCAAGGCGCACCCACACGTGATCCTCGCCAAGGAGCCGACGAGTCCGGCGAAGGAACTCAATGTGGTCGTCATGGACTTCGTAGCCGTCCCAAGTGCTGGAGCGCACCGGGGGACGGGCGGCGACGGAGGAAGAACTCATCGCGAGCTGTCGCCGCGGTGTTCGCCGGAGCTTGGGTGCGCGGTGGAGCGAAGAAGAAGAAGGAGGAGGGCGAGGAGTAGTGAGAAGGAGGGGAGCAAGGCGCAGTGAGAAGGAAGAGAACGAGGAGTGGTGGGAAGGAGGGGCGCGCGTGCCCCCCTCTTACCCCTACTTATAGCCCTGTGGGCTGCGAAGCCGAGGGGGCGGTCGTGGGGATTTACTGCGCCCATGGCCCCACGACCCCCATGATCCACGATAAAGTTACTGCGCGCAGTAACTCCACGGGAATCCCAACCGTCTACCGGGGCCACAGCGGATCCGCTCAGGCGCCGAGGCGCGGTAGTGGCGGGCCTTGCCTATGGGCCTGTCCAGTCGCGCGCGAAGGCTGGCAGGATGGCCCAGCCACGTGCCACCGCGTGACAGGCCTAGAACGGGCGGCGGCCTGGAGGTTTACCTAGCACGCCACTTGAATCCCGCCGCGACGTTCGAAATACTGTGTGAGTCGGAATTGAGTGAGTCCGAATCAAGCGAGTCCGGCTCCTTCTAGTCGGCCCTGCAGAAGTCCATCAAAGACCATGTGTTGAGAACCCGGGAAGATAAACTGCTGAGGCTTCTCGGCCGATCGTCCGCGGCGCCTCACCAGCTTCGGAGACTACTGTCGGATTAATGGGCCACGGGTAGGCCAACTCGATCCCAGAACCTTTCAAGACATCGGGGAGGGCTGCGCCCCTCAAGACCCCAGGATGAAGAGCCGCCTTCTGAGGAGTCGACATCAAGATGGCCGACTGGCCGCTCACCTCCTTGGGGCAGATCCGCCTCCCAGTGACCTTCGGCACCTACGACAACTTCCACACGGAGCTGATCGACTTCAGCATTGCCCCCATCGACCTCCCCTACAACGCCATCCTCGGCTATCCGGCCCTGGCTCGGTTCACGGCAGCAACTCACCCGGCGTACAACCTCATGAAGATGACTGGGAGCAGCGGCGTCCTCACCGTGCCAGGAGACACAAGGGATGCGCTGCAGGTGCTCCAGCTTGTTTCAGGGCAGCCGCGGTGGCGCAGCCCACTGGCACCGACGCCCTTGAGCCCAAGGGGGCTACGCCGGCTAAAAAGAAGCAGTTGTTCACCCAAGACAAGGCAAAAACCAAGCAGGTACCAGTCGACGAGGACGGGTCCGCTGGCGCCACCTTCACCATAGGGGCCAACCTCGAGCCCGAGCAAGAGAAAGCCCTGATTGGTTTCCTGCGTGCGAACAAGAAGGTGTTTGCGTGGGAACCTGATCAGTTAGCAGGGGTGCCAAGGGAAGTGATTGAGCATCACCTCAACATGTGCCCCAATGTGCGCCCGGTGAAGCAGGAGGCAAGGCGGCAGTCTACTGAGAAACAAGCTTTCATCGTTCAAGAGACCCGGAAGCTAGAGGCGGCAGGAGTTATCCGCGAGGTCTGCTACCTTGATTGGCTGGCTAATCCGGTCGTTGTGCTCAAAAAGGGAGGAAAGGAGCGCATGTGCGTCAACTTCACCAACCTCAACAAGGCCTGCCCGCAGGATCCATTTCGGCTCCCCCGCATTGACCAGATAGTCGACTCCACCGCAGAGTGTGACCTATTGTGCTTCCTAGATGCCTTCTCGGGCTATCACCAGATCAAGATGGCGGTAGAAGACATGGAGAAGATGGCCTTCCTGACCCCGTATGGAGTGTACTGCTATATGTGCATGCCGTTTGGGTTGCGCAACGCAGGCGCGACCTTTCAGCGGCTGATGCACATCGCCTTAGGACGGTAGCTCGGGAGGAACGCAGAAGCTTACGTTGATGACATTGTGGTGAAGTATCATGAGGCAAGGACCCTGATACAGGACCTGGAAGAATCCTTCGCGAGCCTCAACGAAGTGGACCTACGGCTCAACCCGGAGAAGTGCGTGTTTGGAGTCCCCTCAGGCAAGCTCCTGGGTTTCCTCGTATCCCACAGGGGCATCGAGGCCAACCCGGAGAAGGTCAAGGCAGTCGAAGACATGAGCCCGCCAAGGACCCTCAGAGAAATGCAGAAGCTCACCGGGCGTGTAACTGCACTGGGGCGTTTCATCTCCAAGCTGGGAGGAACGAGCGCTGCCCTTCTTCAAGCTGATGAAGAAAAAGGTCCCTTCGATGGACTGAAGAGGCCGACAAGGCATTCCAAGACCTCAAGAGGTACCTTACCAGTCCACCAGTGATGGTAGCTCCGCGTCCTCGGGAGCCCCTGGTGCTCTACCTTGCGGCCACCCCCTACTCCGCTAGCGCAGCCCTAGTAGCGGTCAAGGAGGAGCACTGTGCCAAGGCCGCATCAACCGTCCAAACTAAAGCAAAGCAGAGCCAGGAGGGCCTCGCGAAGGCCACAACCACAGCCGGAAAGGAATAGCCGCAGCACAAGAATGCACCCGGAGCAGGAGAGGCCCCTTCAGGCGACCAAGCACTGGGAGCTCCATCGTCTTAAGAGACGCCTCGACCTCTGGAGGACGCAAGCAGTGCCAGCACCCTCAACCTCGTCGAGCACCCCGTGTATTTCGTCAGCATAGTGCTACAGGACGCGAGGGCACGGTACCCCATGCCTCAAAAGCTCCTCCTCGTGCTATTGGTGGCCTCATGCAAGCTGCGGCACTACTTCCAAGGCCACCCCATCAAGGTCGTCTCGGCATACCCCTTGGAGAGGGTACTCAGGAGCCCTGGTCTGCGGCCCAGCCTTGGGGGCCACGCCTGCTCCTGGCGTTAGAGCCTCAGGAAGGGTGTTGGGTCCCGGAGCTGAAGAACTACCTGATGCAAGGGACTCTACCGGAGAATGAGGAGGAAGTGGAGCGTGTGTCACGGCAGGCCACGGCTTATTGCATCAGGGATGGAGAGCTCTATAGGAAGCGACCGAATGATGTGTCCTTACGTTGCATCTCCCGAGAGCAAGGGCAGGAGCTACTGGCGGACATACACGACGGAGACTGCGGGCACCACTCGTCGTCCTGAACCCTCATCGGCAAGGCGTTCCGTAGTGGATTCTATTGGCCCACAGCACTCAACGATGTCGTTGAGCTTGTGAAGGCTTGCGAGGCCTGCCAGTTTCACGCTAAGCGGATCCATCACCCTGCGGGGGGTCTACAGACTATACCCCTCTCATGGTCGTTCGTAGTTTGGGGGCTCAACATTCTGGGCCCGTTTCCTTGGGCGCCAGGGGGCTATCGCTACCTTTACGTCGTCGTGGAAAAATTCACCAAGTGGGCTGAGGTGGAAGCTATCCGCACAATCCCGGCAGGCTCATCAGTCAAATTCATCAAGGGCCTCGTGAGCCGATTTGGGGTGCCCAACCGCATCATCACCGACAACGGTTAGCAATTCACTAGTAATCTCTTCAAAACTTACTGTGCTAACCTTGGAACGCAGATATGCTACGCTTCGGTAGCACACCCCCGGAGCAACGGCCAGACCGAGCGGGCCAACGCGGAGGTCCTGAGGGGCCTCAAGGCCAGGACCTTAAAGAAGAAGCTGGAAGCCTGTGGCAGGGGCTGGTACAATGAGCTCCAGTCCGTGCTGTGGTCAATCCGCACGACAGCTACCAAGCCGACTGGCGAGACCCCGTTCTTCCTCGTCTATGGAGCAGAGGTTGTTCTCCCTCACGAGGTCAGGCGTCGCTCCGTGTGGGTCCTGGCATTCGATGAGGCTCAGTAGGACGCCATGCGGGGGACGAATCTCGTGCTGGGGGAGGAACATCGTCGGGAAGCCGCACTGCGAGTGGCAAGGTATCAACATGTGCTACGACGATACCACTGCCGCAACATCCGCCCTAGGACCCTTGAGGTAGGGGATCTCATGCTCAGACGGGTTCTCTCCAGGGAGGGGCTGCACAAGCGCTCTCCCATGTGGGAGGGCCCGTTCAAGGTTGTTCATGTTTCCAGGCCTGACTCCGCGTGCTTGGAGACTCCGGAGGGAGTACCCATCCAGAACGCATGGAACATTCAACATCTCCAGAGGTTCTACCCCCGAGCGAGGCCTAGCGCCAAGGAAAGGCCCGGTGCCTGTGAAGTAGGCCAATGCATGTGAAGCTATCGCGTTTTGGAAAAGGCCCGGTGCCTATGAAGAAGGTGAATGCCTGTGAAGCTATCGCGTTTTGGGAAAGGCCCGGTGCTTGTGAAGAAGGTGAATGCCTGTGAAGCTATCGCATTTTGGGAAAGGCCCGGTGCCTGTGAAGAAGGCGAATGCCTGTGAAGCTATGCATTTTGGGAAAGGCCCGGTGCCTGTGAAGAAGGCGAATGCCTGTGAAGCTGCTGCATTTTGGGAAAGGCCCGGTGCCTGTGAAGAAGGCCAATGCCTGTGAAGCTATCGCGCTTTGGGAAGGGCCCGGTGCCTGTGAAGAAGGCAAATGCCTGTGAAGCTCGCCGCCCGTGACACTCTCACGTAATAATGAGTGGGGTTGTACATGCCCCAGAGTCTCCGGAGTGCCGCCCTCGGGCCTCGGGGGCTCCCGCCCACGCCCAGTGGCAGCACTTAGCTCCACGCTGGTGAGAAGACGTCGAAGACTAGAATAGGTGCCGGACGCGGCTTTCCCATTTGCTTTCTGCATTTGTCTTGTTTATTCCTGTTTGAAGTTTTATTGGAGTTGCTGACGTTCTGGGCTTGTGACTCTTTGTCTTTCTCGCTCGCTTGCCTCGTTTTCTCTCGCACAAGTCTCGCGAGGGAGTCGCGGGCGCCCTCGCGAGTGTTTTTCTGCCCCAATCGTTTGGAGCTTCCCTATCCGAGTCCTCTGCGGGAGCACCCCTCCCAGTCCATGCCCCACGGGCATTGTGACATGAGCGCAGGACCTAGGCTGGTCGCCTCCACTACCAAGACCGTAAGCTACCCCCTAACTAATCCTTGCAGGGCATGAAGTGCACGGCGAGGCCTCAGCCTCCGGAGGCGAGGGCCGCGTCAAGCTCCACCAAGCTCAAATGACTCCCGCACATGGACACGCAACACGGAACATAGCGCAGAAATGGCAAAAAGCAACGCGAAACTTGACAGCAATAGTTCTAACACGCCCCCACGGTGCCCTGTACTACCTTCTTCTTACGCAGGAAAGGAAGGAAACAAAATGGACACGACCTGTCCAACACCAACCTACAGCAAAATCTCGAGCTGCTCCTGGGGATCAAGCGGACGCCTCCTCTTGCTTCACCAGGGCGCGGTGGCGGATGGACCCGCTGCCTTCACCCAGGCGGGCGCGACGGCGCGGGGGCTGGTCGCGGCCACCGCTGGAGGACCTGCTGCCTGAGGGAGAGTCGCCGAAACTTGGCGAACCCCGAGCACCGCCGCCTGTACGCCAGTCGCCATCTTCATCCTGGTCAGTGCCGGGGCTAGGCAGGCGGCCACGGTCGTCGTCTTCAGGGCAGCACCCGGCACGGCGACCATCTTCCCCAAACACCCTCACGTAGAGGGTGGCGTCGCCATCGAACTTGAAGTACAGGGTACACCACCGGCCCAGGCCGCGTGCGCGAGCAAACGTTTGCCAGCCGCACGTCAGGGCCCCGTTCCCAGAGACGGAGACCTCTAGCGAAGCCCAGGAGGCCCTGCTGCAGCAGCCGTCTGCCTGGAGCCAGCAGCCGCACCGAGCACTGGTCGGCAGTTCATCTACGAAGAAACGTGGGAGCTGGAGCCGGGTGCTGGATGGGTCCGCCGGCCACACGACAAACTCCAGCAGCACCTCCGCAGAGCGGAAGCATGGTCTAGGGGCGCGCACACCCACGGCGTGCCCCCCCATCGGCAACCGGGCGCTCACCACCACGCAAGGAACCGCCTCCATGACTGCGGGAGGCTACCACGGGGACCGTGGTGTACTTGCGAGGGCGGCCTCAGCCGCGCTTGGTCGGGGGAGGGTCAGGCCCTGCCCGGGGAGCCTTTCCTTTCTCCGCGGCCGAGAATCTCTTTGGGGCCATGGGGACGGCGATTAGCCAAGAAGAAGAAAAGGAGCAGCAAGAAGGGATGGACTGAAGGGGCTCGCCCAGCCCCGTACTTATAGCCGGAGGAGGCCAACCGCCGAGCACCATGATCGCAGGTAATCATGACCAGTTTCTCTGCGTGCAGGGACTTGTCAAGTCGTGCGGTCATCGAGGCATCGTGGGAAGCACATACGCCCACGTCTAGTCAACCGCCACGCGGCACCCAAGGCCGCAGGCTGTTGTGGCCCGCGGCGCTTCGCGCTTACCCCTTCGCTTCCCCGCCAGGCCATGCCCGGGCGCGCCTTGGGCCCGGGGGCTACTGTCGGCGTTCTGGGAACGGGGGTCCCCAGACTTGCCTGCCTGCGGCGTGGCTCAAGTGGGGGCCCAGCACGGCCCATCTTCATCAACGCAACCTCAAGACCCTCGCGAGGGGCCAAGCCTCGCGGGGCGGACAACAGGAAGCTTCCTCAGAGGCAGCCTCATCAGGCAGGCTCGCGAGGAGGCGGAGAGATCAAGGCAGGGGTACCTCGCGAGGAACCCGTGACGCAAGCCATGGCGATCGAGACCAGGCAGGCGCTAGGCGGGCGCCAGCCTACGCAGTGTCCTTGTTTCCCCTTTGGTGCAAAGGGGGTAAGTACATGCCAAGGCATCGGGCAAAGGTTGTCATTCCGGTGCAACAAGACCAAGACCAGCAGAGCGGTAGGACGGAGGTCACCGTGGAGCCCAAGACAGCGTCATCACAAGTGCTTTTGGCAGCCGAAGACCACCTTTGGTCAGGATAACTTGTACTATATGTTCCCCTTCAAAATGGCCAAATGTTGGCGCCCTTCCCGCTAATTATTTGGGGAGAGGCCCAGGGCCTCTATAAATAGAGCTAGCCACCATACAGTAGGAGAGAGATCTGGTAGGACCCTAGCAGAGAGAGAGAGAGAGGCGACGGAACTCACCCTAGCAGTTCACCGCACCAGCTCAAGAACACCTCTCGCGAGGCTGTTCTTCCCTTGTACTATTCATCATCAGCCCCTGAGGCAATCCACCACACCACACACTAGAGTAGGGTATTACACCACAACGGTGGCCCGAACCAGTATAAACCTCGTGTCTCTTTTGTTGTTCATCATTTTCATCTTAGTTCGCACGAGAGGATCGGACGTAGATCAGTAGGGGAGAGATCTCCGCGCGCACCCCAGTGTTCGAACCTCAAGGGTCTGCCGGAACCCGAAATTCGACAATAGGGGAGAGCGAGGGGAGCCCGCAAGGGGTGTCGTGCCCCCCATGGGCAGTTCGAATTGGACAAGGGGAGGGGGCGTAGCCCCCCTTTCTTTCCCCCTCTCCCTCTCCTTCCCTTTCCCCCTCTGAAAGAATGGAAGGGGGGCGACTAAGACTAGGAGTCCTAGTCGGTTTCCCTCCATGGCGCGCCCCCTTGTGGCCGACCTCCTCCCTCTCTCCCTTTATATACGGGGGCAGGGGCATCCCAAAGCACATAAATTGTTCTCTTAGCCGTGTGTGGTGCCCCCCTCCACAGTTTACTCCTCCGGTCATATCGTCGTAGTGCTGAGGCGAAGCCCTGCGCGGATCACATCACCATCACAGTCACCACGCCGTTGTGCTGACGAAACTCTCCCTTGACACTTTGCTGGATCAAGAGTTCGAAGGATGTCATCGAGCTGAACGTGTGCTGAACTCGAAGGTGTTGTACGTTCGGTACTTGATCGGTTAGATCGTGAAGACGTTCGACTACATCAATCGCGGTAAACTAACGCTTCCGCTTTTGGTCTACGAGGGTACATGGACACACTCTCCCCCTCTCGTTGTTATGCATCTCCTAGATAGATCTTGCTGATTATAGGAATTTTTTTGAAATTGCATGCTATGTTCCCCAACAGGTGGAATATGGAATAAACGCAAATCACATGATGATCACGGAGTTCACCAACAAGCACAAGCTGGATCCCAAGAGCATGGAGGAGGCCATCTTCAGGCTTCATGAGAAAATTGAGCATCTCTAAGCCCAGATCTATGACTTGCAAAACCAATACTATGAGTATGAATATAGATTCAAGAGGATGAGTTTGGCTACAGATTCGAGGATCCCGGAGGCTCGATCATCCTTCTATGGTGATGAGCCTATGCCATGGATGATGGACGACAAACCTACTTCATCAACAACTCCTTCATCACCTTCCACGAAGAAAGAGATTTAAATACATGGGTATGGGCACTCCCCTTGGCAACCTCCAAGCTTGGGGGAGTTGCCCCGGTATCGTATCACCATCACATCTTTATCTTTATCATTTTTCTTAGATCGATCCTTTTAGTTATATCCTGATCAAGTAGAAGGAAGTTTAAGTATGATCTAGCCTTTAGTTTTGCTTTATGTTCCCTCTATGTAATCGAGTCTGTGAGGTATATATAATAAAGAGTAGTTTTGAGTTAAGGGCTTTACCTTATTGCTATGATATTCAGGAAATTAAATAAAAATAAAGAATAAAAAGAAATAAAAAGTTCATATATTGATCTTATGGAGAGTAATGACTTCACATATAAAGAGTATGATGAGTAAAAGTTATTGAGAGTTGATAAACATAGTTTCGGTCATTGTTGCAATTAATAGGAAGTAGTAAAGAAAGAGAGGTTTCACATATAAATATACTATCTTGGACATCTTTTGTAATTGTGAGGACTCATTAAAATATGACATGCTAAAAGGTTGATGTTGCACAAGGAAGACAACATACTAGGTTATGTTTCCTTATATCCGAATAGAAGTTATATTGTCATGGATCATCCAACATGTTGAACTTGCCTTTCCCTCTCATGCTAGCTAAATTCTTTGCACCAAGTAGAGATACTACTTGTGCTTCCAAACATCCCGAAACCCAGTTTTGCCATGAGAGTCCATACCTACCTATGGATTAAGTAAGATCGTTCAAGTAAGTTGTCATCGGTGCAAGCAATAAAAATTGCTCTCTAAATATGTATGATCTATTAGAGTGAAGAAAATAACCTTTATATGAACTTGTGATATGGAAGAAATAAAAGTGATAGACTGCATAATAAAGGTCTTTATCACAAGCGGCAATATAAAGTGACGTTCTTTTGCATTAAGATTTTATATATCCAACCATAAAAGCGCATGACAACCTCTGCTTCCCTCTGCGAAGGGCCTATCTTTTACTTTTATCTTCTACCCTTACACAGGAGTCATGGTGATCATCACCTTTCCTTTTTATACTTTTTCCTTTGGCAAGCACTATATGTTGGAGAGATCCGGATATATATATATATCCACTCGGATATAGGTTTACATAAAGTATTATAGTTGACAATACCCTTGGGTAAAAAGTTGGGAGGCAAAACTATAAGCCCCTATCTTTCTCTGTGTCCGATTGAAGCTTTGAACCCATAAGTATCACGTGAGTGTTAGCAATTGTGAAAGATTACATGATAGTTGAGCATGTGGACTTGCTGAAAACCTCTTTAATTGACTCTTTCCCATGTTATGATAAATTGTAATTTCTTCAGTGATTGAGATCATAGTTTGTTAGTTTTCAATGATGTTTCTGATTCATACTCTACCTTGTGAACGAATTGTTACTTTAGCATAAGAAATTATGTGACATTATATGTTGTTGTCCTAAAGATAATCATGATGCCCTCATGTTCGTATTTTATTTTATCGACACCTCTATCTCTAAACATGTGGACATATTTATCGATATCGGCTTTCGCTTGAGGACAAGTGAGGTCTAAGCTTGGGGGAGTTGATACATCCATGTTGCATCATGCTTTTATATTGATATTTATTGCATTATGTGCTGTTATTACACATTATATCACAATACTTATGCCTTTTCTCTCTTATTTTATAAGGTTTACATGAAGAAGGAGAATGCCGACAGCTGGAATTCTAGACTGGAAAAGGAGCAAATATTAGAGACCTATTCTTCCCAACTCTAAAAGTCCAGAAACTTCACAGAGCATGTTTTTGGAATATATAAAAAATATTGGGCGAAGAAAGAACGAGAGGGGGCCACCAGCCAGCCACAAGGGTGGAGGGCGCGCCCTACCCCCTGGGCGCGCCCCCGACCTTGTGGGCCCCCTGACAGGCCTCCGGTGCCCATCTTTAGCTATATGGGGTGTTTTGACCTGGAAAACAATTAGAAGGAAGCTTTCGGGACGAAGAGCCGCCGTCTCGAGGCAGAACCTGGGCAGAACCAATCTAGGGCTCTGGCAGAGCTCTTCTGCCGGGGAAACATCCCTCCGGGAGGTGGAAATCGTCACCATCATCATCACCATCGATCCTCTCATTGAGAGGGGGTCAATCTCCATCAACATCTTCACCAGCACCATATCCTCTCAAACCCTAGTCCATCTCTTGTATTCGATCTTGGTCCCAAAACCTCAGATTGGTACCTGTGGGTTCCTAGTAGTGTTGATTACTCCTTGTACTTGATGCTAGTTGGTTTATCCGATGGAAGATTATATTTTCAGATCCTTAATGATAATTAATACTCCTCTAATTATGATTATGAATATGATTTGGGAGTAGTTACGTTTGTTCCTGAGGACATGGGAGAAGTCTTGTTATAACATATAAGTAATCATGTGAATTTGGTATTCGTTTGATATTTTGATGATATGTATGGTGTCTCTCCTATAGTGGTGTTATGTGAACATCGACTACATGACACTTCACCATTATTTGGGCCTAGGGGAAGGCATTGGGAAGTAATAAGTAGATGATGGGTTGCTAGAGTGACAGAAGCTTAAACCCTAGTTTAAATGTTGCTTCATAAGAGGATGATTTGGATCCATACGTTTCATGCTATGGTTAGGTTTACCTTAATACGTCTTTTGTAGTTGTGGATGCTTGCGAGAGGGGCAAATTATATGTGGGAGGCTTGTCCAAGGAAGGGCAGCACCCAAACACCGGTCCACCCACATATCAAATTATCTAAGTAACGAACGCGAATCATATGAGCATGATGAAAACTAACTTGACAACAATTCCCATGTGTCCTTGGGAGCGCTTTGCTTTATATAAGAATTCGTCTAGGCTTGTCCTTTGCTACAAAAAGGATTGGGCCACCTTGCTGCACCTTAGTTACTTTATTTACTTGTTACTGATGACCCACAAGTATAGGGGATCTATCGTAGTCCTTTCGATAAGTAAGAGTGTCGAACCCAACGAGGAGCAGAAGGAAATGATAAGCGGCTTTCTGCAAGGTATTCTCTGCAAGCACTGAAATTATAGGTAACAAATAGTTTTGTGATAAGATAATTGGTAATGAGCAACAAGTAACAAAAGAAAATAAAGTGCAGCAAGGTGGCCCAATCCTTTTTGTAGCAAAGGACAAGCCTGGACAAACTCTTATATGATGTAAAGCGCTCCCGAGGAGACATGGGAATATCGTCAAGCTAGGGTTCATCACGTTCTTATGATTCGCGTTCGGTACTTTGATAATTTGGTATGTGGGTGGACCGGTGCTTGGGTACTGCCCTTACTTGGACAAGTATCCCACTTATGATTAACCTCTATTGCAAGCATCCACAACTAAAACAAAAGTATTAAGGCAAACCTAACCATAGCATGAAACACATGGATCCAAATCAGCCCCTTACGAAGCAACGCGTAAACTAGGGTTTAAGCTTCTGTCACTCTAGCAACCCATCATCTACTTATTACTTCACAATGCCTTCCTCTAGGCCCAAATAAAGGTGAAGTGTCATGTAGTCGACGTTCACATAACACCACTAGAGGAGAGACAACATACATCTCCTCAAAATATCGAACGAATACCAAATTCACATGACTACTAATAGCAAGACTTCTCCCATGTCGTCAGGAACAAACGTAACTACTCACAAAGCATACTCATGTTCATAATCAGAGGGGTATTAATGTGCATATAGGATCTGAACATATGATCTTCCACCAAATAAACCAACTAGCATCAACTACAAGGAGTAATTAACACTACTAGCAACCCACAGGTACCAATCCCAGACTTAGAGACAAGAATTGGACACAAGATATGAACTAGGGTTTGAGAAGAGATGGTGCTAGTGAAGATGTTGATGGGGATTGACCCCCTCCCGATGAGAGGATCGTTGGTGATGACGATGGCGATGATTTCCCCCTCCCAGAGGGAAGTTTCCTCAGCAGAACAGCTCTGCCAGAGCCCTAGATTGGTTCTGCCTCGTCGCGGCGGAGTCTCGTCCGGAAAGATGGCTTATGGTTTTTTTCCTCATCGAAAGACTCCATATAGTAAAAGACGGGCATCGTAGGGCCACTAGGGGGCCCATGAGGTAGGGGGTGCGCCTAGGGGGTAGGGCGCGCCCGCACCCTCGTGGGCAGGGTGTGGCACCCCTCTGGAACTTCTTGCGCTCATTATTTATTATGTATTCTGAAAATGACTTCCGTGAAGTTTTAGGCCTTTTGGAGCTGTGCAGAATAGGTCTCTAATATTTGCTTCTTTTCCAGCCCAGAATCCCAGCTACCGGCATTCTCCCTCTTTATGTAAACCTTCTAAAATAAGAGAGAATAGGCATAAGTATTGTGACATAATGTGTAATAACTGCCCATAGTGCAATAAATATCGATATAAAAGCATGATGCGAAATGGACGTATCAACTCCCCCAAGCTTAGACCTCGCTTGTCCTCAAGTGAAAGCCGAAATCGAAAAATATGTCCACATGTTTAGAGATAGAGGTGTCGATAAAAATAAAATATGGACATGAGGGCATCATGATCATTCTTAGAACAAGAACTTATATAATTCTTGTGATATGATCTCTTATGCTAGAGTAACAATTAAATCACAACTTCAAGTATGAATCATAAACTTCATTGAAAACTAACAAACTATAATCTCAGTCATTGGAGCAATTGCATTTTATCATAACATAAGAAAGAGTCAATATAAGAGCTTTTCAGCAAGTCCACATACTCAACTATCATATAGTCTTTCATAATTGCTAACACTCACGCAATACTTATGGGTATGGAGTTTTAATCGGACACAAAGAAAGATAGGGGCTTATAGTTTTGCCTCCCAACGTTTTACCTCAAGGGTAAAGTCAACAATAATAGTTCATGAAAACTCACACCCAATTAGCCATATATACCAGGATCTTTCCAACATGTTGTGCTCGCCAAAAGATAAAATTTAAAAAGGAAGGGTGAAGATCACCATGACTCTTATGTAAGGCAGGAGATAAAAGTAAAAGATAGGCCCTTCGCAGAGGGAAGCAGAGGTTGTCATGCGCTTTTATGGTTGGATGCACAAAATCTTAATGCGAAAGAACGTCACTTTATATTGCCACTTGTGATATGGACCTTTATTATGTAGTCCGTCGCTTTTATTTCTTCCATATCACACGATCATATAAAGCTTATTTTCTCCCACACTAATAAGTCATACATATTTAGAGAGCAATTTTTTTATTGCTTGCATCGATGACAACTTACTTGGAGGATCTTACTCAATCCATAGGTAGGTATGGTGGACTCTCATGGCAAAACTGGTTTAAGGGTGTTTGGAAGCACAAGTAGTATCTCTACTTGGTGCAAAGAATTTGGCTAGAATGAGGGGGAAAGGCAAGCTCAATCATGTTGGATGATCCATGAAAATATAATTTATCTCAGATGTAAGAAAACAAAACCGATTACGTTGTGTTCTTTGTCCAACGTCAACTCTTTAGCATGTCATAATTTAATGAGTGCTCACAATCATAAAAGATGTCCAAGATAGTATATTTATATGTGAAGACCTCTCTTTCTTTATTACTTCCTATTAATTTCAACAATGACCAAAACTATGTTTGTCAACTCTCAACAGCTTTTATTCATCATACTTTTTCTATGTGAGCTCATTACTCTCCGTAAGATCCATATGATCTCTTTTATTTCTTTCTCTTTCTCTTCTATTTACTCAAGATCATGGCAAAACAATCAAGCCCTTGACTCAACACTAATCTTTATTATATATAGCTCACAGACTCGATTACATAGAAGGATCATAAAGCAAAACTCACAACTAGATCATACTAAAAAGCTTTTATTCTACTAGATCAAGATATTAGGATTAGCATCTTTATTTTCCATGAGATATTTAATAGCAGCATGATCAGTGTGAATAGTTACTTTAGAATCAACAATATAAGGTCTGAACTTATCACAAGCAAATACAACTGCTAAGAATTCTTTTTCAGTAGTAGCATAATTTCTCTGAGCATTGTCTAGAGTTTTACTCGCATATTGAATAACATTTAATTTCTTATCAACTCTTTGCCCTAGAACAACACCTACAACATAATCACTAGCATCACACATAATTTGAAAGGGTAAATTCCAATCAGGTGGCTGAACAATAGGTGCAGAGATTAATGCTTTCTTAAGTATTTCAAATGCTTCTACGCAATCATCATCAAAAACAAATGGTATAACTTTTTGTAATAAATTCGTCAGAGGCCGAGAAATTTTTGAGAAGTCCTTAATGAACCTCCTATAAAAACTGGCATGACCAAGGAAACTTCTTATACCTTTGATGTCCTTGGGACATGGCATCTTTTCAATAGCATCAACTTTAGCTTTATCAACTTCAATGCCTCTTTCAAAAACTTTATGCCCCAAGAAAATACCTTCATTAACCATAAAGTGGCACTTCTCCCAATTCAAGACAAGGTTAGTTTCTTCACATCTCTACAAAACTCGATCAAGGTTGCTTAAGCAATCATCAAAAGAGGATCCATAAACGGAGAAATCGTCCATGAAAACCTCACAAATCTTTTCACAAAAGTCAGAGAATATAGCCATCATGCATCTTTGGAAGGTAGCAGATGCATTACATAAACCAAAAGGCATACATCTATAAGCAAAAGTACCGAACGGGCAAGTAAAAGTGGTCTTAGATTGATCATCAGCTGACACAGGTATTAGAGAGAAACCAGAATAACCATCTAGAAAGCAAAAATGTGTATGTTTGGATAATCTTTCAAGCATTTGATCAATAAAAAGGTAAGGGGTAATGATCTTTTTTAGTAGCCTTATTTAATTTGCGGAAATCAATTACTATCCTATAACCTGTAATAATTCTTTGAGGAATCAATTCATCTTTATCAATACGAACGACAATAATACCTCCCTTTTTAGGGACACAATGGACAGGACTTACCCACTGACTATCAGCAATGTGATAAATAATACCTGCCTCCAGAAGCTTTAGTATTTCCTTTCTTACCACTTCTTTCATCTTAGGATTCAGCCGTCGTTGGTGATCACGAACTGGTGTGGCATCTTTCTCCAAATTTATTTTGTGTTGACATAGTGTGGGACTAATGCCTTTAAGATCATCGAGAGTATATCCAATAGCAGCATAGTGCTTCTTCGGAGTTTTCAATAATCTCTCTTCTTCATGCTCTGAAAGGTTAGCACTAATAATAATAGGATATACCTTTTTCTCATCAAGATAAGCATATTTAAGAGTATCAGGTAATAGTTTAAGCTGAAACACAGGATCACCATTGGGTGGAGGAGGAGGACCCCCTAGGATTTCAACAGGCAAATTGTGTTTCAGGATGGGTTCCTGTTTAAAGTATACTTCATCTATTTCCCTTCTTTCATTCATAAACATATCATTTTCATGGTCTAGCAAATATTGTTCTAAAGGATCACTTGGAGGCACGGCAATAGAATCAAGACCAATAATTTCACCTTTACTAGGCAATTCCTCTTCACGGTGTTGTCTAGAAATTTAGAAAAGTTGAACTCGTGAGACATATCACCTAAACCAATAGTAATAACATCCTTGTTGCAGTCTATCCTAGCATTAACAATGTTCAAGAAGGGTCTACCAAAAATAATGGTACAAAAGCTATCTTGTGGGGAGCCAAGAACAAGAAAATCAGCAGGATATTTAGTTTTCCCACACAAGACTTCAACATCTCTAACAATTCCCATTGGTGAAATAGTATCTCTATTGGCAAGTTTAATTGTGACATCAATATCTTCTAACTCAGCGGGTGCAATGTCATGCATAATTTCTTTGTATAAGTCAAAAGGTATTGCACTAGCACTAGCACCCATATCACATAAGCCATGATAACAATGATCTCCTATTTTAACAGAAATAACAGGCATGCCTACCATAGGTCTATGTTTATCTTTAGCACAAGGTTTGGCAATTCTAGCGGTTTCATTACAGAAATGAATAACATGCCCATCAATATTATCAGCCAAGATATCTTTAACAATAGCAATATTAGGTTCAACTTTAATTTTCTTAGGAGGTGTATAAGTTCTAATATTGCTTCTACGAACCACAGTTGAAACTTTAGCATGATCCTTCATCCTAATAGGGAAAAGTGGTTTCTCAACATAAGAACTAGGAACAATAGGATCATTATAAGTGATAGTCTTTTCTTCAACTTTAATAGGTGCAGCTACTTTTACTTCTATGGGAGGATGATATTTAAACCACTTCTCCTTAGGGAGATCGATATGAGCAGCAAAAGATTCACAGAAAGAAGCTACTATCTCAGAGTCAAGTCCATGTTTAGTGCTAAATTTACGGAAAACATCAGTATCCATAAAAGATTTAACACAATCATACTTAGGTGTCATACCTGACTCCTTACCTTCGTCGAGGTCCCAATCTTCAGAGTTGCGTTTAATTCTTTCCAATAAATCCCATTTGAATTCAATAGTCTTCATCATAAAAGAGCCAGCATAAGAAGTATCGAGCATGGTGCGATTGTTATCAGAAAGCCGAGCATAAATTTTTTGAATAATCATTTCTCTTGAGAGCTCATGATTGGGGCATGAATGTAACATTGATTTAAACCTCCCCCAAGCTTGAGCAATGCTTTCTCCTTCGCAAGGCCAGAAATTATATATATAATTGCGATCACGATGAACAAGATGCATAGGATAAAACTTCTGATGAAATTCCAATTTCAATCATTTGTAGTTCCATGACCCTGTATCATCACATACCCTATACCATGCCAATGCATCTCCATTCAAAGATAAAGGGAAGGACTTCTTCTTAATAACATCTCCGGACACACATGCAAGCTTAAATAATCCACAAACTTCATCTACATATATTAGGTGCTCATCAGGATGCTTTGTTCAATCTCCTGCAAAAAGGATTAGCTAGCAATTTTTCTAACATACCCGAAGGAATTTCAGAGGAGACATCTTCATTTTCAGTAGGTTCAGTAGGTTGAGGAGCAACTGTTTGCTCTACTGGTCGGGGTGAAGATACCCCGAACAAGCCCCTCAGAGGATTACTTTCCATAGTAACAATTGATAGCAAATTTCAGCACACTATATAAATTTTTCCTTACCAAATTCCACCTACCAAAGGCGCTTCACTCCCCGGCAACGACGCCAGAAAATAGTCTTGATGACCCACAAGTATAGGGGATCTATCGTAGTCCTTTCGATAAGTAAGAGTGTCGAACCCAACGAGGAGCAGAAGGAAATGATAAGCGGTTTTCAGCAAGGTATTCTCTGCAAGCACTGAAATTATAGGTAACAAATAGTTTTGTGATAAGATAATTGGTAACGAGCAACAAGTAACAAAAGTAAATAAAGTGCAGCAAGGTGGCCCAATCCTTTTTGTAGCAAAGGACAAGCCTGGACAAACTATTATATGATGTAAAGTGCTCCTGAGGACACATGGGAATATCGTCAAGCTAGGGTTCATCATGTTCATATGATTCGCGTTTGGTACTTTGATAATTTGGTATGTGGGTGGACCGGTGCTTGGGTACTGCCCTTACTTGGACAAGTATCCCACTTATTATTAACCTCTATTGCAAGCATCCGCAACTAAAACAAAAGTATTAAGGTAAACCTAACCATAGCATGAAACACGTGGATCCAAATCAGCCCCTTACGAAGCAACGCATAAACTAGGGTTTAAGCTTCTGTCACTCTAGCAACCCATCATCTACTTATTACTTCCCAATGCCTTCCTCTAGGCCCAAATAATGGTGAAGTGTCATGTAGTCGACATTCACATAACACCACTAGAGGAGAGACAACATACATCTCATCAAAATAATGAACGAATACCAAATTCACATGACTACTAATAGCAAGACTTCTCTCATGTCCTCAACGTAACTACTCACAAAGCATATTCATGTTCATAATCAGAGGGGTATTAATGTGCATATAGGATCTGAACATATGATCTTCCACCAAATAAACCAACTAGCATCAACTACAAGGAGTAATTAAAACTACTAGCAACTCACAGGTACCAATCTCGGACTTAGAGACAAGAATTGGATACAAGATATGAACTAGGGTTTGAGAAGAGATGGTGCTGGTGAAGATGTTGATGGAGATTGACTCCCTCACGATGAGAGGATCGTTGGTGATGATTTCCCTCTCCTGGAGGGAAGTTTCCCTGGCAGAACAGCTCCGCCAGAGCACTAGATTGGTCCCGCCAAGGTTCCGCCTCGTGGCGGCGGAGTCTCGTCCAGAAAGATGGCTTATGATTTTTTTCCTCATCGAAAGACTCCATATAGCAGAAGATGCGCATCGGAGGGCCACCAGGGGGCCCACGAGGTAGGGGGGCACGCCAGGGGGGTAGGGCGCGCCCCCACCCTCGTGGGCAGGGTGTGCCCCCCCTCTGGAACTTCCCGTGCTCATTATTTATTATATATTCTAAAAATGACTTCCGTTCAGGACTTTTGGAGCTGTGCAGAATAGGTCTCTAATATTTTCTCCTTTTCCATCCCAGAATCCCAGCTGCCGGCATTCTCCCTCTTTATGTAAACCTTGTAAAATAAGAGAGAATAGGCATAAGTATTGTGACATACTGTGTAATAACAGCCCATAATTCAATAAATATCGATATAAAAGCATGATGGAAAATGGACGTATCAGTTACCAGTTACGAATTATCTTATCACAGAACTATCTGTTACCGCTAATTTCAGTGCTTGCAGAGAATACCTTGCTGAAAACCACTTGTCATTTCCTTCCGCTCCTCGTTGGGTTCGACACTCTTACTTATCGAAAGGATGACAATAGATTCCATATACTTGTGGGTCATCAAGCACTTGCCCGTTTGCTCGAAATCAGGGGTTGGGGTGTATGGTAAATCCGCACACCCGCCTCGTAAATAATAAAGGGGGAGTCTCACGCTTCGATGTTTCATCATAAAGTGACTTGCTTCCCCGTAAAAACATGGTTACCAAGGTGAGAAGATAGAGGGCACGTGCGGCGGTGCCAGGCCCGTCCGGCGGGATTGTCAACCTTTCCGAAGAGTACTTGAAGCTACGCCAGAGGGATCATGCACAGGAAATTTCCTGCCGAGCCAAAGACTCTGGAACCAAAGTCCAAGAGTGTCGTCCTCGGCGTGGAAGACCAGTTCAGGGGATACTGACAGTATCCTGGATTAGCGGGTACTAACCTAGTCGGCCCGTACTCCTCCGGTTGGGCCGATGCACCCTCATTCATCTCAAGATGGTCTCCAGAAGCCGCACGATGGAGGTGTGATTGACTACACCTATCGAAGACTTGGCATGTACTTCAAGACTTCTCCATCCGTCTCCATGCCTAGATATCGACCTTGTAACCCTAGATGCCATGCCTGACATGTATATAAGCCAAAGGGTTTGGCTCATAGAGGGGACTTCAACACAATCACATTCACCTATCTCTAGACTTAGAACACATATGTCGATCTTGAGGTAGATCAACTATATACTCGATACATCTCCATTAATATAAACAAGAGTAGTACATGGGCTTTTACCTCCATCAAGAGGGCCCGAACCTCGGTAAACACCATCTCCTTGTTCCTGTTACCAGCTCTCCAAGATCCATAACTCAGGGCCCCCTACCCCGAGGTCTGCCTGTTTTCACATTGACACCCGCAAAGTCACTGCTAGGATCACAAAAGATTCATGTGAGATAGTGTCGGTCATCAAAAATAACCATTGTTTTGCACTCAGTTCCATTGTGTTGCACAGGTGCTCCGCTAGATCGCCGTCCACAAGAGCCCACATGCACCTTGCCAATGTGCATTCAGGAAGCGAGTGTGTCCACAAATCTGCAACTCTGCACAAAGCACAACAACTTGTCACGGAGATATTTCTATGAACTCTTACATCCTCAATGAGTAGCGAGTTCTTTGCTAGCCTCCAAAGAAACTTGTGTATCTCCCCTGGGTAAGATGTTTTCCATGATGCCATGTCCCTGTCATTACTCGACAAACCAGTTGTGCCATCTAACCATGCTTCCTATGATGCCTCGACTTAATCATGCACTAATCATACACGCAAATGCGCACGATCAAGATCAGAGACTCACGGGAAGGTATCACAACAAAACTCTAGACACAAATAAAAATAATACTAGCTTGATACACTACAAAAAAATACACTTCCGTGATGATACGTGCTTGTCACAGTAGGTCACGTTTTCTGTGAGGCATGTATATCCATGACGATTTTATGACACAATCAAGATACTCATACCTGTGCTGTCGTAGAAGTGTTCCATGACAATAGCAAAATTATGATCACGGAAGTGTCCACTTCAATGAAAATAAATGTCATGTCATGGAAGTGCTTTCGTCAAAGGTAACCGACACATGGCATCCACAATAACGGGTCGCCGTTAAGCTATCGGGTCCGGTTTTGGATCCGATAACCCACTACCAACCACGACCAATGGCGATTTTCCATGTGTAAAATTCTCATTGGCCGATGGAACCACGTGTCAGCTCCGCGTTAGCACATATGTCACTCATCCAATGGAAGATGCGCCTATGATATGTTGATACATAGACTGGCCCAAAAGTGGGCCATAAAGATTAAATGGGTTGGCCCAACTAAAGGCCCACAAGATTTTGCAGACCATAATGGGCCGGCACAGCTAAAGGCCCACAAGATTTTGCAGACCATAATGGGTCAGCCTAGCTAAAGCCCCACAAGCTTTTGAAGACACTAGTGGGCCGTCCCATTAAGAGGCCGCCATGTTTTGGGCCAAATGCCGGCCCATATTTGATCTGGTCCATTAACAGCCTGCCGAGTTCCGGGCCTAATAAGGGCCCATATGAGATCCAGCCAGTTAATAGCCTACCATGTTTTGGGCCATATTACCACTCATATCAGATCCGTCCCTTTAAGAGACTTTGGGATAAATTATGACCCATATCAGATTCGGCCCGTCAACTAGACGCTGTGCTTTTGGGCCCACTTGAGGTCCGGTTATGATTTCTGTTTGCTAAAGGCCCATTTAGTAATACGGCCTGATATTAGTTTCGGCATGTTCAAGGCCCATTTAATATTTCAGCACCATATTTATTTCGGCATGTTAAAAGCCCGTCATATAATTGGGCCTAACTATGGTCCGCTTTGCATCCGGCTTGCTCACAGCTGATAATATGATTGGGCCAAACAAGGACCAAGACAATTTTGGCATGTTAACGGCCTGTGATGTGATTGACACAATCATGGGCCAGGGTCTATTTCGGCCTACTGTCGGCCCATGAGCTGTTTGACACGTTTCAGGCCCAACCTACTTTTCAGCCTACTAAAAGCCCATTGAATTTTCTTGCGAAAATAGGGCCGGCGGTTTACTCGGCCTATTAAAGGCCCGAAACTACTAGTGGACCAGTTTACATTTAGGCCTGTTAATGGACCAAGATGACTGGGCCCATGATGCGACCCATACATAGGATTTGCATGACGGCCCATTTATGTACCGTAATTTTACGGTTTGGCTGGTTTACTTTTCATGGAGCGAAGAAGGATATATATAGAGAGGACAAATGTTTCCTACAAGAAGTGGTAGTTACCACCACTTGCGTTTTGTTTGTTATATGTAGTATCTGTCGAAACCGAGAATATGTACATGTAGTATGTAATATATAAGAATGTTTAGGTGGTATGTATACTAATTTTCAGGTAGTATGTAGTATATTTTGAATATGTTCTTTTTTATGTAGAAATATGCACGTATTTCACAAATATAACAAAACCTATGTGCTCATATGCAATTTTTTTCATGTAAATTGCTTTGAAATATCTTAGATATAATATATGAACATATTTAAAATAATAAAATAGTATATATATACTACCACATGATACTATATGAGATATGTGGGGTAACTACCACCGGGTGGTAGGATGTATTTTTCCTATTTGTGAGATATAGTAAAATAACTGCAACATCATGAATAAGAAAAAATCTAGACTATACAATAAAGAAATTACGGTATATTACATCCACTGGGCATCAAAGTTCGTCACTATGATAATAAACTAGTTAGTTGCACGTGCTTTGCACGTTAATACTTAGTCATGCACGACAATAATGAATAACTCAGCATGCACGGCTCGCGGAACATTTTCCATTTTTCAATGAGCGTTGCAAAAAATAGTTTCCTTGAGTGTTATAAATAAAGCATATCATAGGATGGACGATATCATAGACAAATTAATTACTAATTTTTTTAGGTGAAGCTGATAAATAATTAATTCAAAGATTTTGGTATTCATCAGTTGCAAGAAAATTGAAATGAGACCAGCCGATTTAACCTAGAGTCTGATGCTGAGGCAGGTGTGATGGTGAGGCCGATCTTGGAGTGACCTGGAGGTGGGGCCTATGCGAAAACACCATTGTCGGTGGAGGGGTGTCATAGGTTGATGGGTTTGGGTGCAATGGGGTTTCATGCAGCTCGCCGATGATGGAATCTGGCAAGGTTTAGAGGGAGGCCGAGGGGCCAAAAGAGGTGGAGTCGAGCAGGGCAGAGGGCGGGGTGGTCCGCTGTTGGGCCGACGTCAGGCAATGGTTCTAGAAAGAAGAAGAAGAACACCAAAATGAGGAGGAATCTGAAGTTGTGGCCGCTGAACCTGAATCAGACTGTGGACAAAACTTAATGAAATAAATTCTGTGTAGGCACATGAATGCAGGTGGCTCCTTAATTCAACATTTAAGGGAGTTGTTAAATTTATTTTTGCTTGTCTTTTATCTAGACATTTTTTTCCACATGCCTTTTACCCCATTTAGTGCACAATGTCAATAAAAACCTGAAATAAACCATTCATGACCATCCTTTCATAAAGATTTAAAACATGTAAAGTTGATTCTCATGTCCCCATACAATGGATGATGCGAAGGTATAGGGTGCAGCATAACTAAGTATTAACAACATTTAGAGAAATTTTCCTAAATATTAAAATAATCACAACTCACTCATCTTGAATCAAAACACGAAACGATGATAATTATTTTGGGACTTTCTCAAATATGTGGTTAACATTTTATCTAAGACACGTGTGTTCCTTTATGAAATAATTGTATCGTCAACATATATCTTTTCAATGATTCATTTTTATAATACACAAGATAATCTATTCATATTATGTCCATATGATTTATGTAGTTGGGAATGTATGAAATGTAAATATTTTTTGGTGGAAATAATACATATTTAACTCTATGCAAATATTGCTTTAAATATAGATCGATAAGTACTGCAATAGAAGAAATAATAGTATTTACTTCAGAGAAGTACATAATAATCCAAAAAAATAAAAATGGAAAATTAAATTGGCGGCTGGACCAGCAGGTCACTTTTTTTCTTCTGGGCGAACACACCAACACAAATAGGTCTCTATTTTTTACTATTATCCGGCCAAATCGTGGAGACTTGAAGCATTTGAAGTTGACTTTTCTTTTGGAGGTTTGTACCGAGCTGGCCTTCCTTTTAGGTTGTGAAAAGAATCAGTAGAGTAGCTGTTAATTTTTTATTTAAAGAATCCTCTGGAGTTTACTAGAACAATGCAGGGTGGACCCCATATGTCACATGCTCAGTACAAGTCTAAAGGATGCCACGTGCGCATGCAGGAGCCAGGCTGCACCATGGCGAATCCCTGGAATAACAGCCGTAGGATTTTCATATCCAATGGTATGTATTGCACCAGAATCCAAGCAAACAAATCTGACCCATTCGATTGAAACTATCCAATGGTCCATATTGTGAGTTACTCGTACACTATATAGGAGTATAGATAAAGCACAAGCAGACATCAGATTACATACACTGGGCATCAAAGATCGCCACCAATGCAAATAAACACGCTGACAAAATAATATACAAAACTACCAATACTTCAATAGAGTTCAAGAAAGGTTAGCACTGCTCGGGAGCTGCAGCACAACCAGCTGAGCTAGCTGATAAGACTGCGCTTGTTTGACGCTTATATCCTCACCACTCTGAAAGAGAAACAAGCAGACATATGACAGGTTTTGCACATATAAGTATCAATGCTGACAATTCATCACATTTCTTATTGATGAATAAAGTGACACAGTTTAAAATAGCATTAACACAATATGGTGTTGTTCAGGTTAAGACATGGCAGGAAATCACATTGTGAAGGAGTTGGCAGCTTTACGACACCACTGAATTATAGATCAAGAACTCATAAGTATCACTGGTTAGTGTGCTGTCAATTTATCCCATTTGAGATTGGCAAATAAAGAGATGGTTTAAATAATAGTAGAATGTTATGACATTAATCATAGTTAAGACATTGCAGAATATGACATTGTGCTGTACTGGGTAGGTTCACCACACCACTGGATTACATATGAAGAACAGAAGCATACATGCGGTGCAAAAGAAGATCACTTGCTCTATATAGTTTAATTTACATGGTATAACGAAGGTACTTGGTTGTATAACTGAAAACTTAAATTGAGAAGACAAACTTTTGTTTATGAACTACATAATAAACCTTAAACATGCAATTTGATGCAAACACCAAAAATAAACACCTGTTGCAGTCATGCCTAACCAAATATACACAACAAAGTTTGAAGGATTGAGAAGGACAAACTTACATTAGTGGTGAAGACCGGCTCTATAAAGCCCATGTCCATGCTGATGGGGGGGGGGGGCAATTCAAGAATTTCACCACAAAATCTTCTTCATAAGCATTGCCTTTATTCTACATTTTGTTAAGAGTAATTATAGATGTGATAATATAAAAAAATGGAGAATATTTAAGAGAATATGAAGAGTGATGCTACATAACCAAGTAGCTAAAATTGTAAGTACAGTGATATAGGAAAAAGGTACAACCAAGAGCAATGCAGAGCTAAACTTCTTCAGTACCATCGGTGTTATCCAACCTTATGGTAAGAGTAAATATAGATATGATGTGTAGAAAATGGAGGGCAAAGGTAAATAAGCTGCAGAGTGATGGTACATGAACAACTAGCTGTCAATATAAGTACACTGATAAAGGACAGCAAGTACTTACAGGAACAATGCATAGCTAAACTTTTTCATTGGCATTGGCTATATTCTACACTGATGCAACAATTAATACAGATCAGATAATTTGGAGCAAACAATTAATAAGCAAGCTAGCATGCATACTGCTGTCACATAATGAACCAGGTATGAATGGAAGTATAGTGATACATGACAACACGTACAAACAATAGCAAAGAAGCGGGCAACATATTTGTGATATCTCGTCGTCCTTTTCAAACTGGAATTCTTCTTCGAGTAGATTTCCTGCAAAAGAGATCCGTAAGGCACATGCGGAAAAGTACAAGTTCAAATCACTACTGCAGGATGCTGCTAACGCGACACTATGTTCAGAGACCCTTCGACGAAACTGTATGCGATGCAATAATTGCAAATGATGGTGAAAAACCCGTCAAAGAAGGTGCAACACGTTTGCGATGAAGGATGCATCAAACACAATTCAAATTTTAGTTACGTGTGTGATGCAGGGCATATGGTTCAGTTCAATTAACTGTTTGCGATAAGGAGGAACAAAAGAAACGTGCAGCCAGATGAAGGCGTGTGCGATATACATCTGTAACACCCTCGATGCGACTATAGCTCCCACGTGTCGAGGCACGACTTAGATACATAATCGCATTGAAGGCATATGTCGCAAGTTAGGCAATCTTCACAACATCCCATGTAATATGAATAATAAAGGGAAGAACATAGTTGGCTTACACTCGCCATGTCACATCAAAGTACGTAAATAACATTACATCATCCAAAACACTCATGGCCCGACTACGGCGCCAAAATAGAAGAAAAACCCAACATGCGACAACGGTCCCAATCACCCCCAACTGGGCACCACTACTGATCATCAGGAAAAGACACGTAGTAACGCTGAGAGTCTTTGTCGAAATCCCACTTGAGCTCGTACTCGTCACCTGGAGCGGAATCACCTGGACCTGCATTTGGAGTTATAGTATCTGTGAGCCACAGGGACTCAGCAATCTCGCACCCTCGCGATCAAGACTATTTAAGCTTATAGGAAGGGTAAGGCAAATATATATGTGGAGCTGCAGCAAGCGACTAGCATATATGGTGGCTTATAGGAAGGGTAACACACTCAGTTGGTTCATTTTAATTAATTAAGGTTCAAGTTATCTACAACCGGACATTAACAAATTCCCATCTGCCCATAACCGCGGGCACAACTTTCAAAAGTTCAATCCCTGCAGGGGAGTCCCAACTTAGCCCATGACAAGCTCTCACGGTCAATGAAGGAATAGACCTCCTCCCAAGATGTTCCGATCAGACTCGGTATCTCGGTAATTCAAGACAACTCCGACAATGGTAAAACAAGTCCGGCAACACCACCCGCTGTGCCGACAAATCCCGATAGGAGCTACACATATCTCGTTCTCAGGGCACACCGGATAAGCTAAGCGTACGGGAGCCAACGTAACCCAAGTTGCCGAGGGACGGCCCCGCACGGTGCTCTAGGTTGGACCAACACTCAGAGGAGCACTGGCCCGGGGGGGGGTAAAATAAGATGACCCTTGAGTCCGCGAAACCCAAGGGAAAGGCTAGGTGGCAAATGGTAAAACCAAGGTTGGGCACTACTGGAGGAGTTTTATTCAAGGAGGACAGTCAAGGGGTTCCCATTATAACCCAACCGCGTAAGGAACACAAAAATCCGGGAACATAACACCGATATGATGGAAACTAGGGAGGCAAGAGTGGAACAAAACACTAGGTGAGAGGTCGAGCCTTCCACCCTTTACCCAAGTATATAGGTGCATTAAGATAACATGGCAATATAATGAGATCCCAACAAGTAAATAAAAAATGTTCCAACAAGGAACGGCCTCCAGTCTTCACCTGCAACTAGCAATGCTATAAGAGGGGCTGAGCAAAACGGTAACATAGCTAATCAACGGTTTGCTAGGACAACGGTGGGTTAGAGGCTTAACATGGCAATTTGGGAGGCTGACAAGCAAAAGGTAGGCATCATAGCATTGGCATAGCAAAAGAGCGAGCAAACTAGCATAGCAAAGATAGTAGTGATTTCGAGGGTATGATCATCTTGCCTGCACAGTTGTCAGAGTTGACTGGATCCTCAAGAGCAAACTCAACGGGCTCCTCATTAGCGAACTCGTCTCCCGGCTCTACCCAAACAAGACAAACAAGCAACAAGGACACAATGAACCACGTGCAAGGATCAAGCGATATTATGCAATGATGATATGCTATGCGGGATGCGATGCGGGATGCAAAATGCAAGATATGACAGGAAATGCATGAACCTGGCCTCAACTTGGAATTCCAAGGGTGCCACTGGAAAGATGATATGAAATCGCTTGAAAACGATGTAAAGAACGCCGGAATCGGAGATACGGTTTGGAAATGGCAAGCGATTCAAAATTGACATCGGTCTGCGATTTACAGCAAGTAGGCATCTAAATGCAATGAAATGAACATGCTACAGCCACCAAACATGACAAGAAAATACATGGCAGGGATGCACACAAGATGCTTAACAAAAGTCTAGCAGTGAGCTACGGCCAATTCATCCATTAGGAGGTTCAAACAAGCATGGCAAAAACACAAATGCAAAGCTGATTTCAGACTTAGTGAAATCAACACTTGTCTGAAATTTCAGATCACGAAGCCCTCTTCGGAGCAGCAAAACAACATGAAACATGACCTGATTAAGACAAGTAAGAACATGGCGTGGAGCTACTCAACAAGCTTAACAAAAGACCCAAAGTGACCTGGGGCCAAAAGGGTTCACAAAATATACTAACGGGCACACGAACATAGCTAAAACACAATCCGTTTTCAGACTTCGTGAAAACTGAGACATGCTGAAATATAACTCAGAAGGCACGCAAACGAGCTCGATGCACTCACCACGGTGCAAGTCATGGCAAGGCAAGAATACATCCATTAAGAAGGCATAAAATGCAAACTATACATGGCGAGAACAATGGCATAGCATGCACGGATCAACTACAATAACATCGGCAAAATCGCAAACAAGTTGACGATCTGCCCAGATTCACAACGAAGCAAAAGTTGAGCTCGATTGACTCAAGTTAGGTTGCTCCATAATTGCAAACAAAGACATGGATGGATAGAGAGTAACATGATTAACAAAACTCCTTTACTTATCATCCTCAAAAGAGGCATGGATCACTAGGAAAC
This sequence comes from Triticum dicoccoides, assembly GCF_002162155.2. NCBI lineage: Eukaryota > Viridiplantae > Streptophyta > Magnoliopsida > Poales > Poaceae > Triticum > Triticum dicoccoides. The sequence continues at coordinate 662,081,019 of NC_041382.1, read as the reverse complement.
AAGCTGAACATATGGCATCATGAACTAAATAATCCCAGACTTGGTGAAAACTACTAAGTCCCTGAAAACTGATTTACCGGGTGCCTCATTTGCAAGCTTGCACAAGTCACCACACACATCCTAAAAATGCATGGGTTGCACCTCTGGATAGAAGACAAAATCCTTAACAAAACATAAGAAGGACTCACAGGCATATCATGCACACAATAATCATGGCAAAAATGACAAAAGTCTAAGATGAACTAGCAGATCTGACAATTAACTCACGAAGCCCTCTTCTAACAGCATTTCGGGCATCAAGATGAGCCCAAATGAAAATGATGCAATGAAATGAAACGATGTACTCGTCGAGGTGAACATTTTGATATACAATATGCCCAAATCGGAGCCACGGATGTGGAGATACGGCAGGTCAAAGTATGCACAAAAAATTAGGGTTAGGGACGAAAAGTCAACCGAAAATATCTCCAGATCCAGATCTGGAATCACTGTTCACGGGCACGGACTTCGAGGTCGCTGGATTCTTCGCCCGAGTTCGTCGGGGATCGCCGGAGCTTGGAGAGGAGGAGGCCGGACGGCGGGGCCGGCCGGATCCGAGGCGCGACGGGGTAGCGGCGGCGATGGCGAGGTCGGTGCCGGCCGGGCGGCGGCTTGCGGCGCG
>NC_041382.1:662071340-662079948 GCF_002162155.2 Triticum dicoccoides | reverse complement strand
CGAGGCGGCGCGGGGGCCAGGGATGGGCCTGGCGGGCCGGCGGCGGAGGCAAGTGGCGCGGGCCATGTGGCGGGAGGCGGTTGGCTGCGGCGGCGGGGCGGACAAAGTCCGGCCGGGTCGGACACGTCCGGCCGGCGCGAGGGAAATTTAGGGTTTCGTGGGGGAGGAGAGATCCGAAAATGGAGGGGGTCTATTTATAGGCATAAGTGGAGCTAGGAGAGTCCAAATGAGGTGCGCTTTCGGCCACGCGATCGTGATCGAACGCTCTAGGACATGGAGCAGAGTTTGGTGGGTTTTGGGCCAAATTGGAGGGGTGTTGGCTGCAACACACACGAGGCCTTTTCGGTCCCTCGGTTAACCGTTGGAGTATCAAACGAAGTCCAAATGATACGAAACTTGACAGGCGGTCTACCAGTAGTAAACCAAGGCCGCTTGGCAAGTCTTGGTCCAATCCGGAAATGTTTAATCCCCACACACGAAAGAAAGCTAGAAATGACCACCGGAGGAGAATGAAGCGCCGGAATGCAAAACGGACAACGGGGAAAATGCTCGAATGCATGAGATGAACACGTATGCAAATGCAATGCACATGATGACATGATATGAGATGCATGAAAACAAAAACAACACATGGAGACAAAGACCCGAACCCCAAAAATAAATATAACTTAATGCCGGAAATGGCAAGAGTTGGAGTACAAATAGGGAAAGTTACATCCGGGGTGTTACAACACTCCACCACTACGAAAGGATCTCGTGCCGAGATCTAGGACTGAAAGAACTCCGGGTACTCAGGATGGAGGTGATCCTCGCGTTCCCAGGTAGCTTCACGGTCGGAATGGTGTGACCACTTGACTTTGAGAAATTTGATTGACTTGTTGCGAGTCTTGCATTCAGTCTCTTCAAGAATAGCAACTGGGTGCTCACGATAAGAGAGATCTTCTTGGAGCTCAATGTCCTCGAAGATGACGGTGCAATCAGGAGTCTTGAAGCTCTTTCGAAACTGAGAGACATGGACCACGTCATGAACATTTGCAAAGTTTGAAGGAAGCTCGAGTTGATAGGCGAGGTCGCCTCTCTTGCTGACAATCTTGAAAGGTCCCATGTATCTAGGGGCAAGCTTCCCTTTGATACCGAAGCGACGAGTACCTTTCATAGGAGAGATACAGAGGTAAACATGATCTCCGATCTCGAAAGCCAAATCACGGTGCTTACTATCATAGTAGCTCTTCTGGCGGGATTGGGCTGCTTTGAGGTTATCTCGAATGACTTTGCACATTTCTTCCGCCTCTTTGATTAAGTCATTACCCAAAAGCTGACGTTCACCGGTTTCAGACCAGTTGAGAGGGGTACGGCACTTCCTGCCATACAGAATTTCGAAAGGGGCCCTGCCCGAACTTGCTTGAAAACTATTATTGTAGGAGAATTCAACATAAGGAAGACAATCCTCCCACTTCATGCCGAAGGAGATCACACAAGCCCGGAGCATATCTTCAAGAATCTGGTTGACACGCTCGACTTGACCGCTTGTTTGAGGATGGAAAGCTGTGCTGAAGCGGATGTTAGTGCCCATGGCCTTCTGGAAAGAATCCCAAAACTTCGAGGTAAAGATGCTGCCACGGTCTGAAGAGATCACTTGAGGAATACCGTGCAGAGAGACAATACGAGAGGTATAGAGTTCCGCCAATTGAGCTGCAGTGACCGACTCTTTGATAGGCAGAAAGTGAGACACTTTGGTGAGTTTGTCGATGACAACAAATATAGCATCATTGCCACGCTTGGACTTTGGAAACCCAGTCATGAAGTCCATCTCAATGTGGTCAAACTTCCATTCTGGAATGGCAAGAGGTTGGAGGAGACCAGCTGGCCTTTGGTGTTCTGCCTTCACTCTTCTGCAGACATCACATTCATTCACGAATTGAGCGATCTCGCGCTTCATTCGAGTCCACCAATAAGCTTGCTTAAGGTCCTGATACATCTTCGTGCTCCCAGGGTGGATGGAGAGGAGAGAATTGTGAGCCTCATTCATGATCACTTTACGAAGTTCACCTTTGGGCACAATAATATGATCCTCGAAGAAAAGAGTGTCCTTGTCATCAAGGCGGTAGCACTTGTACTTGGACTGACTCTTGGCAATCCCGATCTTCACCTTTTTCACCATAGCATCAAGAAGCTGGGCTTGGCGAATCTGGTCTTCTAAGGTAGGAGAGACTTGAAGGTTGGCGAGGAAACCTTGAGGAACAACTTGCAGATTAAGTTTGCGGAAAGCTTCACAAAGCTCGGGTTGATAAGGCTTAAGAATCAAACTGTTGCAGTAAGCCTTCCTGCTCAAAGCGTCAGCAATCACATTGGCCTTGCCTGGAGTGTACTCGATGCTCGGATTATACTCTTGAATCATTTCGACCCAACGAGTTTGCCTGAGGTTGAGATTAGGTTGAGTGAAGATGTACTTGAGACTCTTGTGATCAGTGAAAATGTCCACTTTTCTTCCCAATAGAAGATGTCTCCAAGTCAAAAGAGCATGCACAACTGCCGCCAACTCGAGATCATGAGTGGGGTAGTTCTTCTCATTAGGCTTCCACTGGCGAGATGTATAAGCAACAACTTTCTTCTCTTGCATCAATACTGCGCCAAGACCTTGGAGAGAGGCATCACAAAAGACCTTGTACGGCTTGGATTCATCAGGTGGAGTCAAAACTGGAGCAGTGATCAATTTCTCTTTCAAAGTGTTGAAAGCAATATCACACTCCGGAGACCAAACGTACTTGATGTGCTTCTGAAGAAGATAAGAGAGAGGCTTCGCGATCTTAGAAAAGTTTTCAACGAATCTTCGGCAATAGCTTGCGAGACCGAGAAAACTGCGGAGTTGCTTCGCATTCTGAGGAGGTTCCCAATTCACAATTGCGGACACCTTCTTAGGATTCACGGCAATGCCCTTGGCAGAGATGATATGACCAAGATAAAGAACCTCATCGAGCCAAAATTCGGACTTGGAGAACTTGGCGTAGAACTAATGTTCCCTGAGCTTATCAAGCACCAAACGCAAGTGCTTGGCATGATCTTCCTTGTTCTTCGAGAAAACCAGAATGTCGTCGAGATAGACCAAAACGAAGTAATTGGTGTAGGCGTTGAAGATGAAGTTCATCATGCGAGAGAACGTCGGAGGAGCGTTGGCGAGGCCAAAAGACATGACAGTGTATTCATATGAACCAAAGCTTGTTCTGAATGCTGTCTTGGGAATATCTTCTTCACGAATGCAAATCTGGTGATAACCCATACGGAGATCAAGCTTGGAGAATACGTGGGCACCTTTGAGTTGTTCGAACAGCTCATTGATGTTGGGAAGAGGGTATTTGTTCTTGATGGTCTTCTTGTTCACTGGACGGTAATCAACACAAAGTCGGTCTGTTCCATCCTTCTTCTTCACAAAAAGAACACCACAACCCCACCGAGAAGAACTAGGCCGGATAAGACCCGTTCTTTCTTGCTCTTCGAGTTGCTTCTTTAGCTCTTTCAACTCTTCAGGTCCGAGCTTGTAAGGACGCTTGCACACAGGTTCCGTGCCAGGCTCAAGTTCAATAACGAATTCAACTGGCCGGTGCGGAGGCATTCCTGGGAGCTCTTCTGGAAAGACGTCTTGATATTCGCAAACGACTGGAATTTGCGAGATGGCGTCCAATTCACCCTTCTCATTGAGAGAAAACAGACAAATGGTATCATCACGAGCGGCAAAGACAATTACATCCTCAGACGAATGAGTCAATTGAATCTGCCTGGCTGCACAATCAAGCTGAGCCTTGTGCTTAGAAAGCCAATCCATCCCGAGAATAAGATCAATATCCGAGTTACCAAGAACCATTGGAGAAGCCAGAAACTTGAAATCACCCATCATGATAGAAACATCCGGAACTATTGAAGTAGCCCTCATAGACTTAGCCGGAGAAACCACTCCCATAGGTTTAGCCAACATTTGTGAAACGAAGTCATGCTTGGAAACAAATGATCTTGACATGAAACAATGCGATGCACCAGTGTCGAAAAGAACTTTTGCTGGAAAAGAGTTAACTGGAAAGTTACCCATGATCACATCTGACGAGTCCTCTGCCTGAGCTGCATTCATCAAATTCACCTTGGCATGCTTGGGGTTATGCTTGACCACAACTGTACTTGCCGATCTGACAGGAGGAGGAGGAGGAAGACGCCTCTGGTTGAAACACTTGTTGGCATAGTGACCCTTCTGTTGGCACTTGTTGCACGTGACCTCTGAAAGCGTACGGTGATACGAAGCACTCGATCTTGGAGCTTGAGACGAAGTCTTGTTCTGAAAGCCAGGGTTGGGTGGGTGGGAAGAACCAATGCCACCTTTGCTCTTCTGCTGATACGGCTGACGGAACGGAGGAGGAGGAAGCCAAAACTTCTGCTGCTTGGCCACTTGAGTAGAGGAAGAAGAAGTAGCATCTCTGACTCGCTTCTTGGAAGCATCACACCTCAACTGAGCAGCCTCTTGCTTCAGTGCCATGTTGTAGAACTCATCGTACCTCAAGGGCTCAAAGAGGACAAGAGCGAGCTGAATTTGTTCTCTGAACCACCCCTGAACTGATATATCATGCTCTTCTCATCAGGCACGTCCTGCTTGGCAAAGCGGGCGAGCTTCTGGAACAACTTGTTGTAGTCATAGACAGACAAAGAGCCTTGCTTTAGATTGCGGAATTCCTCACGCTTGCTTTCAACCACGCTCTGGGGAATATGATGAGCTCGGAAATCTCGACGGAAATTATCCCAAGTGATAACACGTCCACCTCTGGAGTCCTTGTACTGCTGGAACCATTCTGCAGCTTGATCTTTGAGTTGGAAGGAAGCGAACTTGACAAAGTCCTCAGGCCTGACGTTGCTGCACTCGAAATGCTTACACAGATCCACAAGCCAATCGTCAGCATCAGTTGCCTCAACACAATTGCTGAATGTCTTTGGCCCGTTAGCAAGGAACTGGTTGAGTGTAGCTAAGTGACTCTGGTTGCTGCCTTGATTCCCTTGACTGCCTTGATTGCGCTCTTGAAGAATTTGCATGATCAACTGTGTGTTTGCATTGGTTGCGGCCATCACAGCTTGCCATGCCTCCGGAGGAGGTGGAGGCAGTGGCGGATCAGGATTCGGAGTCGTGCGCGTTGGAGGAGCCATCCTGAAGAGGTTGACCACCATTAGCACATTGACAGATAAATATTGAAGCTGAATCCAACGGAATGGAAATTGCAACATATTGTCTTCACATCCGAACAAAACGAACGAATGCATTCCTCTTGAAATGGTCACATATCCATAAATTGAGAAGCCACGTAGAATTAAGGTAGAGAAATAAATCAACAAGGTACGGATCAAGAACGAATAATCGGTAAGAAATCCCAATCTCAAACCAATATCCATGGAAGAAGAACTAGAGCTACTAGAATTCCCACCTATGAAACTCCTGAACCTTTCCGGTTATGCAATCAGGTGTTGGGGACATAGGGGAAGCATAATATCTCACCCAAACTAGCAAATCCTACATCCAGCTGTATCCATCCTTCAACACATAACCAAGAAAACTTCGGAAACCATCTACCTCAACCTTCGAAAAGCATCCGTTGTACAAGTTATGGAGATACTCTTGAACTCCCGCCCCAGTACTGGGTGGCGTCGAGGTTATCTCACCAACGAACTGCATAAAAGAGATTTTCGATGTCGGCGACTATATCTCAAGTATTCCAGAATTGCAACGATAAAATTATGATGACAACACCTCAGAGCTCAACTCCCCGGGACACTTCCACTAAACCCCTGATAGGAGGCACCAAGACAATGTTCTCATCATAAGCCATCGAAACGATTCCAAGATACTGGCGTGATCCTAAAATTTTTTTAGTGAAATTTTAGAAGGGAAGAGTCAAAACTCTACGTCAGGATGCCTTACCAGAGCGATGAGGAGACTGGGAAGTAAAAAGAATTCCTAAACTCTCCGATATATAATTCCTAAAGACTCAAAACATTTTTCTAGACACAACTCGCCCGCTAAAAATGATCAAGCAATGGGGCTCCTAAGGTCGGGGAAGGCACTGATTACCAACTTGTAACACCCTCCATGCGACTATAGCTCCCACGTGTCGAGGTGCGACTTAGAGACATAATCGCATTGAAGGCATAAGTCGCAAGTTAGGCAATCTTCACAACATCCCATGTAATATGAATAATAAAGGGAAGAACATAGTTGGCTTACACTCGCCACATCACATCAAAGTACATAAATAACATTACATCATCCAAAACACTCATGGCCCGACTACGGCGCCAAAATAGAAGAAAAACCCAACATGCGACAACGGTCCCAATCACCCCCAACTGGGCACCACTACTGATCATCAGGAAAAGGCACGTAGTAACGCTGAGAGTCTTCGTCGAACTCCCACTTGAGCTCGTACTCGTCACCTGGAGCGGAATCACCTGGACCTGCATCTGGAGTTATAGTATCTGTGAGCCACAGGGACTCAGCAATCTTGCACCCTCGTGATCAAGACTATTTAAGCTTATAGGAAGGGTAAGGCAAATATATATGTGGAGCTGCAGCAAGCGGCTAGCATATATGGTGGCTATCTTATTCGCAAAAGAGAGCGAGAAGAGGAGGCAAAGCACGAGCGAGAAACTAGAGAGCAACCTGCGCAAACATTACTCCAACACCGTGTCCACTTCCCGGACTCCGCCGAGAAGAGGTCATCATGGTAACACACTCAGTTGGTTCATTTTAATTAATTAAGGTTCAAGTTATCTACAACCGGACATTAACAAATTCCCATCTGCCCATAACCACGGGCACGGCTTTCGAAAGTTCAATCCCTGCAGGGGAGTCCCAACTTAGCCCATGACAAGCTCTCACGGTCAACGAAGGAATAGACCTCCTCCCAAGACGTTCCGATCAGACTCGGTATCTCGGTAATTCAAGACAACTCCGACAATGGTAAAACAAGTCCAGCAACACCACCCGTTGTGCCGACAAATTCCGATAGGAGCTGCACATATCTTGTTCTCAGGGCACACCGGATAGGTTAAGCGTACGGGAGCCAACGTAACCCAAGTTGCCGAGGGACGGCCCCGCACGGTGCTCTAGGTTGGACCAACACTCAGAGGAGCACTGGCCCGGGGGGGGGGGTAAAATAAGATGACCCTTGAGTCCGCGAAACCCAAGGGAAAGGCTAGGTGGCAAATGGTAAAACCAAGGTTGGGCACTGCTGGAGGAGTTTTATTCAAGGCGGACAGTCAAGGGGTTCCCATTATAACCCAACCGCGTAAGGAACACAAAAATTCGGGAACATAACACCGATATGACGGAAACTAGGGCGGCAAGAGTGGAACAAAACACTAGGAGAGAGGCCGAGCCTTCCACCCTTTACCCAAGTATATAGGTGCATTAAGATAACATGGCAATATAATGATATCCCAACAAGTAAATAAAAAATGTTCCAACAAGGAACGGCCTCCAGTCTTCACCTGCAACTAGCAACACTATAAGAGGGGCTGAGCAAAACGGTAACATAGCCAATCAACGGTTTGCTAGGACAATGGTGGGTTAGAGGCTTGACATGGCAATTTGGGAGGCTGACAAGAAAAAGGTAGGCATCGTAGCATTGGCATAGCAAAAGAGCGAGCAAACTAGCATAACAAAGATAGTAGTGATTTCGAGGGTATGATCATCTTGCCTGCACAGTTGTCAGACTTGACTGGATCCTCAAGAGCAAACTCAACGGGCTCCTCGTTAGGGAACTCGTCTCCCGGCTCTACCCAAACAAGATAAACAAGCAACAAGGACACAATCAACCACGTGCAAGGATCAAGCGATATTATGCAATGATGATATGCTATGCGGGATGCGATGCGGGATGCAAAATGCAAGATATGACAGGAAATGCATGAACCTGGCCTCAACTTGGAATTCCAAGGGTGCCACTGGAAAGATGAGATGAAATCGCTTGAAAATGATGTAAAGAACACCGGAATCGGAGTTACGATTTGGAAATGGCAAGCGATTCAAAATTGACACCGGTCTGCGATTTACAGCAAGTAGGCATATAAATGCAATGAAATGAACATGCTACAGCCACCAAACATGACAATAAAATACATGGCAGGGATGCACACAAGATTCTTAACAAAAGTCTAGCACTGAGCTACGGCCAATTCATCCATTAGGAGGTTCAAACAAGCATGGAAAAACGCAAATGCAAAACTGATTTCAGACTTAGTGAAATCAACACTTGTCTGAAATTTCAGATCACGAAGCCCTCTTCGGAGCAGCAAAACAACATGAAACATGACCTGATTAAGAAAAATAAGAACATGGCATGGAGCTACTCAACAAGCTTAACAAAAGACCCAAAGTGAACATGGCATGAGGAGGAGGCCGGACGGCGGGGCCGGCCGGATCCGAAGCGCGGCGGGGTAGCGGCGGCGATGGCGAGGTCGGTGGCGGCCGGGCGGCGGCTCGGCGGCGCGGGCTCGGCGCCGGGCGGGGCGGCAGCGAGGTGCGGTGGTCGCCGGCGTCGAGTGGCGGGGCGGCTCCGGCCACCGGGCGCGGGGACAGAGG
>NC_041382.1:662050801-662070613 GCF_002162155.2 Triticum dicoccoides | reverse complement strand
ACGAGGCGGCGCGGGGGCCAGGGATGGGCCTGGCGGGCCGGCGGCTGAGGCAAGTGGCGCGGGCCACGTTGGCGGGAGGCGGTTGGCTGCTGCGGCGGGGCGGACAAAGTCCGGCCGGGTCGGACACATCCGGCCGGCGCGAGGGAAATTTAGGGTTTCGTGGGGGAGGAGAGATCCGAAAATGGAGGGGGTCTATTTATAGGCATAAGTGGAGCTAGGAGAGTCCAAATGAGGTGCGGTTTTCGGCCACGCGATCATGGTCGAACACTCTAGGACATGGAGCAGAGTTTGGTGGGTGTTGGGCCAAATTGGAGGGGTGTTGGGCTGCAACACACACGAGGCCTTTTCGGTCCCTCGGTTAACCGTTGGAGTATCAAACGAAGTCCAAATGATACGAAACTTGACAGGCGGTCTACCGGTAGTAAACCAAGGCCGCTTGGCAAGTCTCGGTCCAATCCGGAAATTTTTAATCCCCACAGACGAAAGAAAGCTAGAAATGACCACCGGAGGAGAATGAAGCGCCGGAATGCAAAACGGACAACGGGGAAAATGCTCGAATGCATGAGATGAACACGTATGCAAATGCAATGCACATGATGACATGATATGAGATGCATGAAAACGAAAACAACACACGGAGACAAAGACCCAAACCCGAAAAATGAATATAACTTAACGCCGGAAACGGCAAGAGTTGGAGTACAAATAGGGAAAGTTACATCCGGGGTGTTACAACATCATACGGTCCACTCCGATGAACTGTTTGTGATGAGGAGGAACAACAGAAAAAGGCAGCTAGATAAAGGTGTGTCGATGGAGGGCGTATGCTTTAGAAGGATTAAATGTTTGCTACTAGGCAACAGAACAGAAACGGTCAACCAGATCAAAGTGTCTGTGATTGATGGCATACACTTCACACGGATGAACTGTTTGCGATTAGCCACAACAAATAGAAACACTTAGACAGATAAACGTGTGTGCGCTAGACAAGCACACATTCTAATTAAAAGAAGTGTGCGTGATGGTAATAATGAGCGTGCACAGTTGTTGGAACAAGACGTGTGCTGACATTGCCTTTTGCGGTGCACCCTATGGTGCAAATGCCACGTACAAGGCCGAGAAAGCGTGCCCAAGTTACGCCTTCCGAGAATAGTGTCGCACTTAGAACTGTCAATAAATTTTGAGCATGTGTCCTGTCACATTCCAAATAACTACCATGCTCTATTTAATTGCAAACCTGTTCACACCGATCAAAACCTAAACGGTTTCCCACTTAGGACTGTATTAGTACTCTGTTATAAATACTACTACTCCAAGATGACTGCACATTCCTCCTCAACTCCTCATACACAAAAACAAACAAGTCATTCATCATTGTTCCCTTGCATCTGCCATGGCCAGCGTGAGTTCTGGGCCGAGAGATTGCCACCAGGGAGAGGCGAGCATGGAAGCGGAAGCACGAGAGATGTCACGCCTCGCCACGAAAGCAACCCTCATGTCCCGCTGCACGACCGTAGCAGCATAGAGGTCCCGCCGCACCGCCGAAGCAGCATGGAGGTCCTGCCGTGCCATTGATGCAGCAGACTGGTCCGGCCATGCCACGGAAGCAGAGGAGATGTCCCGCCGCGCCGGGAATGCAGCAGAGATGTCCTGCCGCGCCGCGGTGGCCTAGGAAAATGTCTTGTAGGTAGGCGACGACTCTTACACGCGCATGCATGCGATCGTCCATAGCCATATGGATCAGATCTCCGGCTGGGCGAGGGTGTAGGACAACATGAAAGCCTTGTTTGAACAGGCTACCGGCGTCATCTGACAACTGCGGGAGGGCAATGCGAAGCTCCGAGCCAGAAGGGCGAAGGAGGCAGAGGAGACCACTGCCTTGTTTAAGAGGACAGACATCATCGTCAAGAAACTTACGGACGAGAATGCCATGCTCCGCATTGAGTGCGAAAGGCTGGTGAAGGAATCCATGGATGCTTCCAAGCAGCATATTAAGGACATGAAACTAATAAAAGAGATCACCACCGCTCGTCGCGAGAACTAGTCTCCGAAACCTGTAGCGCATCAAGAAAGTAGAGATTAGTGAGCCAGATCGTTGTATGCTTCTTCCTTCTTCTTTTGCCCTTGGGTATTTCGGGCGTAACTGCATGTGGCTTTTTTAATTATCTTCCTAAATATGTAAGACAATTATTATGCACTGTCATCGTCCTTATATTCATCAGTCCTGCTATAAGTCGCATTCGATGCTATATAGGTTCGTCGGATCTTACATCAAGATCTGTGCAAAACTTTCTTTTCAGATTTCCTTTTTCTCTCTTAAATCTCAGTCAAGTGAGACATTGCCACGCCGTCAAACAGGGGCTTAGGCTCCATTAATGGAGACGTTGGGTGGGAGGTGCGCAGGGAATAGAGGTCAAAGGGCTCTCCTCTCGATGAGCACGCACAGGGGTCTGATTGCACGCCTCCCGTACTCAAATAGCTACCCCGCACGACACCTCCTAGCTAATAAAAAAGGGGACGCGTGGTGGCACGTAATTTGTAAGTAGAACACCCATGGTTTCAATAATACTTGTGTTTCTGATTTGTAACGTGACAGCACTTGTTCCAAAATGACTTTGTTGATTGTTAATGTGTGCGCCTTCGCAAATCAGACAAAAAATTACCACATCATGTTGGTGCCATGTCATGACACCATGCCAAGTTTCATGATTTTCACACGTGTTCTGGATTTACAGGAATTAAAAAACCAAGTTTCTCAATATTTCCAGTCGAGCCACGATGCCCAAATGCTTGAATTTCATTCCCATTTCTTGCATGGGACCTAGAAATTCACCCAAGGGCACACATATGATTTTTCAACCAACTTTGGTGCACTGGAGGATGTGCTTGTAGTTCAAATTTGAATTATGCACATTAAATGACCAAAAATTCAATTAATGTACAAAAAAGGACAAACAAACCTAGAATAATTCCAAAATTTAGCATGATACCTCTATTTGGTCTAATCTACCTGTGTAAAAAATTAAGGCGGGAGAAGACAGGGTATGTCGTTTCGCACATGGAGGTGACACGTTCCCTTTCGGAACCACAAGCCTTCTTGAGAGAAGCTCCGGTTTGCAAGATGCTTATACCAAAGTTTGTCTCAATTCAGCCAAAAAATTTACCACATCATGTTGGTGCCATGGCATGATACCATGCCAAGTTTCATGATTTTCAGGCGTGTTTTGGATTTATAGAAATTAAAAAACCAGGTTTCTCAACCTTTGTGGCCGAGCAATGATGCCCAGACATTTGAATTGCATTCCAATTTCTTGCATGGGACCTAGAAATTCACCCAAGGACACACATGTGATTTTTCAACCAACTTTGGTGCACTGGAGCATGTGCTTGTAGTTAAAATTTCAATTATGCACATTAAATGCCCATAAATTCAATTAATGTGTAAAAAAGGCCAAACGAACCCAAAATAATTCCAAAATTTAGCATGATACTTCTATTTGGTCTAATCTACCCATGTAAAAAAATTAAGGTGGGAGAAGGCAGTGTATGTTGTTTCACACACAGAGGTGACATGTTCCCTCTCGGAACCACAAGCCTTCTTGAGAGAAGCTTCGGTTTGCAACAAGCTTATACCAAAGCTTGTCCCAATTCAGCCAAAAATTTACCACATCATGTTGGTGCCATGTCATGACACCGTGCCAACTTTCATGATTTCAGGCATGTTTTGGATTTACAGGAATTAAAAAACCAAGTTTCTTAATGTTTTCGGCCGAGCAACGACTCCCAGATGTTTGAATTTCATTCCCATTTCTTGCATGGGACCTAGAAATTCACCCAAGGACACACATGTGATTTTTCAACCAACTTTGGTGCACTGGAGCATGTGCTTGTAGTTCAAATTTGAATTATGCACATTAAATGCCCGGAATTTGAATTAATGTATAAAAAGGCCAAACAAACCCAGAATAATTCCAAAAGTTAGCACGATACTTCTATTTGGTCTAATGTGCCTGTGTAAAAAATTTAAGGCGGGAGAAGGTAGTGTACGTATGTCGTTTCGCACATAGAGGTGACTCGTTCCCTGTCGGAACCACGAGCATTCTTGAGAGAAGCTCCGGTTTGCAAGAAGCTTGTACCAATGCTTGTCCCAATTCGGCCAAATTTTTTACCACAGGATGTTGGTGCCATGTCATGACACCATGCCAAGTTTCATGATTTTCAGCCGTGTTTTGGATTTACATGAATTAAAAATTCAAGTTTCTCAATCTTTTCGGTCAAGCCGCGACGCCCAGATGTTTAAATTTCATTTCCATTTCTTGCATGCGACCTTGAAATTCACCCAAGAACACACATGTGATTTTTCAACCAACTTTGGTGCACTGGAGCATGTGATTGTAGTTCAAATTTGAATTATGCACATTAAATGACCAGAAATTCACTTAATGTATAAGAAAGTCCAAACGAACCCGGGAGAATTCCCAAATTTAGCATGATACTCATATATTTCTATGTTGCCTGTATAAAAAATCAAGGGGGGGGGGGCAGCATATATCGTTTCGCACACAAAGGTGACACGTCCCCCCTCGGGAACCATGAGTCTTCTCGAGAGAAGCTCCGATTTGCAAGAAGCTTATACCCCAAAACTTGTCCAAATGTGGCCAATTTTTTACCACAACATGTTGGTGCCATAAAAAGACACCATGCCAAGTTTCATGATTTTCAGGCTAGTTTTGAATTTCCAGGAATTTAAAAACCAAGTTTCTGAATGTTCCTGGCCGAGCCACGATGCCCAGATGTTAGAATCTGATTCCCATTTCTTGCATGGGACCTATAAATTCACCCGAAGATAAACATGTGATTTGTCAACAAACTTTGGTGCACTGGAGCGTGTGCTTGTAGTTCAAATTTGAATTATGCACATTAAATGCCAAAAAACTCAATTAATGTATAAAACTGCCAAACGAACCCGAAACAATTCCAAATTTAAACACGACACTCATGTAGTTGCATGTTCACTGTACATAAATGTTCTAGCATACACTTCCCCATCCTTTCCCTCTGTAACACCATTTTGTCTTTCAAAACATAATGAAAAAATTAGGTATTCCACAAACAGTTTACTAGAAAGAATCGTGTGGGATGCGATATAAAATATCTTTGTGCACTGTCTTGTATGGCTTACCCAGGAAGCTTCGTCGTCTACAGTCCATCGCCCCCACTTGAACCACACTTGCGCGCTAGTTTCTCATGGCACTAAGCGAAATTTTTCAGCCACCGTGGAAATATATATCTCCCCGCCCCCTCCTTCCCACCAAAAGCCACATTTCCACTGTTCCTCCTTGCTTTCCAAGTTCATACCTTCACTACTGCTTACTGGCAGCCCAGCCTCGTCATCGACGACCCTTCTTCTTGCAGCACCGCTTCCTCGCTGGCTACCCTTCTTTTTGCAGCGCCGCCTACTCGCCGGTGACCCTTCTTCTTGCAGCACCGCCTCCTCGCCGGCGACCCTTCTTCTTGCTGCGCGGCCTCCTCGCCGCCGACCCTTCTTCCTGGGCGGCCTCGTCGATATGGTCACGTAATCCACACCCACCCGCACCATCCTCCTCCTTCCCCGTCCCACATGCCCCGACCGACGACATGACACCTTTCACCGAAATCACTGTCCCCCTCCTCATATTAAGCGCTACCCACAACCATTTTGCACGCAGTATAACGTGGAGCTCAGTAGCATCTAGCAGCGGAGAAGCAAATCGCGGCTACATGTGTGCATGAGGTTGCTATGGTTGCCATGCGTGCCAACCGCCAGATCTTGGAGGAGCACCTCGTCTTCGAGGCCACCGTCGACAGTGCCACACGGTTGTCTACTTTAAAACAGAGTTTGTGATGTTTTCTCGAGGCCATCACCAATGCCTTCTAGTGATTTTTCCTCTGTAATGTTAATATGCAATCTGATGTTTAGTTAACGGTTTGGTCCTCTTAAATGTAATGTTCAGTTAACAGTTTGGTCCCCTAAAATGTAATGTTCATTTAATAGTTTGGTCCAACAATTCCTACATTTCGTAGTATTGTTCTCAAGCATTCTTTGTTTTGTTAACTGTCTTATATTCTAGTGCATGTTTCTATTCTGCAATGTCGTGCTCAGTTAACTATTTTGGCTCATTTTGTCTGCTGTCCATTTAACTGTTTGGTTTAATTCTGCAATTTGATATTCATTTGTTGTGGGTACGATTTTGTATTGTTATGCATGTGAAATAAATCGAATTTGGTTGTACTCAATACATATTCTACTGATAGTATGGAAACTCTCAATTAACTTGATCAAGATCTTCCTTATGTGTGTTGCAAGGAAACCATGGGAGACACTGCAGTTTACCATCGAGGTATGCTCATGCATGGTCCTTTCGCTAATAGCACATTATTGTGCAGGAATAATTGTAATATTTAGGTTTCTTACAATTTGGTCTTGCAGATGTAGGTCCTGCTGTTAGAGGCTTAGACCCACTGTTTGACCCAGTTTGCATATGGGGAAATGAGATGTCCATGAATATTAGTCAAGTAAAGAAACTCAGAAAGATTGTTAGGATGAAGAAACTTGCGACGGATAACAGCAAGATCTTTGTTTGCACAATGAAGAAGACATCAGTCAACTATAGGATGGTACTAACTCTTTTACCTTGTTTTTACCCCTTGCGCCATTTCAAAATTTATAACAGTGATTTATGAATATCTTTGTTTTCAGTACTTTTCAAAGCAGTTCACCGATGATTACCTCTCAAACCACATGCATGGTCAAGAGGCGAGGAAGGTATTCATTCAACACCCACGGTACAATATTGAAGTCTTCCTGAAGAGGATGAAGGTTGGGCGGGCAATTATCCATAGCCACTGGCCTAGAGTTGCAAGGACATTCAACATCACTGAAGGCTCAATATTTTCCTTACGCTTCTGTAGTTTCCCAGATGAGATTCATCTGTCAATTTACCATGTATGATGCTACTTTCCATAGGTTTTCGATGTTTCATGTGAAACTTGGTGCTGTTGTGTAATGGCGTAACCGAGTGCCCAAGCTATCTGATTTAATTAGATTATGAAATCCTGGTTGCTGTTATACGGATATGAAATATCTAGTGTATTTTATAAGAAATATCAATTTGATTACTACATGGATTATCAATAATAGGATAATTACCCTGCTGATTGGGGTTTTCTATTGCAGACGGTTACTCAGACAACACCGTGGGCGATGAACTCAAACAACCCACACGGTTCCTAGAAAGTAGGCGTGTTTGATCAATTAACAATCACACACGGCTTCCAACAGAGAACTGTTTGTGTTAGGCTACCTTGCACAATTGTTTCCACACAAAAACTATGTGTGATATACATAGGAATGGAAATGTTTTTTTGGGATTTGCCGTGTGGAATGTACATATGAACGGAAACGATTGGGTTTCGATGCCTTGCCAGATCGCACACAACCTCATTTTGTGTGCCAGGAGGGCCTATCCCCGATGATTTCTGGGTCGTGTGGGAAGGACCCCCTATCGCCCACACTCACTTGGCGACGGTTCGAAGCGCCATTGCAGAAAGGGGTAAAAAACGGTTTGTATAGCAGGTCTCTACACCAGTAAATTGTCATGTGGTATCATAGACTGTACCTCATCCTAGGAACGAGACCAATGCATAACAAGGTTTTTCCATTCAATGTCTTCTAAATTTAGCATAGGAGACTTCACCAGAAATTCATTTATAGACTTGCCATCAAAGTGTGATTTCCTCAGGTAACACCGATACTGCTGCAATGCTTCCTTGAAAAGCGCAAGCATGCTTTGCTTGTCATGACTATCCAGATTGACCCTCGCCTACTTACAACAATGTAAAGTAAATCATTAATGTGTTCAATTAGGAGAAAACAGGAAAATAATCACCATGAATAATAGCACTTACACGTAAGTGGGACAGGAAAATGTGAAAATGGTGTTTGTCTTCACTATAATCTTCCCACGATGGGAATATATGCACTTAGTCCCTAACAACATTGAAAGCATTGTATTTTAAACTGGGAATCACTACTAGAGAAAACCTTAGCAGTAGTGCGGGTTTTTGGCCTTGCAGTAGTGCGGGGTGCCTCGCTACTTAAAAGGCGCTACATCAAAAGCTTAGCAGTAGCGTGGGTCCACACACGCTACTGCTATAAGTACTTAGTAGTAGCAAGTTTTCCGTAACGCACTACTGTTAAGTACTAGCAGCGGGCCTCAGCGCCCGCACTACTACTATTATTGCATATTCTATTTTTTCATTTTATGTCATATTCATTGTCACACCCTAGCTAGTTCAAGAATTAGAGTGTGCACCATGTTCAAATTTATCTTAAATTTGAAATGGGGATGACAGAACCCCCAGCACCCCCCTGGAACAACTAGGGTTTACTAAAAACTTTTTCAATGAACCTGAAATGCCCTTCTAAAAAGCCCACCCTTTTTGTTTTGGGTTAAAACCTTTGACAAAAATGGTGCACCTTTTTCTAGGACATCTTAAGGTCATTGGATTAACTCTTATAGTATTTGCATTTGGGCATTTAAATGCTATAAAATATTTTAAATGCTCAAATAATCATAAACTAAAATGTTTGCTGTTGGATATATTCTAAGCAGTAGCCATGATTAATTTTATGATTTTTGGATATGCCCTGGCATTTTTAATAAAGCCCTGAAGTTACAGAAATAATACAATAAATGAAAAAAGAAAAAGAGAGAGAAAGCAAAGACTTTCATGTCGCCCTGGCCTGGCCCCGCTCGGCCCAGTCCACTGGCTCCTGCCAGTCATCCTCCTCCTCTCGCCAGGAGGACGAGAGGCGCGTAGCCGGCGCCCGCGGCCACACGTCGGCCACCTCCTGCTTCCGCCGACGCCCTGGGCACGCCTACGAGTGCCACACACTCCCCCTCGTTCCCCTCTCATTCTCCCCACTCTCCCCGTGCCCCTCTCCCTCCTCTGGTTCTCTCCCCATCCCCTGCCGAGCGCAGCCGTCGCCGCCAACAAGCACCACCGCAGCCACCGCCGTCCACTCGTTGCCTTGCCGTGCCAAGAAGTTCCGCTGTCATCCACTGCTTCGCCTAGACCCAACCCCGAGCGCTCGCTCGCCCCGGAGACGCTGCACCGAGCTCGTCTTCAACCTCGGTTGCCGGAGATCCCCCTCGCTGCCCCGCTCGCTCCAGCTCTTCCCCGAGCCCGCCGATCGCTCCCCTGCAACCGCAGTGAGCTACTGACCCTTCTCCCCCTCTCCATTCTAGCTCTCGTGCACCGTACGCGCCGCCTCGAGTTCGCCCGCATGCACTGCCGCCTGTGATCGCCACCGACGAGTCTCCGACCATCTAATGGTCCGGCCGTTGTGCCCAGCTTCCTCCCCGCGCCGCGTAGAGCACGTACGTGCCCCGCTTGAGCCACCACGACCGTCACAGCAATGACCGCGACCTCACCCGAGCCCTGGCGATGACCCCAGGCCCAACCAGCCACACCACTCGACGCGGACGAGTGCCCGCGTCACTTAGATGCCCTCCGCCGGCCATTTGGTCGCCGGAGGAAGAAACCCGCACCCTCCGCCGTCCCTGGCCTTGCCGGCGACGAGCCCTAGGTCAACTCTGGCGAGTTTGATCCGGGTTGACCGCAGTTTGATTTTCCCCTGACTCACTGACGTGTGTGCCCGAGGCCACTAATTAAACTAGGTTAGTATTAGTTTAACACTAACTAAATTTAGTTAGTTAGTTGACACTGACAGATGGGACCCACAGGTCAGGGTTGACCTGGACCATCTCAGTTGACCGCTGACGTCACACTCACGTCAGGATGACGCATTAAATCCTTTTCTGGATTTATTCTTTAATAGGAAATTCCAGAAAATAGCCAAAACTTCTAAAAATCATAGAAAATCAACCATAGCTCCAAATCAAACAATTTATATATGAAAAATGATCAGAAAAATTCGATCTATCCATTTGTTATGGTTTCATGCATGAAAAAACAAGTTAACCTTGCTGTTTAAGCAAAATAAGATAATGCACTAATAAGGCTATGTTAAATGAACTAACATTTGAATCTTTGATTCAAATGAGTTCATTCCTTTCTGTTTTAGCTTGCATTAGGCCAAGACACATTCATTTTGCCATGTCATAGCATGCATCATATTGTTGCATATTGTCATGTGTTGATTATGTTCGGTGTGTCTTTCGTGGTAGGTTCTGCCTCCGAGGATAACCCCGAGTATCCATCTGAAGGGCAGTACCCTACTACCACTACATCAGGCAAGCAACCCATTGATCATTCCAATACAAACCCATGTTCTAGCTTCTGCTCTTGTTTACTGCATTAAGACAACGCGATTCAAACTACTGTGTGCTACGGTAGTTGAACCCTTATCCTCTGCATGACCTGTCATTGCCACAGTAACTAGATGAAACCCACTAGCATGTGTAGGAGTTGATTGAGCCACTTATGCGTTTCCTACCTTGCTATGCCTGCTATGCTTAGAGTTGTGTCAGGTATGGTTCATCTAGGTGATGGGCTAGAGTGAAATGATTACGTCAGTAATGTGAGGGATGTGTTGAACATGATTTGGGTAAGGTATCGATGAGAGGCCATGTAGGAGTACATGGTGGGTTGTTTCATTGAGGCCGTCCATAAGAACTGAGATCTGTATGTGTGATTTAAGATTCAGTTACTACCATACATTGGGCCCGAAACCAATGGACCCTCTCGGCTTCTTATTCACCCTAGTACTTTGTCCAGGAGTTGCAATTAGTTTCTGGTGTTTGTAGGTTATGTGTTGGCGGCCGTGCGTAGCGCTGACCCTAGGGGTGGGCTATGTTGTGGTAGATACACCGTGGCACGGTGTACCGAGTCACCCGTTTGGTGTCTCGGGAACCATGTTCACATTGTTCGGGGCCGTATGTGGAAACCTCGTCCGGACTCCCTGCGGATGGAACCTGGATAGGCGATAAACCTGGACTAGAGGCTTGAGTTTTTAGGTAGGCCGTGGCCAACACCCTCATTGGGCTTCCGCTTGAAGGTTGCCGAGTACATGTCGTGTAAACGGTGGTAAGTGGTGAAAGCGTGTATGAAGAAGTACACCCCTACAGGGTATAAAACTATTTGAATAGCCGCGTCCACGGTAAAGGACTACTTGGTTGCCTATACAGTTCATAGACAAGTTAATTGATACTACTAAAAGACTCAAGATAAGTGTGAGTACCGAGGATGGCCCTCTCATAGGATGACGAGGGAGGATCCCCGGTGGAGTATTGTGTTGGTGAGTAGTGGACTCGTGTGTGAAAACTATTTTACTAGTGGAGTTCCGTAGGATAGCTTAGCCAAGAGTCAAAGCTGGCTTGCTGCAACAACCCCACCACCTTCTTGAGAATGAGCATGTATAGTAGGTTCTAATATAAGACTTGTTGAGTACCTTTGTACTCATGTTTGCTTAATTACTGTTTCAGACGACAACACCGCCCCCTCCGATGGGTTTTATGTAGACCTCGACATCGATGAGTAACTCGCCACCCAGGTGGTGACCCTGGCCATGGAGGGCCCTATGTAGATAGACAGGCTTCGAGAAGCCTTCTTGCTTTCTAGTGTCTGTACTCAGACTATTTACTTCCGCATGTGCTTGTATGCTTGTATGACTCGAGTGTCGGGTCATGTGACCCCTACCTGTATGAACATGTTCTGTATGGCTCTCTGGAGCCTTTAAATAAAGTACTTGAGTTGTAGAGTTTTGTTGTGACGCCATGTTGTATTTGCACATATCGAGCATATTGTGTGTATGATTGAAATGCTTGGTATGTGTGGCATCCGACAATCTAGTTGTTTATCCTTGGTAGCCTTTCTTATGGGGAAATGTAGTCTAGTGCTCCTCGAGCCATAGTAGTCTGCTATACCCGGTTCACCGGAGTCCTGCTAGCCCAGCACTACTGCTCAGGTCACTTGACTGGCCGGCATGTGTTTCACTTTGTTCCTATGTCTGTCCCTTCGGGGAAATGTCACGCGGTGACATCCGGAGTCCTGCCTAGCCTGCTACAGCCCGGGTTCCCCGGAGTCCTGTTAGCCTAGTGCTATAGCCCGGATTCACACGCTGATGACCGACATGCTCGATATGATTCACATATGCCTGTCTCCATAGGTCGGTGCCGCTTTGGGTTCACGACTAGCCATGTCGGCCCGGGTTCTCTGTCATATGGATGCTAGCGACACTATCATATACGTGAGCCAAAAGGCGCAAATGGTCCCGGGCTATGGTAAGGCGACACCCGTGGGGATACCGTGCGTGAGGCCGCAATGTGATATGAGGTGTTACCGGCTAGATCGATGTGACATGGAATCGGGGTCCTGACATTCATACACCATTATACAAGTTTTCATACAGTGGCAATGTAGAGATCGTTTTTACATCATAATGAGTTATTACATCACTGGGTGAAATAACCGTGGACTAGTTTCAAGTGGATGGATCCATCCACTTGTAATTAATCCGCGGTTCTTTCACCCGATGATATAATAAATCATCATCATCATATCATTAACAACTTATCATCATAATACATCATTGTCATATAACACCTCCTCATGATCACCATTTCATCAATGCGACATCATATAGCAAGTTGGTCACTAGTCATAATCACAACTCCTCCTCATCATCATCAACTCTAACACATTGTACCACATAATAACACATTGTATGTAGGACCTACTTCTCTCTCATAGGACCTACTACCTTTTCTTAGGTAAAATAGCATAAAACAAGATAGGCCCTGACTCTCCATTATGGAGAATGGAGATTATCCGGTCTTCAATTCTTGTCCTTCGCACAATGTTGTTTCCATGTACCTCCCTACGATTGACCATACATTTTTTCCCAATCTTTGATTGTCATGTCTTCATCGGTTTTAGAAATCCGATATCGACAAGAGTGATTCGTACGATCACCTGGCAGTATGTTCAAAACATCAAGGCAGCCTTTCTGAAACATCAGATGAGGCACACAATCCTTCGGGATTTTCTATTGAAAAACATAGTAATAGCTTCGTAGTCCGCAATGTAGTTCAGTTTTAGAAGAATATATGCAAAATATGCACGGATGTCATAATAGTAAAAAATCTTACCATGGCATCTCCATGGATGTTCCGTAGTTCAACACATGCACTAGTGGCACGTATTGACCATAATGTGGAGGAGTTTGATAATAGATATTGTAATTCTCAAGATTAGTAATAAATGAGATCAGATGATTTTTCTCCCGATAAGTTAATTCTGAGCCATCGGTGTAATAGGTTCTGTCTACCATCTTTCGCACACTCTTTGAAGAATGGAAATAAGCTATCAATGGAAATAAGTTGTCAACTATTTTGAAATAAACAATATAAATTACTTAATAACTATGTTTGAGAAAATCACATAGCGGTAGAATTGGAAGCGTATCAACAAGGACCCAAATGTCCATATTGTCTTGGGCGATGTCAGGATCACCAAGATCCATGGTGACAAGCATACCCTCATGAAATTCATCCATCTTGCAACGTGCTTCCTAATTCGGGCAACCAAAATGGGTTACAATCTCAGAACTGTACATATTTACTTCAAAATCCATACCATGATGGGTCCTTAGGTGAATTTTCTTTGTTTCCATACTTTCATGATCGTCAAAATCCATCCTCTCCAAGACATAGTGTCTTGTATGACATGGGATAAGCTAGTCGAATTGTAAAATACGAAAATTACATGTTGAAGTAGTTGAAGTCGTGCTTAATTATGAAAAAACACTTGTCATCGTTGCGTACTATTTCAACATCGAAGGTCTCCTAGAGCTTAATGCTGAAGCGCCAACCTTTGTCCAGGTGTGGCCTGTCGCACAGACCTCGGTCATTGTTGCACCAGTCGGACTCTCCCGGGAGACTTTAGTCGTCCGATGACGACATTTCCTTTGTTCATAATTCAAAGATTACACTTGTACAATTAAATATATGTACTACAAAAACTAAATTAGATCATTATTATTCATCACGGGTTGACTATCGGTCTGCCGAGTCTTTTCTTGAAAACTCTCCCTCACGGATTCCTCTCTGACATTTGCGACTGTCGGTGATGGTCGTTACTCCTCCTCCTCTAGTGCATAACAAAGGTCTAGCACAAGGAGAAGAAGGAGAAACGACCCCCACGACAACAGATGGGATTCTTCGTCCTCTCTCATATATGGTGGACACATTCCCTCACTAATTTTTGTACTCTCGGTAATGGTCGTTATTCCTCCTTCCCCTAGTGCATAACAATGGACTAGCACAAGGAGAATAAGGAAAAATGACCCCCACGACAACAGTCAGGATTCTTCTTCTCTCATATATGGTGCAGACTTTCTCCCTCACTCTGTTGACTGTCATGTATGGAGCCTCGGCAGACTTAAAGTCAACCCAAAATGTCGGCTAATTATCTTTCTAGAAAATCCAGGCCACTTGATATTTCCTACATATTCTAGCACAAGTCATGCCAAAATTCATGGAAAAATCCGGCATGACCTTTGCTAAAAAAGGACATATCGAGCGCCTGAAATTTGCCGAAACGGAAATTAATCAACACTCCAGCAAAACATAGGCCACTCGAAGGTGTAACCTATGGCCGGCCACTTGGGCAAGCACATATCATATTTGAGCAACACAAGATATACATGTTAATATCTACATCATATGAGCATTCAAACTTGATGGTCATTGCATTTTTCAATGGTTGAAAATATGAACAAAACATTTCAAAGTATCTTATAGGACTCAAATTGACATGGAGATTTGGCTGGTCTCACCTCGAGGTCGAAGGGGGTCGGTGACGGGGACGACGGCGGGGATGATGGAGGGGCTCCTTGATTTCTGCAAAAACAAAAACCCTATAAGCTATCAACTAATCAAATGCATACGCCTTGCATAGTGGGGTCCAATTTGAGCATTCAAAATAGGAGTAGTTCTCCAATTTGAGCATTCAATAAGCAAAATCAAATTGTAAAATAAATAAGTATTCAAATTAGCATGCATTCAATAAGCAAAACTAAATTATCTCTTGCGTCCGTACATCATCGAATATTATCACTAATACATCTCGAATAGCATCATACATATAACATCACTAATACAGCTAAAACCCTATCGAACGACGGGTATCGGCGCGGGCGATGGACACCCAAAGAGAAGGAAGCATCACGGGATCATAGCTCTAGTGAGATCCCTGAAGAACCTGCCAGGTATTGGAGAACCTGCCCTCCAACGCAACCATGTAGCTATAGATGTGCTCATCCTCCTCCCTGACACGGTGACATACCACCTTCGCGGGGTCCTCAAGCCTCCGTACAATCACTGGCCCGCACGACCACCACCAAAGAAGGTTCGGGTCAACGATGGGCTGGCTCCTCACCAAGCTGCGCCCCCTGTGACAGCCTTATTTTTTCCCTCCCTTATTTGCCTGATTTTCATTTGGCTTTAGTTTGAAATTTGGAGTTTTTTAATCTTTTCATATGGACTTAAACACTTGGGTACCCTTGGCTTTCACCCAAGTGCATCATTCCCCTCTCTAATCATCATTCCCCTTCTGATCCACCTCAAAATAATCTTGGGCATATTTTTCTTAAATGAAAAATATTCATTTTTCCTCTCTAAAACCCTAGCTAGTCCAATAAGATCCAAAGCAACCCTAATTTTTCTTGCCCACAAAAATCTGAGAAAATTCATGAATATTCTTTAAACCCTAGGGAACCTTCCTAAGCAAAAATATTTCATCACTTTTTGGAATATTTTTGCTACAGAAAATATTTTCTGTTCTGGACAGAAATGGTGGTTTCTATAGCAACTACCATTTTACTTGCTCCATTGTGCTTGAATTTTCTTATGCATCATCACCTTAGTCGATGATGGTTAGCCTCCAAAGCACAGCCCCCAACTCCTAGCCATTTGACCTCAGTAACATCTCAAAGTTACTGATCAGAAACTTACCTGGCTTGTAAAATCTTCTCTACTGCATCTGCAACAAAACCAAAGCGTGGTAATCTTCAAAACTACCACGAACAACAAGCCAGACATGATATTTGGATGTTGGTCGGCCTGAGGGAAGAGCTCACGCGGTGACCACGCGTGTCCACAATGCTAGCATGCTTGTCGACACGCTCTGAGTGTCGCCGAGCGCTGTGTTTGCGCGTGCTCGCTTCCCCCGTCTGCCCGAGCGTGCCGAACTTCGCCACCATCCTCGTCTCAATGCCATTAACTCCCCCCTAGCGCTCGCCGACGCCAGAGCTTGCCGAAGCAAGCACGGGCGTGGTCCGGCCAACGCCATAGTGCGCTCTGCACTGTGCTCATCGCCTTCCTCTTGATCCTGTGCTCGTCCCCGTTCGCCCACAGTCCTCGCGTGAGCTGCGTCGCCTGCTCCACCTCTCACTGACGCTGCTCGTCACCGGGCGCAGCGTCCAGGTGTCGCCGGTGGAGCCCCGATCCACCCCTGACGCTCGCCTATCAAAGGAACCACCCCCAGCCTCCTCGAGCACCATCCTCCACTCCCACACACTCCACGAACGTGTATATAGCCGTAGCCCGGCCGGGCAGGCCACGGGCCGTCGTCCCCGAGCTCGAGCTCGCCGGCGATCCCCTCGGGTCATCGCGGTAGCTCCAGCCCCTCCCAGGCACGGGCGATCCTTCCAGGGCCTCCGCCTCTCTCCGATGAAGCCGTTCCGCCCCCCTAGAGCCCCTGAAGTTGCCTCTGCTCGCCGTCTTCCTCATCTCCGGCGATCACCGCTCTCTGCCTCTGCTTGCGAGGTCGATTCCTACACCGTCCGACCACACCTAGCTACGCTACGGGATCCCTCCCCCTCATTTTGGCCAAGGAGCCCTCATCACCGGCGAGAGCTCCGGCGAAGCCGCGACCCCCTCTGTTTCCTTCTCCCTCTCCACCTCACCTAACTAGCGGGGCCCGCTAGTCAACCACTATGTACACGCGCGAAGCGGTATGAGTGGTGGCACCCTGAGGCTTTACGCCTTCGATGTTACCCCCTAGTCTGTTTTATTTAAATTCCAATTCAACTAATTTATAGAGAGCTTCAAACAGCTATAACTCTTGAACCATAAGTCCAAATGAATTGATTCTTTTTGCATTATGTTCTTTGCAAAGAAATCTAGCAACTCACCAAAAATGAGATTTTTCTGAGTTGTCTAGAATTTCTGGTGATTTTCAGAAGTGTTCTTGATATTTTCTTCTTGTGCTTAAAATTATTTTCAGAGGGTGAGGCTTGTCTTGAGGATCACCAGAAGGCTTGTGAACCTCATCTGCACTAAGGAAAGCCACAGCAACATTTTCATGGTGTCATTTCAATATTTATGATTTTCTTACTTGAATGAAATGATTAATCCATGCATTTAAATAACTATTATGTTATTTATATTCTGTTAAGTGGTTGTTAGTTATTATGCTTGATTTACAGAATGTTTGAAACTAGTTTAGTTGGTAACAAAAGCTAAGATCTACTTTTAGTAATGATAAAATGATTTGTTATGCATATCAGTAATTACTAATAGTTATTTTCTTGCACAAATAAAATAGTAAAATTTGCTAGAAAATTATGCTGTTAAGTGCTTGTTTAGCCACTTTGCTTGATTTACAGAATTTTTGAACCTAAGTTGGTTGGTAAAGAAATTAGGATTTGCTTGTATTGTTGATAGTATAATTTTTGCTATGCATATGGGAAATTAATCGAAGTGATTTTCTTGCATGAGAAAAATAATAAAACTTGCTACAAAATATCTTGTTAAAGTGAGAGTTATGCTGACCAGGGAAGTAATATGAGTTGTTGATGTTTATTCTTATTGTGAATATGGTTGACATTAGTCATTTTCATTAATATGTGATGCATGTGTAGTATTGCATTTCATGGCATGCTATGACACCGGTCATTTTCATTTTAAGTTGAACCTGACTATAACTCAACTTGAATATATTGTTGACTAGGTCATGGTGTTGCTGAATCGAGTTTTTCCCAGTGCAACCACATTTGCCTTTGTGGGAAGGCCTTGATTCGGTCCATTGACATGCCTCTGGTCGGTGCCTCCAACTAGGGAAGGTTATGGGCATGCTTACCCTGGCCTGGTAAGTAGGCACAACCTTGTGTGCCTGTTTTTGAGATTATGGTACCGGGTCCCTGAGTGGGATCGTTTTGGCCACGACGGTGGTCGTTGTGTCTTTGGTAGACACGGGACCACCCAGGACTAGCCCGTTGGGGATTGGGTCGGAGTGGCCGGGAGAGTGTCATGGCAATGGAGGGGTTTCATCGGAATGCCGTCCACCCGAATGGAACTGCAAGGCCATGGGTTCCGTGGTGTGGGTATAGCGTGCTATCTCTGCAGAGTGTATAATCTATCGATAGCCGAGTCCACGGTCACGGACGCCTCATAGTAGGTCCCACCATAAGTCAACGTTTAATAAATTTGCACACTAGTTATGGACTTTGCACTGTTGATGATGGCGGAAAGGCCATCGAGATGTTCGAAACCAAATATTGGTCGTGGTTGTGATCGCCGTAAGGATCACGAGTTACTCTTGTCAAGGCCACGATGTTGGTTTATTTGTGATCCGAGAACGATCACGGTTGGTAAGTCGGTCCCGAGGGATGTTTATCACAAGAGCATGATCGCAGCATGTTGGAACATTATTGCATTATTAATTGGTTAATTATCATGATATTGTTCGTCATTATGATGATGCATGTTGTGAGCTTGCAAGTACATTCAATGTACTGACCTGGCGTGTCATGCCAGATTTCAGGAAAGTCTCGTTGGAAAGGAGTGTTGCTCGAGTCTAGATCGTGTCCACATCGGTGTCCCTGTGCTATGGAGTTTCCGCTACGATGTTGTTCCGCTGCCGCGTAGTTGTTATGATCGAGGCCCCTTTATGTTCACTAAATAATGTACATATTGTTCAGCCGCACCGTGTGTGTCGCTTGGCCTCGACCCCTGTTGTAATATAAACTCTGATCCGCTAGGATCAATAAAGCGGTTATATTCTGTACCAAGATGTTGTGTGTTGCCAGAAGACATGGTCTCTGGGCTGGCAATGCATGGTAAACCGGTCGCTCTGAGTCGGGGTGCCACACCCCCGGAAGGTAGCACCTTCCAGTACCAGCCCGGCGGAGCCCAGTCCTGGACATGGCCCCCTCTGATCAAGCAGGTGTCCTCCGCCGAGTCGACGACGAGGATGCGGGAATAATTGCTTTAACTAAAAAAATAAGAACAAATGTGACATGTTCAAAATATGACATGTCCACTTCAAAACGAGTCCACCTAGAATACTGTTAAATACACCTAAAAATAAACTAGTTCTGTTAATTTTCTTACTAAAAATAAACTAGTTCTGTTAATTTTCTTACTAAAAATAAACTAGTTCTATAGTCAAATATTAATTACATAATCAAGTCTCATATACCTAAATTTTCTTACTAAAAATAAACTAGTTCTATTAATTCAACTAAACACTTACTATAAATAAAAATAAACTAGTTCTTACTAAAAATAAACTAGTTGAACTAGTTCTATTAATTTTCTTACTAATTCTATTAAACACTTACTAAAAAATAGTAAAAAACTATATTGAATTTTTTTCTCTAAAATAAACACTACTGCCCTAATTAACATCTAGTTAAACCCTACTGCCCTAACCCTACTGCCCTAGTTCTTAAGCATCTACAAGTACTAACTAATTAGATGAACTGTAGCTAGGTACTTAAGCATCTACAACTACTTAAGCACC
>NC_041382.1:662019135-662050201 GCF_002162155.2 Triticum dicoccoides | reverse complement strand
GTGGGAGGACGGAGGAGAGAGGAGGGGAGGGGGTTGCCGGAGGAGGATGAGGGAGGGGGTGGTGGGAGGAGGGCTGTCGGCAGAGGAGGGAGGAGGGAAGAGGGGGCAGCCAGAGGAGGAGGGGGGAGGGGGCGGCCGGAGGAGGAGGGAGGAGGAGGGATGGATGGAGTACCTCGATGGAGGAGCAGCGTGGAGGCGGCGGACGACGGGGCATCAAACGACGGGGCATACGGGCGGGGGAGAGTGACTGAGAGGGAGAGTGAGAGGGGCGGCCATGTCGGGAGGATAAGGAAGGGTTAGTAGTAGCACGGGTTCGAGAAAAGTGCTACTACTATGGAGCATAGCAGTAGCGCTGGGTACGAATACACGCTGCTACTAAGTGGGGCTAGCCATGTGCGCCCAGTTCAAACTTAGCAGCAACACGTTTTGCTAATACACGCTACTGCTAAAATTATAGCAGTAGCACAGTTTATTTACACGCGCTACTACTAAGTAGCAGTAGCGCATGATTTTGTCCAGTGCTACTGCTAAGATGCTGTGTATAAGGTTTTCCCTAGTAGTGAATAACTGTAATGGGATTCCAATCTGCAAGAATTGGCCGTCCTCTACAGTTGGGATAGGTCTTCGGTCGGTGGACTTGCTGTACTTTTTACTGGAGTGGGATTTTTTTATGGCGCTGATGCTATGGCAACTGAAATCAGCATACCTTTTGCTGGAATGCAGGTCTTGTGTGGTGGGCTAGTGGTGTGGCTAGTGAAGTATGGGTACAGTTTGCTGGAGTCGGTCTTACATTTTATGTCATTGGATGTAGATCCAATATAAGTGGGGTGTTGTGTGATTTCTCCGGCACCGCCATGTTTTTCAAGGACTTTGCTGGTGCTCCTTCATGTTCGGCAATCACACTCTTCCTTTTTGTTGTCTGATGCACAAGAAGATCATTTGAGTGGGAAAACATGGTATGATGACAGATGGAATATGTATTAATAATGGATGGGCATGGCATGTTGACATATATGATGAGTAAACTAAGCAGATGGCGGTGCAACAAAGTAGATGAAATGCAAGATACGTGCAATCAATAAAACCTTGGCAAATTAGAGCAAGCACCTTGATGGGTGAACAAGACATGCCATCTGCCTTCGACTCCTCGACGTCAGAATAGTCATTAAGATCATATTTTGAACAAAAATCTGTAGGTGGGGAGCGTTTGAGTTTCATTGCATCCAGAATGGAAATCAATGCCTTGGTGCCAATTTTGTATTCATTGTAGTGTTCCACAATATTATTCTAATGCGCGCATTCTGATATTCATTGTGATTACGTACAATATCTGAGAAGCGTGAAAACATAAATAGTAGTGAGATTATCTTTGTAATGTAGAGGATATTCCAATATAGGGGCTCCCTGTAAACCCTTGTGTGCTATCACTAGATTCTGATGAGAGAGCCCATGTGTGTTGTACTATGGTGTGTGCATTAATATAATCTAGTAGAAGCGCACAAAAAATAGGCTCCATAAGTAAGGATAGTTGGCAGATGATAGGTTCATAATATATTGTATAGAGAGTTTATTGCCAAACCATGAGAACAGGAGCACACAACTACTTGGTAGATCGTAGTGTACATAAAAGGGGTACACCATAACCAGCATATATAAATCAGGAAAATGGAATTGGCTGGAAAATACGGTGTTGTATTACCACTACTAATTGAAAACCTATCGATCACGTACAAGCCAGCTCTATCAGCTGTTGACTGCAGATGTCCCTGCTCCCCTTCCTGACAAGGAACATACTGTACGTACTAAATACAGAATAACAAAAGAGCAACATGTTAAAGAACAAAAGAGGAAGCATATTCTTGAGGTTCTGCTTCTTTGCATACAATGTTGGTTGCCCACTCATGATGAATCACAGCGCCCAAAGAAATGCAATTCCATGCTGTCTCTCTATATGTGGCCACATGCATTTGGAAAATCATCTGAGAGCATTAGCTGACCAATTAAATGTGTGTATGTTAAATAATATCAGTATCCACTACTACAGGATGGTCCAAACGCGACACTATGATCAGAGACCCTTCGACAAAATTGTGTGCGATGCCGTAATCGCAAATGGTGGTGTAAAAAACCCGTCAAAAAAGGTGCAAAACATTTGCGATGACGGATGCATCAAACACGGTTCAGATTTTAGTTGCGTGGCGATGCAGGGCATACGGTTCAGTTCAATTAACTGTTTGGGATGAGGAGGAATAAAAGAAACGGGAAGCCAGATGAAGGCGTGTGCGATATACAACATACGGTTCACTAGGATGAACTATGTGTGATTAGGCAACACAATGGAAACGGTTGAACTGAACAAGATGTGTGTGATAAGCGGCAAACAGGTCCGTAATCAGAAATTTGTGTGAAGACCAATAAGAACAGAGACGATTGCTGCTAATAAGCCGTGTGATTTGCTCTGTCTACAGAAGAATAACATGTATATATATAACTGAAATAAACATTCAATTACACAAGTGACTATACAGATCATTCACACACACCTCAATAAACAATTGCATGCATTCTAAAGTAGAAGAAACGATCATCTAGTCATGTACTTCTTGTGACGCTCCCGCCACTGCTCTGTGGCTCGATCCCTCGTCTGGGGCAGGAAGAAGACAGTTCCTCATGTCAATGAATTGGTTGTACATCTCGTAGCTTGTGTACGCGTCCATGGCCACGTACTTGACATGTTGTTCATCCAGTCTCTCATGCCACAGACTGTGCCAGGCGTTCTTGTCCTTATTGATATCATTCTTCATCTTCATGTAGTAGGGGTCGATGATGGCCGAGGCGAGGTCAACCAGGGAGTTCAGTTTGTTTTCGCTGCCCCGGGCCTTCTAGTGGTGCTGGATGTTGACAAGATTCGGACATTTCAAGCCCGAAACCTTGAGCCCTTTTAGATTGTTGGTGGTGTCCATCATAGTGAAACTGTAGTAGGAGTTGTTGATAAACCTGGAGAACTGCTCACAAGGCGTTGTGGCCAGGTGGTAGTGGTAGACGAGGACGTCATCTCGCACGCACAACTAGGCGATGATAATCTTCTGATCATGCCTGGCATGACCCATGGTGTACTCGAGGTCGAAGATAACCACTTGGTACTTGTCCTCGGCAAGGAACTGCTCCATAGTTTGGATGGAGCTCTCCACCAAGACCGGATCGTTCGTGTACACCACCAAGAGAGCCTTCCCCCTCACGTGGGTGTCCACGATGTGTTGCGTGGTGAACTGCCTGGCATTGTCGTCATCGGCCGCTGGGAGCGCCATTGGAACCGCTGGCTGTCTTCTCTGTATGTGTCCTCGTGGGTGTGCTTATTGTGTCATGTGAGACGAGAGATGAAGGTAAAGGGCCGCAGGAATAAAAGGGGGCCGGGCGGCGTGGATTCTCGGAGCATTCGCATGGCAGTTTTTGCAGCGGGTTGCTGCATCGTCATACCGCGCCCGGCGCAAACGCATGCACACGAATGTGCATGATTGTGCACCGGCCTCAAACACTGGCAGCACACGTGGAGGGATGAGGGCAGAGCACCTGGAGGGAACGAGAGCATAGAGCGCGCGGCGGGACGTGAGCAGAGCGCTCCGCGTCCGCCTGAACCGCAAGCAACCACACGCATAGAGTAGTTGAACACGCATCAAATGGTCACCTACAAGCCGGCCGACAGTTGCGTCGCTGCGTAGAGAGCGGCCGTGTGCAACCATCTCCGTCTAGTCTATAGTCCCCTTTATATTATGTGCCATACTTTGCCCTAAAATTTCACCAACAAAATGCTAATGCATGTTATGAAAATTATATATGGAAACTAAGTTCAAATATGAATCCAACTATATAATCTTTGGTGACATGCATTCATATTTTATTTGTTAGATCATACTTATAAATCAGGACGGGCGTATAGTAGGTAATTAAATCGCAAACATTTTTGATTAACCGTATGTGTACGTGGCCTTTCATCCTCCTCTCGCACGTCTAGTCACCCCGTTGTCGCAGACGGCTTACAGCGCAAGCTTGCGCAGCGCACGGGGGCGTTCTTTTCGCCAAATGGTGGCGCCAATGAATCGTCAGTGAGCCCGTTCCCGTGAAACCTCGTAGGTTCCCATGATAGCTTCCCGCCCGACTTGGTGAAATCCCCCAAAATCCCGATGCTTCTCGGCCTGCTATAAAAACCCTCACGGCTGGCGAGTCCTGCGTCGCATTTTCCCCTCCCTCCCTGTAGCTTATCTCATATGCTTCTCCCACAATCGCCAATGGCACCGATCCGTCATTGTCGCTTAGCCACTTCGCCTTCATCAGAGGACAGCTCCAGCTAGGAGGCTACACCATGGCGGCGGCGCAGTGTAGTGCGCGTGGCGTCCCTGTTGGGTGTGCGCGGAACATCCACCACACGCTCCGCCGCCAGTGCCCGTTGGCACCTGTTGCCGACCACCATTACCGCCACACCACCGTCGAAAGCCAGGGCCATCGCCCGCTCTGCCGCCGCGGCCCGAAGGCGGAAGGTGGCTGTCGTGGCTGCCACCCCACTGTTGGCTACCGTGGCCATCACCCGCTCCGCCACCATGGCCTGAAGGCGGGAGGTGGTGGTCGTGGCCGCCACCCCATCATCGACTGCCGTGGCCGCCAGCCCACCATCGACCACCGGGGTCATCGCCCACTACGCCATCGCCACCCGAAGGCGGGAGGCACAGGTGGATGCCCGCACGTGCATCAGCGACCTTGCACGCTACATCGAGTTCCTGCGGGAGAAGGAGGAGCGCCTCGTCGAGCATGCAAAGAGCCTTACCGCCGTCGTGGCCGCGGCACACGCCACCTCAGAGGCGAGGAATCAGGAGATCTACGAGGAGAACAACCGCTTAGAGAGGGGTCGTTTGGAGCGGCAGAGGGCGTTCGAGGTGAGCATCGCTGAAGCTACAACAGTGGGAGGCACCGTATTGCGGTTGCCGAGCTCGTCAGTAGGCTCCTCCTCCTCCGCCTATTACTGAGCATGCTCGGTAGAGGAGAGGCAGCCGGAAGTAGTACAAAGTGAAGGAAATATGCCCTAGAGGCAATAATAAAGTTGTTATTTATATTTCCTTATATCATGGTAAATGTTTATTATTCAAGCTAGAATTGTATTAAATGGAAACTTAGTACATGTGTGAATACATAGACAAACAGAGTGTCCCTAGTATGTCTCTACTTGATTAGCTCGTTAATTAAAGATGGTTAAGTTTCCTAGCCATGGACATGTGCTGTCATTTGATGAATGGGATCACATCATTAGAGAATGATGTGATGGACTAGACCCATCCGTTAGCTTAACACTATGATCGTTTAGTTTATTGCTATTGCTTTCTTCATGACTTATACATGTTCCTATGACTATGAGATTATGCAACTCCCTAATACCGGAGGAACACCTTGTGTGCTATCAAACGTCACAACGTAAATGGGTGATTATAAAGATGCTCTATAGGTGTCTCCGTTGGTGTTTGTTGAGTTGGCATAGATCGAGATTAAGATTTGTCACTCCGTGTATCGGAGAGGTATCTCTGGGCCCTGTCGGTCATGCACATCACTATGAGCCTTGCAAGCAATGTGATTAATGAGTTAGTCACGGGATGATGCATTACGGAACGAGTAAATAGACTTGCCGGTGAAGAGATTGAACTAGGTATGATGATTCCGATGATCGAATCTCGGGCAAGTAATATACTGATGACAAAGGGAACAACGTATGTTGTTATGCGGTTTGACCGATAAAGATCTTCGTAGAATATGTAGGAACCAATATGAGCATCCAGGTTCCTCTATTAGTTATTGACCGGAGATGAGTCTCGTTCATGTCTACGTTGTTCTTGAACCCATAGGGTCCGCACTCTTAACATTCGATGACGATATGTATTATGAGTTATCTGATTTGATGTACCGAAGGTTGCTTGGAGTCCCAGATGTGATCACGGACATGATGAGGAGTCTCTAAATGGGCCTAATAGTGGAAGAGAGGAGGCAGGCCAAGGTGTGGCGCGCACCTCCCTAGCCCAAACCAAATAGGACTAGGGCTAGCGGGGCCGGACCCGCCTTTCCTTCTCTTCTTCCTCTCCTTCATTCTTCTCCTACTAGGACTTGGAAAGGGGGGAACCTACTCCTACTAGGAGTAGGATTCCTCCCCTAGGGCGCGCCCCTTGTGGCCGGCCCTCCTCCTCCTCCCCTCCTTTATATACGAGGGAACTCATTGATAACCCACAAGTATAGGGGATCAGAACAGTTTTTGAGGGTAGAGTATTCAACCCAAATTTATTGATTCGACACAAGGGGAGCCGAAGAATGTTCTCAAGTATTAGCAGCCGAGTTGTCAATTCAACCACACCTGGACACTTAATATCTGCAGCAAAGTGTTTAGTAGCAAAGTAATATGACAGTGGTGATAATGGTAACAAAAGGTAACAGTAGTAAAAGTAATGTTTTTCGTATTTTGCAGTGATGATAGCAATAGCAACGGGAAAGTAAATAAGCGGAGAACAATATATGGAAAGCTCAGAGGGAATGGATCGGTGATAGAGAATTATGCCGGATGCGGTTCATCATGTAACAGTCATAACCTAGGGTGACACAGAACTAGCTCCAGTTCATTGATATAATGTAGGCATGTATTCCGAATATAGTCATACGTGCTTATGGAAAAGAACTTGCATGACATCTTTTGTCCTACCCTCCCGTGGCAGCGGGGTCCTTACGGAAACTAAGGGATATTAAGGCCTCCTTTTAGTAGTGAACTGGAACAAAGCATTAACACATAGTGAATACATGAACTCCTCAAACTACGGCCATCACCGGTAAGTATCCCGATTATTGTCACTTCGGGGTTAACAGATCATAACACATAATAGATGACTATAGACTTGCCAGATAGGATCGAAGAACACTCATATATTGATGAAAACATAATAGGTTCAGATCTAAAATCATGGCACTTGGGCCCTAGTGACAAGCATTAAGCATAGCAAAGTCATAGCAACATCAATCTCAGAACATAGTGGATACTAGGGATCAAACCCTAACAAAACTAACTCGATTACTTGACAGATCCCATCCAACCCATCACCGTCCAGCAAGCCTACGATGGAATTACTCACGCACGGTGGTGAGCATCATGAAATTGGTGATGGAGGATAGTTGATGATGACGATGGCAACGGATTCCCCTCTCCGGAGCCCCGAACGGACTCCAGATCAGCCCTCCCAAGAGGTTTTAGGGCTTGGCGGCGGCTTCGTATTGTAAAACACGATGATTTCTTCTCTCTGATTTTTTTCTCCTTGAAACTCAATATATGGAGGTGGAGTTGGAGTCGGAGAGGCAACAGGGGGCCCACGAGGTAGGGGGCGCGCCCCCACCCTCGTGAAGAGACGGTGGGCCCCCTGGCCTTCATCTTTGGCATGTATTTTTCCTATTTTCTGAAGAGTGGCTCCGTGAAGTTTCAGGTCATTCCGAGAACATTTGCTCCTGCACATAAATAACACCATGGTAATTCTGCTGAAAATAGCGTCAGTCCGTGTTAGTTCTATTCAAATCATGCAAGTTAGAGTCCAAAACAAGGGCAAAAGTGTTTGGAAAAGTAGATACGTTGGAGACGTATCAACTCCCCCAAGCTTAAACATTTGCTTGTCCTTAAGAAATTCAGTTGATAAACTGAAAGTGATAAAGAAAAACTTTCACAAACTCTGTTTGCTCTTGTTGTTGTAAATATGTAAAGCCAGCATTCAAGTTTTCAGCAAAGATTATAACTAACCACATTCACAATAACGCATAGGTCTCAAGTTTACTCATATCAATGGCATAATCAACTAGCGAGGCATAATAATAAATCTCAGATGAGAACACTTTCTCAAAACAATCATAATATGATATAACAAGGTGGTACCTCGCTAGCCCTTTCTGAGACCGCAAAACATAAATGCAGAGCACCTTTAAAGACCAAGGACTGACTAGACATTGTAATTCATGGTAAAAGAGATCCAGTCAAGTCATACTCAATGTAAACTAGCAGTAATTAATGCAAATGACGGCAGTGCTCTCCAACTCGTGCTTTTTAATAAGAGGATGATGACTCAGCATAAAAGTAAATTGATAGGCCCTTCGTAGAGGAAAGCAGGGATTTGTAGAGGTGCCAGAGGTCGGTTTTGAAACAGAGGTGAATAATATTTTGAGCGGTATACTTTCATTGTCAACATAACAACCAAGAGATGGAGATATATTCCATGCTACACACATTATAGGCAGTTCCCAAACAGAATGGTAAATTTTATACTCACCCTTCCACCAACAAGCATAAATCCATGGCTTCCTCGAAACAATGAGTGCCTCCAACTAACAAAAGTCCTAGGGGGAGTTTTGTTTGCAATTATTTTGATTTAGTTTGCATAAAGCATGGGACTGGGCATCCCGGTGACCAGCCATTTATCTTGTGAGTGAGGAGCGGAGTCCACTCCTCTTGAGAATAACCCGCCTAACATGGAAAGATGCAGGCATCCCTAGTTGATACATGAGCTATTCGAGCATACAAAACATGATATTTATTTGAAGGTTTAGAGTTTGACACATACAAATTTACTTGGAACGGCAGGTAGAACCGTATATAGGTAGGTATAGTGGACTCATGTGGAATAACTTTGGGGTTTAAGGGATTTGGATGCACAAGCAGTATTCCCGCTTAGTACAGGTGAAGGCTAGCAAAAGACTAGGAAGCATCCAGCTAGAGAGCAACAACAGTCATGAACATGCATTAAAATTAATCAACACCGAATGCAAGCATGAGTAGGATATAATCCACCATGAACATAAATATCGTGAAGGCTATGTTGATTTTGTTTCAACTACATGCGTGAACATGTGCCAAGTCAAGTCACTTAAATCATTCAGAGGAGGATACCACCCTATCATACCACATCATAACCATTTTAATAGCATGTTGGCATGCAAGGTAAACCATTATAACTCATAGCTAATCAAGCATGGCACAAGAAACTATGATCTCTAGTTGTCATTGCAAACATGTTTATTCATAATAGGCTGAATCAGGAGCGATGAACTAATCATATTTACAAAAAAAAAAGAGGTCGACTTCATACCAGCTTTTCTCATCTCAGCCAGTCCATC
The DNA here is from genome assembly GCF_002162155.2 of Triticum dicoccoides. Lineage (NCBI taxonomy): Eukaryota > Viridiplantae > Streptophyta > Magnoliopsida > Poales > Poaceae > Triticum > Triticum dicoccoides. The sequence goes on along the minus strand of NC_041382.1, from coordinate 662,041,030 downwards.
ATATAACATCATAATTGCCTTTCACTTGCATGACCGAACGATGTGAATAATAATAATAGTGAACATGCATTGGACTAAGCTGGAATCTACAGGCATTCAATAAACAGGAGAAGACAAGGCAATATGGGCTCTTTTGCCGGATAAACAATAATGCATATAAGAGCCACTTCAACAATTTAATTATGGTCTTCTCCTATCGACCCCCAAAGAAAACAAAAGACATAAAACTATTTACACGGGATAGCTCCCAACAAGCACAAGAAGAACATGAAATATTTTTGGGTTTTCTTTTTAATTACTACTAAAAGCATGGAAAGTAAATTAATTAAAAGCTACAACTATTTTTTAGTTTTTTCTTGTTTTATTAAACACACAAGAAGAAAGCATAAAAGGAAAGTAAACTAGCATGTATGATACAATGAAAAAGTATGAGCACCGACATCTGGCAATGAGTGTGTGAACATAATATGTCGGTGGGAAATACGTACTCCCCCAACCTTAGGCTTTTGGCCTAAGTTGGTCTATGGCCACGCCTGGCCTGGAGGATATCCATAATAGTAGCTGGGGTCGTACTGCGATGCAGCGGCTATCGCCTGCTGAGCTGCAGCGTGGCAACGAGCGGCCTCCTCTCTTCTGCCTCCTCTCTGGTAATAGTATATCCTCCTCTTGCCTGATAATCAAAGAAGGCAGGAGTAGGGAGAGTAATACGGACATCATGGTGTCTGTCAAAGATTACTCGATACTGGAGAGCTGATTCATTCCTCTCGGCAAACTGGTGGTGAACCATAGCATTAAAATCTAGATAAGCAGGAGGTAATTCAATATCATCTTCGCGTATGGCTATAACAAGAAAATTAGCTACGCGGGTTGCATAAATTCCACCAAAGAAATCTCCATTAAGTCTATTAAGATGCAACCTACGTGCAACAATGGCTCCCAAATTATATGATTTGTCTCCTAACACAGCACTCCTAAGAATACTAAGATCGGTGACACACATGTGACATGCCTCATATTTACCATTAATGCATCTACCTATGAAGAGTGCAAAATAATGTATAGCAGGAAAGTGAATGCTCCCTATGGTAGCTTGTGTAATATATCTAGATTCTCCCACAGTTATTCTAGCAAGAAAATCTCTAAATTCAGATTTGCGAGGATCCCTTATACTACCCCATTGTGGAAGTTTGCAAGCAGTGGTAAAATCCTCTAAGTCCATAGTGTAAGATTTATCATAAAGATCAAACAGGATAGTTGGAGAATTACGTGAAGTTGAAAATTCAAACCTCCTCACAAAGGTATTGGTGAGATAGTGATACTGGCTGCACTTCTCTTCCTCCAAGCTCACAAGGTCAGCGTTACGCAAATATGCGCTGAATTCTTCCTTAATTCCCGCTCGATCCATAAAGTTCTCAGAAGGCCATTCACAAGGACGCACTGGAGCATCTCTTGGTGGCTCTTCATCAGCATCACGCATTGCAAGCCTGGGTCCTTGCTTCCTTGAAGAACCACCTTGGAACAGTTTCCTAAGCATATTTCTCCCTCTGAAAAATTCTGAAATTTTTTAGTAACTTCAAAATAAAAGTAAACCAAACTCAATAATATTGATAGCAGCTACTCCTACAAGTGCCTAGAGCCTATATCATGCATCAAAACTACTTGGAACCATATAAATTTGACATGCAAGCTCAAGAACAGGGTCACCTAAGCAACAAAAACTTGCAATGAATAAAGCACTAGAATAAAAACTAATTGGACCAATGTCGAGTCACATACCAAGGAACAATCTCCCCAAGCAGTTTTGTGAGAGGTGCTTTGAGCAAGGAGATCGAAAATGGCAGCAAGATGAGCTAGAACTCGTGCTTGAGCTAGATATTCGTGTTTGTGGGAGGAATATGAAGTGTGTGGGTGCAAGAATAAGTGGAGGAGGGCCACCATGGGCCCACGAGGCAGGGAGGCGCGCCCTAGGGGGTGGGCATGCCCTCCACCCTCGTGGGCAGGTGGTTGACCCCCTGGTGTGTTCTCAGTTCCATAAATCCTCAAATATTCTAGAAAAAAATCATATTTAAATTTCTGGGCATTTGGAGAACTTCTATTTTCGAGGTATTTTTATATTGCACGGATAATCAGATAACAGACAGAAAAATATTTATTTTTATTTTATTTATTATAAATAACAGAAAGTAAAAGTGGGGTACAGAAGATTGTGCCTTCTAGTTTCATCCATCTCATGATCATCAAAAGGAATCCACTAACAAGGTTGCTCAAGTCTTGTTAACAACTCATTCCGAATAACATGGAACCGGAGAAATTTCGATTAACACTATGTTACCTCAACGGGGATATGCACATCCCCAATAATAAGAATATCATATTTCTTCTTGACAGTAGGAAGAGGAAATTCAAAACCTCCAAATATAATTGATGGATTTTTTCCAATAGAGTTGATACTATGAACTTGAGGTTGTTTCCTCGGAAAGTGTATTGTATGCTCATTGCCATGAACATGAAAAGTGGCATTGCCTTTAGTGCAATCAATAACAGCCCCTGTAGTATTCAAAAAGGGTCTTCCAAGAATAATAGACATACTATCGTCCTCGGAAATATCAAGAATAACAATGTCCGTTAAAATAGTAACATTTGCAACTAGAAGAGGCACATCCTCACAAATACCGACAGGTATAGCAGTTGATTTATCAACCATTTGCAAAGATATTTCAGTAGGTGTCAACTTATTCAAATCAAGTCTACGATATAAAGAGAGAGGCATAACACTAACACCGGCTCCAAGATCACATAAAGCAGTTTTAACATAGTTTGTTTTAATGGAGCATGGTATAGTGGGTACTCCTGGATCTCCAAGTTTCTTTGGTATTCCACCCTTAAAAGTATAATTAATAAAGCATGGTGGAAATTTCATCTTCCGGTATCTTTCTTTTATTTGTAATAATATCTTTCATATACTTAGCATAAGGATTGGTTTTAAGCATATTAGTTAATCGCATACACAAAAAGATAGGTCTAATCATTTCCGCAAAGCGCTCAAAATCCTCATCATCCTTTTTCTTGGATGGTTTGGGAGGAAAAGGCATGGGTTTCTGAACCCATGGTTCTCTTTCTTTACCATGTTTCCTCGCAACAAAATCGTTCTTATCATAACGTTGGTTCTTTGATTGTGGGTTATCAAGATCAACAGCAGGTTCTATTTCTATATCATTATCATTACTAGGTTGGGCATCATCATGAACATTAGTTTCAGGTTCATTACCAGATTGAGTTTCAGCATCAGAAATAGAAATATCATTTGGATTCTCAGGTGTTTCAACAATAGGATCACTAGAAGCATGCAAAGTCCTATCATTTTTCTTTTTCTTCTTTTTAGAAGAACTAGGTACATCTATATTATTTCTCTGAGAATCTTGCTCAATTCTCTTAGGGTGGCCTTAAGGATACAAAGGTTCCTGAGTTATTCTACCAGTTCTAGTAGCCACTCTAACAGCATTATCATTATCTTTACTATTCAATTCATTGAGCAAATCATTTTGAGCTTTAAGTACTTGTTCTAGTTGAGTGGTAACCATAGAAGCAAGTTTACTAATAAGTTTAAGTTCACCTTTGACATTAGACATATAATCACCCAAGTGTTCAAGCATATTTGAATTGTATTTCAATTGTCTACCAAAATAAGCATTAAAATCTTCATGCTTAGCCATAAATTTATCAAACTCATCTAAGCATGGGCTAGCAAACTTAGTAAATGGGATTACAGCTTTATCATATCTATAGAGAGAATTTACCTTTACTATCTGTGTCGGGTTATCAAGACCATCAGTTTCTTCAATAGGTAAAGGATTAATATTATATGTTTCTTCAACAGGCGGTAAATTAAGACCATGTATTTCTTCAATAGGAGGTAAATTCTTAACGTCTTCAGCTTTAATACCTTTCTCTTTCATAGATTTCTTTGCCTCTTGCATATCTTCAGGACTGAGAAATAGAATACCCCTCTTCTTTGGAGTGGGTTTATGAATAGGCTCAGGAATTGGCTCCGGAGGTGTCCAATTATTTTCATTTGTCAACATATTATTCAATAGAATTTCAGCTTCATCCGGTGTTCTTTCACTGAAAACAGAACCAACACAACTATCCATGTAATCACTGGAGGCATCGGTTAGTCCATTATAAAAGATATCAAGTATTTCATTTTTCTTAAGAGGATGATCATGCAAAGCATTAAGTAATTGGAGAAGCCTCCCCCAAGCTTGTGGGAGACTCTCTTCTTCAATTTGCACAAAATTATATATATCCCTTAAAGCAGCTTGTTTCTTATGAGCATGGAAATATTTAGCAGAGAAGTAATAAATCATATCCTGGGGACTACGCACACAACTAGGATCAAGAGAATTAAACCATATCTTAGCATCACCCTTTAGTGAGAACAGAAATATTTTAAGGATATAAAAGTAACGAGTTCTCTCATCTTTAGTGTACAGGGTGGCTATATCATTCAATTTAGTAAGATGTGCCAGAACAGTTTCAGATTCATAACCATGAAAAGGATCAGATTCAACCAAAGTAATTATATCAGGATCAACAGAGAATTCATAATCCTTATCAGTAACTAAGAAAGGTGAAGTAGCAAAAGTAGGGTTAGGTTTCATTCTAGCATTTAAAGATTGCTTACTCCATTTAGCTAATAATCTTTTGAGTTCAGTTCTATTTTGGCACGCTAAAATAGCTAAGGAAGCTTCTTGATCAAAGACATAACCCTTAGGAATAACAAGTGATTCTTCATCATCACTTTCATCAGTATCATCAGATTCAATATTTTCAATTTCTCTAGCCCTGGCAAGTTGTTCATCAAGAAAATCACTAAGTGGCATAGTAGTATCAGGCATAGAGGTAGTTTCATCATAAGTATCATGCATAGCAGAAGTGGCATCATCAATAACATGCGACATATCAGAACAAATTGCAGAAGCAGGTGTAGGTGTCGCAAACTTACTCATAACAGAAGGCGAATCAAGTGCAGAGATAGATGGCAGTTCCTTACCTCCCCTCATAGTTGAGGGATAGATCTTGGTTTTTGGATATCTCAAGTTCTTCATAATGATAAGCAGATATAAATCCCAAGTGACTCAAAGAATAGAGTTATGGTCCCCGGCAACGGCGCTAGAAAATAGTCTTGATAACCCACAAGTAAAGGGGATCGCAACAATTTTCGAGGGTAGAGTATTCAACCCAAATTTATTGATTCGACACATGGGGAGCCTAAGAATATTCTCAAGTATTAGCAGCTGAGTTGTCAATTCAACCACACTTGGAAACTTAATATCTGCAGCAAAGTGTTTAGTAGCAAAGTAATATGATAGTGGTGATAATGGTAGCAAAAGGTAACAGTAGTAAAAGTAATGTTTTTGGTATTTTGTAGTGATGATAGCAATAGCAACGGGAAAGTAAATAAGCGGAGAACAATATATGGAAAGCTCGTAGGCAATGGATCGGTGATAGAGAATTATGCCGGACACGGTTCATCATGTAACAGTGATAACCTAGGGTGACACAGAACTAGCTCCAGTTCATTGATATAATGTAGGCATGTATTCCGAATATAGTCATACGTGCTTATGGAAAAGAACTTGCTTGACATCTTTTGTCCTACCCTCCCGTGGCAGCGGGGTCCTTACGGAAACTAAGGGATATTAAGGCCTCCTTTTAATAGAGAACCGGAACAAAGCATTAACACATAGTGAATACATGAACTCCTCAAACTACGGTCATCACCGATAAGTATCCCGATTATTCTCACTTTGGGGTTAACGGATCATAACACATAATAGGTGACTATAAACTTGCCAGATAGGATCAAGAACACTCATATATTGATGAAAACATAATAGGTTCAGATCTGAAATCATGGCACTCGGGCCCTAGTGACAAGCATTAAGCATAGCAAAGTCATAGCAACATCAATCTCAGAACATGGTGGATACTAGGGATCAAACCCTAACAAAACTAACTCAATTACATGATAGATCCCATCCAACCCATCACCGTCCAGCAAGCCTACGATGGAATTACTCACGCATGGCGGTGAGCATCATGAAATTGGTGATGGAGGATGGTTGATGATGACGATGGCGACGGATTCCCCTCTCCGGAGCCCTGAACGGACTCCAGATCAGCCCTCCCGAGAGGTTTTAGGGCTTGGCGGTGGCTCCGTATCGTAAAACGCGATGATTTCTTCTCTCTTATTTTTTTTCTCCCCGAAACTCAATATATGGAGGTGGAGTTGGAGTTGAAGAGGCAACAGGGGGCCCACGAGGTAGGGGGCGCGCCCTAGGGGGCAGGCGCACCCCCACCCTCGCGAAGAGATGGTGGGCCCCTGGCCTTCATCTTTGGTACGTGTTTTTCTTATTTTCTCAAAAGTGGCTCTGTGAAGTTTTAGGTCATTCCGAGAACGTTTGCTCCTGCACATAAATAACACCATGGTAATTCTGCTGAAAACAGCATCAGTCCGGGTTAGTTCCATTTAGATCATGCAAGTTAGAGTCCAAAACAAGGGTAAAAGTGTTTGGAAAAGTAGATACGTTGGAGACGTATCACTCACCCTCGGCCTCAGCTGGATCAAGAGTACGAGGGACGTCACCGAGCTGAACGTGTGCAGATCGCGGAGGTGTCGTGCATTTGGTACTTGATTGGTTGGATCGCGAAGACGTTCGACTACATCAACAGTGTTACTAAACGCTTCCGCTTACGGTCTACGAGGGTACATAGACACACTCTCCCCTCTCGTTGATATGCATCTCCTAGATAGATATTGCGTGATCGAAGGAAATTTTTTGAAATACTGCGTTTCCCAACAGTGGCATCCGAGCCAGGTCTATGCGTAGATGTTACATGCACGAGTAGAACAGAAAGAGTTCTGGTGATAATAGTCATACTGCTTACCAGCATGTCATACTTTGATTCGGCGGTATTGTTGGATGAAGCGGCCCAGTCCGACATTACATGATAGCGTTCATGAGACTGGTTCTACTGACATACTTCGCACACATGTGGCTAGTGGGTGTTTGTTTCTCCAACTTTAGTTGAATCGAGTGTGACTACGCCCGGTCCTTGTTGAAGGTTAAAACAACACATTTCTAAGCCCGTAGGTAAGAACGGTTCTTTCTAAGCCCGTAGCAGCCACGTAAAACTTGCAACAACAAAGTAGAGGATGTCTAACATGTTTTTGCATGGCATATTGTGATGTGATATGGTCAAGATGTGATTATATAAATTGTTGTATGAGATGATCATGTTTTGTAACAAAGTTATCGGCAACTAGCAGGAGCCATATGGTTGTCGCTTTATTGTATGAAATGCAATTGCCATGTAATTGCTTTACTTTATCACTATGAGGTAGCGATAGTCGTAGAAGCAATAGTTGGCGAGACGACAACGATGCTACGATGGAGATCAAGGTATCAAGCCGGTGATGATGGTGATCATGACGGTGCTTTGGAGATGGAGATCAAAGGCACAAGATGATGATGGCCATATCATATCACTTATATTGATTGCATGTGATGTTTATCATTTATGCATCTTATTTTTCTTAGTATGGCGGTAGCATTATAAGATAATCTCTCACTAAATTTCAAGGTATAAGTATTCTCCCTGAGTATGCACCGTTGTTGTTGGGGATCGTAGCAGAAATTTAAAATTTTCTACGCATCACCAAGATCAATCTATGGAGTCATCTAGTGACAAGAGAGAGAGAGAGAGGAGTGCATCTACATACCCTTGTAGATCGCGAGCGGAAGCGTTCAAGAGAGCAAGGTTGATGGAGTCGTACTCATCGGGATCCAAATCACCGATGATCCTAGTGCCGAACGGACGGCACTTCCGCGTTCAACACACGTACGGAGCGGAGACGTCTCCTCGTTCTTGATCCAGCAAGGGGGAGGATAAGTTGATGGAGATCCAGCAGCATGACGGCGTGGTGGTGGAAGCAACGGGATTCCAGCAGGGCTTCGCCAAGCGCTACTGGAGGAGGAAGAGGTGTCACGGGAGGGAGAGGGAGGCGCCATGGCTTAGGGTGCGGCTGCCCTCCCTCCCCTCCAGTATATATAGGGGCTAGTGGGGCGCATGACCCCTTGGAGATCCCATATAGAGGGGGGGCGGCGGCCCCTCGGGGGGCAACGACCCCCTTAGGGTTTCCAACCAGGGGGCGCATGCCCCCTCGAGGGGCAACGACCCCCTAGGGTTTCCCACCCTAGGCACCTTGGGCCCTTGGGTGGGGCACACCAGCCCACCAGGGGCTGGTTCCCACGCCACTTCAGCCCATGGGGCCCTCCGGGATAGGTGGCCCCACCCGATGGACCCCTGGGACCCTTCCAGTTGTCCCGGTACAATATCGGTGACCCCCGAAACTCTCCCGATGGCCGAAACTGGACTTCCTATATATATAAATATTTACCTCCTGACCATTCCGGAACTCCTTGTGACGTCGGGGATCTCATCCAGGACTCCGAACAACTTTCGGTTAACCGCATACTAATATCTCTACAACTCTAGCGTCACCGAACCTTAAGTGTGTAGACCTTATGGGTTCGGGGGACACGTAGACATGACCGAGACAACTCTCCGGTCAATAACCAACAGCGGGATCTGGATACCCATGTTGGCTCCCACATGCTCCACGATAATCTCATCGGATGAACCACAATGTCGAGGATTCAATCAATCCCGTGTACAATTCCCTTTGTCTATCGGTATGATACTTGCCCGAGATTCGATCGTCGATATACCGATACCTTGTTCAGTCTCGTTACGGCAAGTCTGTTTACTCGTTCCCGTAACACATCATCCCGTGAACAACTCCTTGATCACATTGAGCTCATTATGATGATGTCCTACCGAGTGGGCCCAGAGATACCTCTCCGTCATACGGAGTGACAAATCCCAGTCTCGATTTGTCCCAACCCAAAAGAAACTTTCGGGGATAGCCGTAGTGTACCTTTATAGCCACCCAGTTACGTTGTGACGTTTGGCACACCCAAAGTACCCTTTCGGTATCTGGGAGTTGCACAATCTCATGGTCTAAGGAAAGGATACTCGACATTAGAAAAGCTTTAGCAGACGAACTACATGATCTTGTGCTATGCTTAGGATTGGGTCTTGTCCATCACATCATTATCCTAATGATGTGATCCCGTTATCAATGACATCTTAATTCCATGGTTAGGAAACTGTAACCATCTATTGATCAACGAGCTAGTCAACTAGAGGCTCACTAGGGACATGTTGTGGTCTATGTATTCACACATGTATTACAATTTCCAGATAACACAATTACAGCATGAACAATAGACAATTATCATGAACAAGGAAATATAATAATATCCATTTTATTATTGCCTCTAGGGCATATTTCCAACAGTTGCTACTGTTCGTCGTGTTGAGACACCATGTCATGATCGGGTGTGATAAGCTCTACGTTCACATATGCTACCTCTTGAGCACTTGCGTTGGTTTTCCCTTGAAGAGGAAAGGGTGGTGCAGCAAAGTAGCGTAAGTATTTCCCTCAGTTTTTGAGAACCAAGGTATCAATCTAGTAGGAGGCTACGCGCGAGTCCCTCGCACCTACACAAAACAAATAAATCCTCGCAACCAACATGATAAGGGGTTGTCAATCCCTACATGTCACTTACGAGAGTGAGATCTGATAGATATGATAAGATAATATTTTTGGTATTTTTGTGATAAAGATGCAAAGTAAAATAAAAGCAATGAAAATAACTAAGTATTGGAAGATTAATATGATGAAGATAGACCCGGGGGCCATAGGTTTCACTAGTGGCTCCTCTCAAGAGCATAGGTATTTTACGGTGGGTGATCGAATTACTGTTGAGCAATTGACAGAATTGAGCATAGTTATGAGAATATCTAGGTATGATCATGTATATAGGCATCACGTCCAAGACAAGTAGACCGACTCCTGCCTACATCTACCACTATCACTACAACAAGAACCCCCCTTTAGCAACGCATCGATGCATTGTCGTTTGTCCCTATAACCGTTGCTAAGGTCTACACCAACGGATTCATATGCTTTGCTGTTGGTGGCATTGCAAGGGTTTACAACAATGTATATAGATCCGTTGGTAATCTAGGAAATAATGCATTGCAAGGCAACAACGGATTCATGCAACGCTTCTATGCGTTGGTGTTTGCAAAATAGAATACCTCCATGTAATCATTTATAACACTGTTGTTCTGTGCACTAGTGCTTGCAAAATAGAATAACCTTCATATATAATCATTGATGATAGTAGGTAGTTCTAATGGCAGTGCAAAGTAGTCCCTCCATAAAGAAATATAAGAGCATTTAGATCACTAAACACTCTTATATTTGTTTAGAGAGGGAGTACAACTTTAGTGAAATTAGATAGAGTCGAAATGAAAGTGATATTTTGATTCAATAGAACAATCTAGTACATTACAATGCAAGTATCATCATTTAGGAGTACATCACTTCCTTATAGAAAAATAAAAACAATCTAACATTCAAAGAACTGTGTTGTTTCTCCTCCAAGTATCATGAATCATCATAAATTCTCCAAGATCCAACTAATCATCTAGCATTGAAATTATCAACCTGCAAAAAGAATCATAATACTATTTAGGCATAAATTCGAAATTAAGCTTAAAAATATACATAGGATACACTATACCTAAAAGGATCGACATAAAAATTAGCAACTGTGCAAGAAAAGATTGTTGGGGAGGGGGCATAATCTTATGTATGTCTAACAAATAACTTAGTAGGAGTACATGTTAAAACATGGATTATCTTTGACCAATCAGATGCACCTGTTCATTGTGAACAACCAGCAACATGTATTCCCTACTAACAATTGTCCAAAGATTATATTATATCAACAACAATATGAATTCCAAAATCTGATATTTCTGTTTTCCAAAGGTTTCAACATTAAATAGTTTTGTGTCACCAGTACTCACGTACTACTCATGCTTGGTATTATGTATTAGGAGAAAAAACTCAATGGCAGCAGCTCAAAAATCAGTAACTAATCTACATCTCACAAAACTCGTAGTTACCTAAGAACTACAATGTCACATTAGAAGTTCTCAATTCAAGAATAAGATTCTTAAAACCAGTAGAAGAAACAACATGAAAAAGAAACGCATTACTTGATTTGGCTTCTCTAAGAAAAAGTAATGGAGTTTTGCTTCTAGAAAAGGTAGAATCCAAGCTGTTTACAGGGAAATAAAAATAATTTAATGTGGCGCTATGTAATTCTTCAAGACCAACCTAGCACTAAAGCTAAATAAATATTTAATAAAGTGCATCAGGGGTGACCTATGTAATGGCTGAACAATCTGAATCAAAGAAAACCTAAGTAATGGATGAACAATTTTATATTAGTACATACCCAGTTTGAAGAAACGCTACCCACTTGCCTTTGCTGCCAATGTGGCATATCATATAACCAAGAGAATCTGATCTTTGTCACAATTCAGCTCCATAATCATGTATCATTTACCATGTCGTCGAATAACTGAATATCAATACCTATATGAACCTAGAAAATATGGGCCTGGACAAAAGTTAAGACCTGAAAAATAGACATATATTGGCACACTTAACTAACAAAGACTCATTGGACCAGTTAGTGTAAAAATTAAGGACATGGAATAAATAAGAATGCAACGTCATGAGGAGAAGATGATGGAAATGGAGACCTTAGTGGCCTGAACCAGGGATGGTTTATCAAGTAAGCGAATGGGTTGCCCCACCTTCTGCGATGATGTCGTAAGCTCTATATTTCCATCTGCCCCTGAAGCTGCACACCATTAAAGCAAGTTAATCCCGTACGTGATCATCCAAGGCAAGTTAAAGATTTCAACACAATCTCTATTTGCGCTTCTATTATCAACAGTTTGAAACCTGACTTGTAGGACAGTTGCATACCAACATCACGATTACTGCAAGTGTTTAGAGACTAAAAGATTGTTAGCTGACATCTTGCAGGCACAAAATATACAAGGGAAATAAACATATGATGAGGTACAGGTGGAACAAATAATACAAACAACTGTAAGTAAAAGGGACCATGGAAGCAGTAAGGAGCTAGAAGGTTCCATGATTATTATTGTACGCATTGTAAAACATACATATCTTCCTTATTTTTATTTGGGAATGTATTTTATCTTCTAAATTTATTATTTTGGAATTCATATTATCTTCTATCTACTATATTTGTACTATAAGGAGCAGCAAAATCAGCAGCAGCGGCAATAGCTTTCAGTGGCAGTAGCAATAGCAACCAGCAGCGGTGGCAAACAATCAGCGTCAGCGTCAGCGGAGTAGGTACTAAGGAGCAGGAAAATCAGCAGTGGTGGCAATACCAATCAACGATAGTAGCAAACAATCAGTGTCCCCAAGAGCTATACTTTCCATCAGCACGCACAGACCACATAGACACAGACACATGAGCCAAGCACGCACGCATCTGCAGGTAAACACACGCAGGGCCACTAGAGCAAGACGATGCGGGGCACGAAAATAAAAATCCAAAAAGAGCACCATCATCGTCGAAGGCTTTGCGAGCCGCAAGAACCAGCCACGTGCGCGGGATCCAATTGGCAGTTCAGGAGCATCACTGGAGCTCCACCCCATGCTCCTCTGACCTCGGCCCGTCTCCACTGCTGGCTACCACTAAGAGAAGGGAGAAGCACCCTACATCACAGCTTGTTTCAGATCCATGCCCGAGCCGGCAGCAGCAACGCGGGGTAGTGGCCTCCAAAACAAAGGCGAGCGAGCTACGCTGGTGATCTGTGTCAACTAGGGTTACTGCAGGGATGCGAGTAGTGGCATGGAAGACATTGCCATGGAGGAATATAGGAGGAGAGCACTGAGGGAGAGACTGGCCTATGAGCGAAGGCGCGGGACATCGCCAGATCTGGTGGCGGCGGCTCGCAATGGAAGTTAGGTTAGAGAGAGGGGAATCAGGGAGAGGAGATGGCGAATAGAAATTTGGCTGAGTGGTTTGGGTGGACGAGGTATTGATGGAGGTGTGGGTACGGGGAGGTTTGATTTTTTTAGGAACAAAGGAGGTTAGCTCTAAGCGCGGAACAAAGTGTGGGAGGTGGGAGGTGGGAGAAACAAGAGATCCTGTAATATTGTTGGTACAAATGTGTTGCTGTAGGGGGGTGTTTGTTGTAGTGTATTACTCCACACATCGACTGCTATCCAGCATGCATCTAGAGTATTAAGTTCATAAGAACAGAGTAACGCCTTAAGCAAGATGACATGATGTAGAGGGATAAATTCATGCAATATGATAAAAGAAAACCATCTTGTTATCCTCGATGGCAACAATACAATGCGTGCCTTGCCGCCCCTACTGTCACTGGGATAGGACACCGCAAGATTCAACCCAAAGCTAAGCACTTCTCCCATTGCAAGAAAGATCAATCTAGTAGGCCAAACCAAACTGATAATTCGAAGAGACTTGCAAATATAACCAATCATACATAAAAGAATTCCGAGAAGATTCAAATATTGTTCATAGATAAACTTGATCATAAACCCACAATTCATCGGTCTCAACAAACAAATCGCAAAAAGAAGATTACATCGAATAGATCTCCACAAGAGAGGGGGAGAACTTTGTATTGCAATCCAAAAAGAGAGAAGAAGCCATCTAGCTAATAACTATGGACCCGAAGGTCTGAAGTAAACTACTCACACTTCATCGGAGAGGCTATGGTGTTGATGTAGAAGCCCTCCGTGATCGATGCCCCCTCTGGCGGGGCTCCGGGACAGGCCCCAAGATGGGATCTCGTGGATACAGAAAGTTACGGCGGTGGAATTAGGGTTTTGGCTTCGTATCTGATCGTTTGGGGGTACGTAGGTATATATAGGACGAAGGAGTACGTCAGTGGAGCAACAAGGGGCCCACGAGGGTGGAGGGCGCGCCTGGGGGAGGGGGTAGGCATGCCCCCCTACCTCGTGGCCTCCTCTTTTGTGTCTTGACGTAGCGTCCAAGTCTCCCGGGTCTTGTTCGTTGAGAAAATCACGTCCCCGAAGGTTTCATTCCGTTTGGGCTCCGTTTGATATTCCTTTTCTTCGAAACCCTAAAATAGGAAAGAAAAACAATTCTGAGCTGGGCCTCCGGTTAATAGGTTAGTCCCAAAAAAATATAAAAGTGGATAATAAAGCCCAATAATGTCCAAAACAGTAGATAATATAGCATGGAGCCATCAAAAATTGTAGATACGTTGGAGACGTATCAAGCATCCCCAAGCATAATTCCTGCTCGTCCTCGAGTAGGGAAATGATAAAAATAGAATTTTTGATTTGGAATGCTACTTGGCATAATTTCAATGTAATTCTTCTTAATTGTGGGATGAATATTCAGATCCGTAAGATTCAAGACAAAAGTTTAATATTGACATAAAAATAATAATACATCAAGCATACTAACTAAGCAATTATGTCTTCTCAAAATATCATGGCCAAAGAAAGTTATCCCTACAAAATCATATAGTCTGGCTATGCTCTATCTTCACCACACAAAGTATTTAAATCATGCACAACCCCGATGACAAGCCAAGCAATATGACAATATATCTCGGAATGTCTATGGAAATGCCATGATAGGTAGGTATGGTGGCTGTTTCGAGGAAGGTATATGGTGGGTGTATGATACCGGCGAAAGGTGCGCGGTATTAGAGAGGCTAGAAATGATGGAAGGGTGAGAGTGTGTACGATCCATGAACACAACAATAATCATAAAAAACTCATATACTTATTGCAAAAATCTACAAGTTATCAAAGCAAAGTATTACGCGCATGCTCCTAGGGGGATAGATTGGTAGGAAAAGACCATCGCTCGTCCCTGATCGCCACTCATAAGGAAGACAATCGATAAATAAATCATGCTCCGACTTCATCACATAACGGTTCACCATACGTGCATGCTACGGGAATCACAAACTTTAACACAAGCATTTCTCAAATTCACAACTACTCAACTAGCATGACTCTAATATCACCATCTCCATATCTCAAAACAATTGTCAAGCATCAAACTTCTCATAGTATTCAACACACTCATAAGAGAATTTTATTATTAATCTTGTATGCCTAGCATATAAGGATTATTTAAGCAAATTACCATGTTATTTAAGACTCTCAAAATAATATAAGTGAAGCATGAGAGATCAATAAGTTTCTATAAAACAAATCCACCACCGTGCTCTAAAAGATATAAGTGAAGTACTAGAGCAAAACTATATAACTCAAAAGATATAAGTGAAGCACATAGAGTATTCTAATAATTTCCCAATAATGTGTGTCTCTCTCAAAAGGTGTGTACAGAAAAGATGATTGTGGTAAACTAAAAAATAAAGACTCAAATCATACAAGACGCTCCAAGCAAAACACATATCATGTGGTGAATAAAAATATAGATCCAAGTAAAGTTACCGATAGAAGTAGACGAAAGAGGGGATGCCTTCCGGGGCATCCCCAACCTTTGGCTTTTAGGTGTCCCTAGATTATATTGGGGGTTCCATGGGCATCCCCAAGCTTAGGCTCTTGCTACTCCTTGTTCCATAATCCATCAAATCTTTACCCAAAACATGAAAACTTCACAACAAAAAACTTAAAGAAGAAAATCTCGTGAGCTCTGTTAGCGAAAGAAAACAAAAGACCACTTCAAGGTACTGTAATGAACTCATTCTTTATTTATATTGGTGTTAAACCTACTGTATTCCAACTTCTCTATGGTTTATAAACTATTTTACTAGCCATAGATTCATCAAAATAAGCAAACAACACACGAAAAACAGAATCTGTCAAAAACAGAACAGTCTGTAGTAATCTGTAGCTAGCGCAAGATCTGGAACCCCAAAAATTCCAAAATAAATTTCTGGACGTGAGGAATTTATCTATTAATCATCTGAAACAATAATTAACTAAATATCTCTTTCCAAATAAAAATGGCAGCAGTTCTCGTGAGTGCTAAAGTTTCTGTTTTTTACAGCAAGATTAACCAGACTTTCCCCAAGTCTTCCCAATGGTTCTACTTGGCACAAACACTAATTAAACACAAAAAACACAACCAAAACAGAGGCTAGATAAATTATTTATTACTAAACAGGAGCAAAAGCAAGGAATAAAACTAAAATTGGGTTGCCTTCCAATAAGCGCTATCGTTTAACGCCCCTAGCTAGGCATAAAAAGCAAGGATAGATCTAGGTATTGCCATGTTTGGTAGGCAATCCATAAGTGGCTCTCATAATAGATTCATAAGGTAATTTAATTTTCTTTCTAGTAAAGTGTTCCATGACTTTCCTTAACAGGAATTGGAATCTAATATTTCTTTCCTTCATATCAATAATTGCACCAATCGTTCTAAGGAAAGGTCTACCAAGAATAATAGGACATGAAGGATTGCAATCTATATCAAGAACGATAAAATATACGGGCACATAATTCCTATTTGCAACAATAAGAACATCATTAATTCTTCCCATATGTTTCTTAATAGTGGAATCCGCAAGGTGCAAGTTTAGAGAGCAATCATCAAAATCACGAAAACCTAACAAATCACACAAAGTCTTTGGAATCGTGGAAACACTAGAACCCAAATCACACAAAGCATGGCATTCATGATCTTTAATTTTAATTTTAATAGTTGGTTCCCACTCATCATAAAGTTTTCTAGGGATAGAAACTTCCAACTCAAGTTTTTCTTCATAAGATTGCATCAAAGCATGAACGATATGTTTGGTAAAAGCTTTATGTTGGCTATAAGCATGAGGAGAATTTCGCACGGATTGCAACAAGGAAATACAATCTATCAAATAGAAATTATCATAATTAAATTCCTTGAAATCCAAAATAGTGGGTTCATCAATATTTAAAGTTTTGATCTCTTCAATCCAACTTTTATCAATTTTAGCATCAAGATCTAAAAACTCCGAATTCTTGGAACGCCTTCTATGTAAAGGTGGATCATATTCAGTCACATCATTATCAATATTCATATTGAAAAACAAATATTTAATAGGGGACACATCTATAACTTTTAGATCTTCATCTTTATTATCATGGAAACTAGAAGAACACACTCTTGTAAAGGAATCTTTCTTAGCACGAATCCTAGCGGTTCTTTCTTTGCACTCATCAATGGAAATTCTCATGGCTTTGAGAGACTCATTGATATCATGCTTAGGTAGAATATATCTAAGTTTCAAATAATCAACATCAAGAGAAATTCTATCAACGTTCCTAGCCAACTCATCAATCTTAAGCAATTTTTCTTCAATCAAAGCATTGAAATTCTTTTGCGAAGTAATAAATTATTTAATATTAGATTCAAAATTAGAGGGCATCTTATTATAATTTCCATAACAATTGTTGCAGGAATTACCATAATTATTAGAGGAATTACTAGGATAAGGCCTAGGATTAAAGTTTCCTCTATACGTGTTGTTACCAAAATTGTTCCTACCAACAAAATTCACATCCATAGGTTCATTATTATTCTCAATCAAAGTAGACAAAGGCACATCATTAGGATCGGAAGAAACACTTTTATTAGCAAATAATTTCATAAGTTCATCCATCTTTCCACTCAAAACATTAATTTCTTCTATCGCATGCACTTTCTTATTAGTAGATCTTTCAGTGTGCCATTGAGAATAATTAACCATAATATTATCTAGGAGTTTAGTAGCTTCCCCTAAAGTGATTTCCATAAAAGTGCCTCCCGCGGCCGAATCGAAAAGATTTCTAGAAGCAGAAGTCAATCCGGCATCAAAATTTTGTATAATCATCCACAAATTCAAACCATGAGTAGGGCAATTACGTATCATTAATTTCATCCTCTCCCAAGCTTGTGCAACATGTTCATGATCAAGTTGCTTAAAATTCATAATATCGTTTCTAAGACGAAAACTAAGCTTGTATAATCTTCCAAGCTTGTATAATCTTCCACAAGTGCATGCTGGATAGCAGTCGATGTGTGGAGTAATAGTTGTCTAAGAAGAAAGATGATCTTAGAGGGAGGAAAATACTTAGAGATAAAAGAATATTTGCACTTACACTACAAGAAATATGTCAACTAGTGACCTTCTGTGAGTGACCCTGGAAGAATTGGTCATAGATCTATGATCATTTCAGACCAATTGGTCAAAAGCTGTTCGGGGGGCTCCAAACCCTAAACCATTGCGACCATTTTGGTCAGAAAGTTCGTAATTTCCTTACACGAAATGGTCATAAAGCAAATAGTGCTGGTCCGCTGCCTTATTTCTAGTTGTTAACGACCAATATAGATGGTCATAGCCTTGTAGATTGTGGTGGGTTGTGATGACTAGGCGCCATCTCATCAGTTTTGCCTATGTGTCATGTCCATGTGTCAATTTTTGCTCCAGGTTGTGAAGCAACCTATATTTCTGTTATTGCAAAAATTCCCAAAAAATTCTCATAAATTGTTTGGATCATATCTTCATCAGATATGTCAAAAACCTTCCTTGCCTAGTTCAAAAATAACTCAAAAATATTCATTTTCCTATTCTGTTCAGAGCAGCACCTTGTGAAGGAAGTACCACTTTGGCATGTCCAAATGGTATCCATTTTCTATAGTGCTTTCCTATGCCCAAATAACCATCCTCCACCAAATGCCAGCTCAATGCATTCATTGTTTTGAGCCCAGCTTCAACATTCGTATTTATGTCGGGTGTGGTACTTTGCAAAGCAAGTACCACCTAGACTCCTCCTTTTGAGCTGAAAATTTGTGAAGACGGACTTCTTAGTAACTGATCATCCTCATCCATAACTCACGGCCATTAGCCATGTGCATTCCTCGTACTGCTGATCAAACACTTGGCTGTTTATTCATGTTTGAGCATCGATCGGTCTCCTCGTGAGAATCTTATGTTGTGATTTTATTCCTAGCACCTACCTGGGGAGCGCCCAACCCACTAGACATTCCTAGGCCACCCAGAACACATGGCAACGCCACAGTCACGCGGTGACCACGCGGCGGGCATGCGAGTTTACGCGCTCTAGAGTTGGGACCCTTGGCCACCGTCCAAACCTTGACGTATCGCCACCAGACCATGTATTTATGATTAAATAGGTACTTATGTAACTAAAAATTAGTTTTGGAAAAAATAAATAGCAAACTATGAGGCAACTGCAGTTCCAATTTGACTCGCTTCCTATTGAATCGGCGGGAATTTGTCTTTTTCACCAGAGGTGGATCAAAACTTTGGGCACCCAACCATTTTGTCAATTGTGCATTAAATATGGCTTAGTATTTTATAAAATTGATTTGGTCCAAATTTGCAACAAATATATGGTAGGTCCTTCACAAAAAAACCTCATTTCGGGCACTCAAAAAATGGAAAATGAATTTTCCGTGCAAAGAAAATGAAAACTCCCTTTGTCAACATTGTTTGGAATTCCAAGATGCACCCTTGTGCACAATATGAGATCATTTGAACAAACTATGCTATGAATGTGGCCATAAGATTGATCATTTGGCTTGAAAGCCATGAATCTTCACGCATGATAGCTTATTTCTGAGAACACTTTTTTAAAATAATTGTCGTATTAAAAGTTTATAATTTTTGCTGGTAACTTGGCCACATATGATGAAACAATGCGAAGGTTTTCCATTTTTTTTTTGAATTTTTTATGCCCGTTTCAAAATGTGGTCAAAACGGCAGGAATGACCGTTCCTAGCTAGTGGTTGAGTCTTGGAATTTTTTTCGTGTTTCTCTGATTAAATAGATACTTATGTACCTAGAAATGATTTTTGGAAAAAATAAAGAGCAAACTATGAGGTAGCTGCAGTTCAAATTTGACCCGCTTCCTATTGAATCAGCGGGAATTTGTCTTTTTCACGAGAGGTGGATCAAAACTTTTGGCACCCAACCATTTTGTCAAATGTGCATTAAATATGTCCTAGTATTTTATAAAATTGATTTGGTCCAATTTTGCAAAAAATATATGGTAGGTCCTTCACAAAAAACCTTATTTCGGGCACTCGAAAAATGGAAAATGGATTTTCCGTGCAAAGAAAATGAAAACTCCCTTTGTCAACATTGTTTGGAATTCCAAGATGCACCCTTGTGCACAATATGAGATCATTTGAACAAACTATGCCATGAATGTGGCCATAAGATTGATCATTTGGCTTGAAAGCCATGAATCTTCACGCATAATAGCTCATTTCTGAGAACACTTTTTAAAAATAATTGCCGTATTACAAGTTTATAATTTTTGCTGGTAACTTGGCATCATATGATGAAACAATGCGAAGGTTTTCCAATTTTTTGATTTTTTTTGAATTTTTTATGCCCGTTTCAAAATGCGGTCAAAATAGCGGAAATGACCGTTCCTAGCTAGTGGTTGAGTCTTGGAATTTTTTTCATGTTTATCTGATTAAATAGATACTTATGTACCTAGAAATGATTTTTGGAAAAAATAAAGAGCAAACTACAAGGTATCTGCAGTTCAAATTTGACCCGCTTCCTATTGAATCGGCGGGAATTTGTCTTTTTCACGAGAGGTGGATCAAAACTTTTGGCACCCAACCATTTGGTCAATTGTGCATTAAATATGTCCTAGTATTTTATAAAATTGATTTGGTCCAATTTTGCAACAAATATATGGTAGGTCCTTCACAAAAAAAAATCATTTCAGGCACTCGAAAAATGGAAAATGAATTTTCCATTCAAAGAAAATGAAAACTCCCTTTGTCAACATTGTTTGGAATTCCAAGATGCACCCTTGTGCACAATATGAGATCATTTGAACAAACTACTCCATGAATGTGGCCATAAGATTGATCATTTGGCTTGAAAGCCATGAATCTTCACGCATGATAGCTCATTTCTGAGAACACTTTTTTTAAAATAATTGCCGTATTACAAGTTTATAATTTTTGCTGGTAACTTGGCCACATATGATGAAACAATGCGAAGCTTTTCCAATTTTTTGATTTTTTTGAATTTTTTATGCCCGTTTCAAAATGCGGTCAAAACGGCAGGAATGACCGTTCCTAGCTAGTGATTGAGTCTTGGAAGTTTTTTGGTGTTTCTCTGATTAAATAGATACTTATGTACCTAGAAATGATTTTTGGAAAAAATAA
Organism: Triticum dicoccoides; assembly: GCF_002162155.2. Classification (NCBI taxonomy): domain Eukaryota; kingdom Viridiplantae; phylum Streptophyta; class Magnoliopsida; order Poales; family Poaceae; genus Triticum; species Triticum dicoccoides. The sequence goes on along the minus strand of NC_041382.1, from coordinate 662,019,845 downwards.
AGAGCAAACTACGAGGCAGCTATAGTTCAAATTTGACCCGCTTCCTGCTGAATCGGCGGGAATTTGTCTTTTTCACGAGAGGTGGATCAAAACTTTTGGCACCCAACAATTTGGTCAATTGTGCACTAAATGTGTCCTAGTATTTTAGAAAATTGATTTGTCCAATTTTGCGACAATTATTTGGTAGGTCCTTCACAAAAAAACTCATTTTGGGCACTCGGAAAATGGAAATTTGATTTTTCGTTATTCGAGGAATAACACTACTAATTATTTGGAAACATAACAAACATTGTCATAAAAAGAGAATGAAACTTACCACTGGGCGTTGTGGTGCTGCGTTGGAGCTCACACTGCGATGGAGTTTCGCCGGACGTCGTGGTGCTGCGTTGGTAGTGCCTATTGTTAATCAATTACGACAATTTTAGACGGTCATAAGCCTGCACTTCGTTCTGATTAGTCTATGGGCATGTCACGTGGATCAAGCATTAGAGACCATCGGATACTACCGGATCCAACGGCCCACACCCCTCACCCTCTCCCCCACCCACACCCACCCGGAAGCAGCTCCCCTCACGTACACCACATATCGTTGAGGGCACTGACATGTGGGCCTAATTCCTCGCGGGCCCACCTGTCAGTGGTCGAATGCCACCCTCTCCCCCGCACACCACTTACCCACTGCACACCACTCCTCCCCCCTCTTCCCCGCA
>NC_041382.1:661959360-662018514 GCF_002162155.2 Triticum dicoccoides | reverse complement strand
CGCGACCTCCCCTCCCACCTCAAGCCGCTCCTCCTCGCCTTCGTCGACGACCACCTGCTCCCGCCGCTCGCGCCCGCACGCCGCCTCCCGCTCCTCATCGCCTCGCACCTCGCCTTCCCCGCCGACCACCCGCTCCACGACCACCTCGTCGCCACTGCCGCCTCCGCCCTAGCCTCCGCGTTCTTCGCGCCGCTCTCCGACCACCGACAATATCGAGCCGTACCTCTCCCTCTCTCCCATGGCACCAGATCGAGCCAACAAGGTTAGTCCGCAACCAGGTCCACCACGGCCACAGCGGGCCTTCCGGATCCACACCATCGTCGAGCTGGATCCGCGCCTTGTCGCGCGGCCTCGTCTGCCTCCACAGCTCGCCCTCGTGTCTCAACTCTCTGCGCTCGACTTCGACTCCCTCCTCGACTCCGGGCCCGACAGGGCCCGGTGCTCTTCGTCGCGTTCTATGAGCTACCGTCGTCCGCAGGTAGCGCGGCCCTGTTCGTTCGGATCGACACGGCCGTGTGCGACCGCACGGCGTCTGCGACGCTACTGAAGGAGCTCCTGGTGCATCTGAGGTTTACGGAGGCCTGGGGATGACCTATTTTTGTTGTTATTTGAAGATCTTCATATTCTTTTCTTCTTTCTGTTTGATATATACTTCTTAAAAAGCGATGTGGATCCACTGCCAGGAAAAATCTGACAATTGGGACCCATCTAAAAACTGGACCACAAAAAACCCTCAAAAATAAAAATGAAATGGACCGCAAAAGGACATGGCTAGAAAATAAAAAGGCCAAATTGTTGGGCCAGGCCCATGTAGCTAGAGAAAATTAATAGAGAAAATATACAATAAAAAGGCCGAATTGTTGGGCTAGGCCCATGTAGAAAACCGAATGGGACCGGGCTGAATCTTGTGCCACATCAGCTTGCCACGCTGGATGCCTACGTGGCCTGGGGAGGTTGCTAGTGACCAAAACAAACCAGTAGGCATATTTTGGTCGTAAACGTCTACGACCTTCTCATAGAGAAGGTTGTTAATTTCAGTTTACGACCGCCAGCTTTTGACCTTCTGTTTTTGGTCACAAAAAGGTCGCAGATGAAAAACAATGACCTTTCAGTGACCAATAGTCAAGGTCACAAGTTGACATATTTCTTGTAGTGTTATTCCATGAATCAATACTATTTTTAGGCAAAGACGAAAACCAAGCTTTAGCACGATTTCTAAGCGAAAAAGGAAATAGCTTCAATTTAACAATATCATTATCCACATCTTTCTACTTTTGCATATCACACAAATCAATGAAGCTATTTAGATGGGTAGCGGCATTTTCACTAGGAAGGCCGGAAAACGGATCTTTCATGACAAGATTCAGCAAGGTAGCATTAATTTCACAACATTCAGCATCGGTAAGAGGAGCAATAGGAGTGCTACTAAAATTATTGTTGTTGGTATCGGTGAAGTCACACAATTTAGTGTTATCTTGAGCCATCGTGACAAGCAAGCAATCCAACATACAAGCGAAAAAGGGTAAAAAGAGGCAAATAGAGAAAGAGAGAGAGGGCGAATAAAACAGCAAGGATGAAGTGGGGGAGAGGAAAATGAGAGGCAAATGGCAAATAATGTAATGCGGGAGATAAGGGTATGTGATGGGTACTTGGTATGTTGACTTTTGCGTAGACCTCCCTGGCAACGATGCCAGAAATCCTTCTTGCTACCTCTTGAGCACTTGCGTTGGGTTTCCCTTGAAGAGGAAAGGGTGGTGCAGCAAAGTAGCATAAGTATTTCCCTCAGTTTTTAGAACCAAGGTATCAATCCAGTAGGAGGCTAAGCGCGAGTCCCTCGCACCTACACAAAACAAATAAATCCTCGCAACCAACGCGATAAGGGGTTGTCAATCCCTACACGGTCACTTACGATAGTGAGATGATAGCTATGATAAGATAATATTTTTGGTATTTTTATGATAAAGATGCAAAGTAAAATAAAAGCAATGAAAATAACTAAGTATTGGAAGATTAATATGATGAAGATAGACCCGGGGGCCATAGGTTTTACTAGTGGCTTCTCTCAAGATCATAGGTATTTTATGGTGGGTGAACGAATTATTGTTGAGCAATCGACAGAATTGAGCATAGTTATGAGAATATCTTGGTATGATCATGTATATAGGCATCACGTCCAAGACAAGTAGACCGACTCCTACCTGCATCTACTACTATTACTCCACACATCGACCGCTATCCAGCATGCATCTAGAGTATTAAGTTCATAAGAACAGAGTAACGCCTTAAGCAAGATGACATGATGTAGAGGGATAAATTCATGCAATATGATAAAAACACCATCTTGTTATCCTCGATGACAACAATACAATACGTGCCTTGCTGCCCCTACTGTCACTGGGTAAGGACCGCAAGATTGAACCCAAAGCTAAGCACTTCTCCCATTGCAAGAAAGATCAATCTAGTAGGCCAAACCAAACTGATAATTCGAAGAGACTTGCAAAGATAACCAATCATACATAAAAGAATTCAGAGAAGATTCAAATATTGTTCATAGATAAACTTGATCATAAACCCACAATTCATCGATCTCAACAAACACACCGCAAAAAGAGTATTAGACTGAATAGATCTCCACAAGAGAGGGGGAGAACTTTGTATTGAGATCCAAAAAGAGAGAAGAAGCCATCTAGCTAATAACTATGGACCCGAAGGTCTAAATTAAACTACTCACACTTCATTGGAGAGGCTATCGTGTTGATGTAGAAGCCCTCCATGATTGATGCCCCCTCCGGCGGGGCTCCGGAACAGGCCCCAAGATGGGATCTCGTGGATACAGAAAGTTACAGCGGTGGAATTAGGGTTTTGGCTCCGTATCTAATCGTTTGGGGGTACGTAGGTATATATAGGAGGAAGAAGTACGTCAGTGGAGCAACAGGGGGCCCACGAGGGTGGAGGGCGCGCCTGGGGGGTAGGCGGGCCCCCTGCCTCGTGGCCTCCCTGTTGGTTGCTTGATGTAGGGTCCAAGTCTCCTGGATCATGTTCGGTGAGAAAATCATGTTCCTGAAGGTTTCATTCCATTTGGACTCCGTTTGATATTCCTTTTCTTCGAAACCCTAAAATAGGCAAAAAAACATCAATTCTGGGCTGGGCCTTCGGTTAATAGGTTAGTCCCAAAAATAATATAAAAGTGGATAATAAAGCCCAATAATGTCCAAAACAGTAGATAATATAGCATGGAGCAATCAAAAATTATAGATACATTGGAGACGTATCAACATACAACGGGTGCAAGCCATTTTTGCACAAGTAAAATACTCGGGTTAAACTTGACGAGCCTAGCATATGCAGATATGGCCTCGGAACACTGAGACCGAAAGGTCGAGCGTGAATCGTATAGTAGATATGATAAACATAGTGATTATCGCCGTTGAAAACTTCTCCATCTCACGTGATGATCAGACATGGTTTAGTTGATATGGATCATGTGATCATTTAGATGACTAGAGGGATGTCTATCTAAGTGGCAGTCCTTAAGTAATATGATTAATTGAACTTTAATTTATCACGTACTTAGTACCTGATAGTATTTTGCTTGTCTATGTTGATGTAGATAAATGGCCCGTGCTACTGTTCCTTTGAATTTTAATGCGTTACTAGAGAAAGCTAAGTTGAAAGATGATGGTAGCAACAACATGGACTGGGTCCGTAACATGAGGATTATCCTCATTGCTGCATAGAATAATTACGTCCTAGAAGCACCGCTAGGTGCAAAGCCCGCTGCACGAGCAACACCAGATGTTATGAATGTCTGGCAGAGAAAAGTTGATGACTTCTCGATAGTTCAGTGTGCCATGCTTTACGGCTTAGAATCGGGACTTCAATGACATTTTGAATGTCATGGAGCATATGAGATGTTCCAGGAGTTGAAGTTAATATTTCAAGCAAATGCCCTAATTGAGAGATATGAAGTCTCCAATAAGTTCTGACAGTGAACATATACTCAGAATGTCTGGGTACCACAACCACTTGACTCAACTGGGAGTTAATCTTCCTGATGATAGTGTCATTGACAGAGTTCTTCAATCACTGGCACCAATCTACAAAAGCTTCGTAATGAACTATAATATGCAAGGGATGGATACGACAATTCCCGATCTCTTCGTAATGCTAAAGGCTGTGGAGGTGGAAATCAAGAAGGAGCATTAAGTGTTGATAGTTAACAAGACCACTAGTTTCAAGAAAAAGGGCAAAGGGAAGAAGGGGAACTTCAAGAAGAACGGCAAGCAAGTTACTGCTCAAGTGAAGAAGTCCATGTCTGGACCTATGCCTGAGACTGAGTGCTTCTACTGCAAAGGGATTGGTCACTGGAAGCGGAACTGCCCCAAGTATTTGGCGGATAAGAAGATTGGCCAAGTGAAAGGTATATTTGATAATGTTATTGATGTGTACCTTAATAATGCTTGCAGTAGCGCCTGGCTATTTGATACTAGTTCTGTTGCTAATATTTGCAAGTAGAAATTGGGGCTATGGATTAAGCGAAGATTGGCTAAGGACGAGGTGACGATGCGTGTGGGTAATGGTTCCAAAGTCGATGTGATCGCCGTCGGCACGCTACCTCTGCCTTCAGGATTATTATTAGACCTGAATAATTGTTATTTGGTGCCAATGTTAAGCATGAACATTATATCTGGATGTTGTTTGATGCGAGACGGTTATTCATTTAAATCAGAGAATAATGGTTGTTCTATTTAAATGAATAATATCTTTTATGGTCATGCACCCTTGATGAGTGTTCTATTTTTATTGAATCTCGATAGTAGTGATACACATATTCATAGTATTGTAGCCAAAAGATATAAGTTTAATAATGATAGTGCAACTTATTTGTGGCACTGCCATTTAGGTCATATTGGTGTAAAGTGCATGAAGAAACTCCATGCTAATTGGCTTTTGGCATCACTTGATGCTTGCGAACCATGCCTCATGGGCAAGATGATTAAGACTCCGTTCTCCGGAACAATGGAAGGAGCAACAGACTTATTGGAAATAATACATACTGATGTGTGCGGTCCGATGAGTGTTGATGCTCGTGGCAGGCATCATTATTTTCTGACCTTCATAGATGATTTGAGAAGATATGGGTATATCTACTTGATGAAACATAAGTCTGAAACATTTGATAAGTTTAAAGAATTTCAGAGTGAAGTGGAAAATCATCGTAACAAGAAAATTAAGTTACTACGATCTGATCATGGAGGTGAATATTTGAGTTATGAGTTTGATCTTCATTTGAAACAATGCGGAATAGTTTCGCAACTCACGCCACCTGGAACACCACATCGTAATGGTGTGTCCGAACATCATAACCGCACTTTATTAGATATGTTGTGATCTATGATGTCCCTTACTGATTTACCGCTATCATTTTGGGGTTATGCTTTAGAGACGACTGCATTCATGTTAAACAGGGCACCATCGAAATCCGTTGAGATGACACCATATGAATTGTGGTTTGGCAAGAAACCCAAGTTGTCGTTTCTTAAAGTTTGGGGCTGCGATGCTTATGTGAAAAAGCTTCAACCTGATAAGCTCGAACCCAAATTGGAGAAATGTTTCTTCATAGGATACCCAAAGGAGACTGTTGGGTATACCTTCTATCACAGATCTGAAGGCAAGATATTTGTTGCTAAGAATGGATCCTTTCTAGAGAAGGAGTTTGTCTCGAAAGAAGTGAATGGGAGGAAAGTAGAACTTGATGAGGTAATTGTGCCTTCTCCCTTATTGGAAAGTAGTTCATCACAGAAATCAGTTCTAGTGATTCCAACACCAATTAGTGAGGAAGCTAATGATGATGATCATGAAACTTCTGATGAAGTTACTACTGAACCTCATAGGTCAACCAAAGCAAGATCCGCACCAGAGTGGTACGGTAATCCTGTTCTGGAGGTTATGTTACTTGACCATGACGAACCTATGAACTATGAGGAAGATATGATGAGCCCAGATCCCGCAAAATGGCTTGAGGCCATGAAATCTAAGATGGGATCCATGTATGAGAACAAAGTCTGGACTTTGGTTGACTTGCCCGATGATCGGCAAGCCATAGAGAATAAATGGATCTTCAAGCCGAAGACTGACGCTGACGGTAATGTTACTGTCTACAAAGATCGACTTGTTGCGAAAGGTTTTCGACAAGTTCAAGCAGTTGACTACGATGAGACCTTCTCACCCGTAGAGATGCTTAAGTCCGTCTGGATCATGTTAGCAATTGCAGCATTTTATGATTATGAAATTTGGCAAATGGATGTCAAAACTTCATTTCTTAATGGATATCTTAAAGAAGAGTTGTATATGATGCAACCAGAAGGTTTTGTCGATCCGAAAGGTGCTAACAAAGTGTGCAAGCTCTAGCGATCCATTTATGGACTGGTGCAAGCATCTCGGAGTTGAAATATACGCTTTGATATTGTGATCAAAGCATATGGTTTTATACAGACTTTTGGATAAGCCTGTATTTACAAGAAAGTGAGTGGGAGCTCTGTAGCATTTCTGATATTATATGTGGATGACATATTGTTTATCAGAAATGATACTGAATTTCTGAATAGCATAAAAGGATACTTGAATAAGAATTTTTAAATCAAAGACCTCGGTGAAGCTGCTTATATATTGGGCTTCAAGATCTATAGAGATAGATCAAGACGCCTAATTGGACTTTCACAAAGCACATACCTTGATAAAGTTTCGAAGAAGTTCAAAATGGATCAAACAAAGAAAGGGTTCTTCCCTCTGTTACAAGGTGTGAAGTTGAGTCAAACTCAATGCCCGACCACTGCAGAAGATAGAGAGAAAATGAAAGTCATTCCTTATGCCTCATCTATCATGTATGCAATGTTGTGTACCAGACCTGATGTGTGCCTTGCTATTAGTTTAGCAGGGAGGTACCAAAGTAATCCAGGAGTGGATCACTGGACAGCGGTCAAGAACATCCTGAAATACCTGAAAAGGACTAAGGATATGTTTCTCGTTTATGGAGGTCACAAAGAGCTCGTCGTAAACGGTTACGTTGATGAGAGCTTTGACACTGATCCGGATGACTCTAAGTCACAAACCGGATACGTATTTTTATTGAATGGTGGAGCTGTCAGTTGGTGCAGTTCTAAGAAGAGAGTCGTGGTGGGATCTATGTGTGAAGCGGAATACATAGCTGCTTCGGAAGCAGCAAATGAAGGAGTCTGGATGAAGGAGTTCATATCCGATCTAGGTGTAATACCTAGTGCATCGTGTCCAATGAAAATCTTTTGTGACAATACTGGTGCAATTGCCTTGGCAAAGGAATCCAGATTTCACAAGAGAACCAAGCACATCAAGAGACGCTTCAATTCCATTCGCAATCAAGTCAAGGAGGGAGACATAGAGATTTGCAAGATACATACGGATATGAATGTTGCAGACCCGTTGACTAAGCCTCTCTCACGAGCAAAACATGATCATCACCAAGACTCCATGGGTGCTAGAATCATTACTGTGTAATCTAGATTATTGACTCTAGTGCAAGTGGGAGACTGAAGGAAATATGCCCTGGAGGCAGTAAAGTTGTTATTTATATTTCCTTATATCATGATAAATGTTTATTGTTCTTGCTAGTTTGTATTAAACGGAAACTTAGTACATGTGTGAATACATAGACACACAGAGTGTCCCTAGTATGCCTCTACTTGACCAGCTCGTTAATCAAAGATGGTTAAGTTTCCTAGGCATGGACATGTGTTGTCATGTGATGAACGGGATCACATCATTAGAGAATGATGTGATGGACTAGACCCATCCATTAGCTTAGCACTACGATCGTTTAGTTTATTGCTATTGCTTTCTTCATGACTTATACATGTTCCTATGACTATGAGATTATGCAACTCCCGAATACCGGAGGAACACCTTGTGTGCTATCAAACGTCACAACATAACTGGGTGATTATAAAGCTGCTCTACAGGTGTCTCTGATGGTGTTTGTTGAGTTGGCATAGATCAAGATTAGGATTTGTCACTCCGTGTATCGGAGAGGTTTCTCTGGGCCCTCCCGGTAATGCACATCACTATGAACCTTGCAAGCAATGTGACTAATGAGTTAGTCATGGGTGATGAATTATCGAACGAGTAAAGAGACTTGTCGGTGACGATTTTGAACTAGGCATGATGATACCGACGATCGAATCTCAGGCAAGTAACATACAGATGACAAAGGGAACAACATATGTTGTTATGCGGTTTGACCGATAAAGATATTTGTAGAATATGTAGGAACCATTATGAGCATCCAGGTTCCGCTATTGGTTATTGACCAGAGATGAGTCTCAGTCATGTCTACATAGTTCTCGAACCCGTAGGGTCCGCATGCTTAACATTCTCGGAGTCTCGGATGTGATCACGGACATGACGAGGAGTCTCGAAATGGTTGAGACATAAAGATTCATATATTGGAAGGCTACATTCGGACACCAAAATGGTTCGGGTAGTTTTGGATAAGTTTCGAAGTACCGGGGGTTACCGGAACCCTCCCCCCTCCCCGGGAAGTTATTTGGCCTAATGGTGGAAGAGAGGAGGCAAGCCAAGGTGTGGTGCGCGCCGCCCTAGCCCAAACCGAATTGGACTAGGGCTAGCGGGGCAGGCCCCTGTCCTTCTCTTATTCCTCCCCTTCCTTCTTATCCTACTAGGACTAGGAAAGGGGGAAACCTACTCCTACTAGGAGTAGGATTCCTCCCCTAGGGCACGCCCCTTGTGGCCGGCCCTCCTCCTCCTCCCCTCCTTTATTTACGGGGGAGGGGGCACCCCATAAACACAAGTTGATCTTTAGCCGTGTGCGGTGCCCCCTCCAGAGTTCTACACCTCGGTCATATTGTCTTAGTGCTTAGGCGAAGCCTTACGTCGGTAACTTCATCATCACCGTCAACACGCCGTCGTGCTGACGGAACTCACCCTCGGCCTCAGTTAGATCAAGAGTATGAGGGACGTCACCGAGATGAACGTGTGCAGATTGCGGAGGTGCCGTGCGTTCGGTACTTGATCGGTTGGATCATGTAGACGTTCGACTACATCAACCGCATTACTAAACGCTTCCGCTTTCGGTCTACGAGGGTACGTAGACACACTCTCCCCTATCATTGCTATGCATCTCCTAGATAGATCTTGAGTGATCGTAGGAATTTTTTTGAAATACTGCGTTTCCCAACACAAAGCCCCTCCGCAGTAGTAGTAGTATTTAGGGGCTATTTTGTTCAGTTCATCTAACTATAGATGTGGTGGAACTGTACAACGTACTTAAAATTAGCTAGTATATATAGTTGAACTAGCTATTTCAGTACGTGGTTGGCAACAATTGGGGAAAAATTTGGTCGGTTCAGCTGTCGAGTTGAACTGTTGTATAAATTAAGAACGCCTTCTTAATCTATGAATGGAATCTATGCTTAGTTACCGAATTTTAGTTGCCAAAATTAGATACTGCTAGTGACTTTTAGCTTCATATTTTGACAAATCGCAGTGTTACAAGGTTGACAAATGGCAATGTTACTGGATCTACAAATGTCAATCTTTCCAGTTTGACAAATGGTAATGTACCCAATATGACAGAGGCAAATCATACCAAATTGTTTGTAAGTGGTTGCACACGGGTCATCCAAAAGAACCGTTTGCGTTGAAGAGATGCACAAATCCTGCTCTCACTTTGCATACAGTGTTCTATCTAAAACGTTTGCGAGCAAGAGCCGCAAAAATCCTACTCGACACATTTTCCCTTGCCTTCCTGGGGAAGCTCCCGGTTTGCATACGGGTGTTGTAACTAAAATGTTTGTGACGAGTGTTTTATATTTAAAAACAATTGATGTTTTTTCAAAAGAAAACCGTTTGATAAGTCTGTACATTAAGAGAAAAAATGCAAGATCGCTCAAAACATATCTTTCATTCAGTCATACTGCGAATTTATATTCATATGATCGAGATACAGTATTGAACCCAAGAAAAAAACTATTTCCAGCGGCGGCGGAGGCGGCGTGCCGCGCCATCGTTGTCATTGTCGTCATCCGAGATGCCATTGTCGACGGCGGCGTCCCATGCCAGTGTGGGGGGCACGTGCACAGAGAGGAAGGCACGCGGCCATGGAAGTCAAAGGGCTCACTTCCTAGTGAGCCTGCGTAGGATACAGCTCGCATGCTTCCCCGTGAGCCTGCGCAGCGTACAACTCGCACACTTCCCGGTGAGCCTGCGCATTCAAGGACAGCTTGCATGCCTCTCGGTCAGCCTGCACACTAGACTGCGCTAGCACGCCTCCTGTTCAGTCAAGGTCAAGCAGCTGTCCACATGGTAGCTCCTACAGCCATTAAAACGAATACACGTGGCATCACGTGAATGGTTAACAAAACACACACGGTTTGAATTATACAAACGTTTGAGATATTAAAGTGGCACCTATTTTTTTCAAAATGCCTCTATTTGTTGTTATTATTCGAGTGCGCCTTCTCTCAAAATGGACATGATAAATACCACAACATGCCGGGTGCCATTCCATGATAGCATGCCAAGTTTCATGAATTTCAGATGAGTTTTGGAATTAGTAGAATTTAAAAGTAAAGTACCTCAACGTTTTGCCAGCAATCAAAGGTGCTCTGGTGTTTGAAATTCATTCCCATTTCTTGCATGGGACCTAAGCATGCACCCGAGGACATAGATTTGATTTCTCAACCAATTTATATGCACTCGAGCATGTGCATGTAGTTCAAATTTGAATTATGCACATAAATGCATTGGAAACTCTGTTAATGCATAAAAATGTCAAAACGAACCCTGAAAAATCACAAAAATTGACACAACACTCCTGTTGTTCTATGTTGACACGAGAAAATTTTTGAAAGCAATAAGAGGCAATGGATATCCTTTCGTCCCCAAAGGTGGGACGTTCCCTACCGAAACCATCATGCTTGTTGTGAGAAGCTCTGGTTTGTGAGAAGCATATACCCAAACCTACCCCAAATGAGATAAAAAAATTACCATGGCATGTTGATGCCGCTCCATGATAGCATTCCAAGTTTCATGAATTTTAGATGAGTTTTGGATTTACTATAATTTAAAAACCAGGTATCTCAATGTTTTGCCGGCAACCGACAGTGCCCTGGTGTTTGAAATTCATTCCCATTTCTTGCTTGGCACCTAAGCATGCACCCAAGGACACTAATTTGATTTTCTACCAATTTATATGCACTGGAGCATGTGCATGTAGTTCAAATTTGAATTATGCACATAAATGCATCAAAAACTCAGTTAATTCACAAAAATGTCCAAGCGAACCCCGAAAAATTACAAAAATTGATACAACACTCATGTTGATCTATGTTGACACGAGAAAAATTTTGAAAGTAATAAGAGGCAATGGATATAGTTTCGTCCCCAAAGGTGGGACGTTCCCTACCGAAACAATCATGCTTGTTGTGAGAAGCTCTGATTTGTGAGAAGCATATACCCAAACCTGCCCCAAATGGGACAAAATTTTTACCACGACATGTTGATGCCGCTCCATGATAGCATGCCAAGTTTCATGAATATTAGACGAGTTTTGGATATACTAGAATTTAAAAACTAGCTATCTCAATGTTTTGCCGGCAATCGACGGTGCACTGGTGTTTGAAATTCATTCTCATTTCTTGCATGGGACCTAAGCATGCACCCAAGGACATAGATTTGATTTTTCAACCAATTTATATGCACTGGAGCATACATGTAGTTCAAATTTTAATTATGTACATAAATGCATTAAAAACTCAGTTAATGCATAAAAATGTCCAAACGAACCCCGAAAAATCACAAAAATTGACACAACACTCCTATTGTTCTTTGTTGACACGAGAAAATTTTTGAAAGCAATAAGAGGCAATGGATATCGTTTCTTCCCCAAAGGTCGGATGTTCCCTACCGAAACCATCATGCTTGTTGTGAGAAGCTTTGGTTTGTGAGAAGCATATACCCAAACATGCCCCAAATGGGACAAGAAATTTACCACGACATGTTGATGCCACTCCATGATAGCATGCCAAGTTTCATGAATTTCAGACGAGTTTTGGATTTACTAGAATTTAAAAACCACATATCTCAATGTTTTCCCGGCAATCAATGGTGCCCTGGTGTTTGAAATTCATTCCCATTTCTTGCACGGGACCTAAGCATGCACCCAAGGACACAGATCTGATTTTTCAGCCAATTTATATGCACCGGTGCATCTGCATGTAGTTCAAATTTGAATTATGCACATAAATGAATTTAAAACTTAGTTAATGCATAAAAATGTCCAAACGAACCCCAAAAAATCACAAAAATTGACACAACACTCATGTTGTTCTATGTTGGCCTGAGAAATTTTTTGAAAGCAATAAGAGGCAATGGATATCGTTTCGTCCCCAAATGTGGGATGTTCCCTATGGAAACAATCATGCTTGTTGTGAGAAGTTGTGGTTTGTGAGAAGCATATACCCAAACATGCCCCAAATGGGACAAAAATTTTTACCACGGCATGTTGATGCCGCTCCATGATAGCATGCGAAGTTTCACGAATTTCAGACGAGTTTTGGATTTACTAGAATCTAAAAACCAGGTATCTCAATGTTTGTGGCCGAGTGAAGGTGGCAGGGTGTTTGACATTCATTCCCATTTCTTGCATGGGACCTAAGCATGCAACCAAGAAGACAAATTTGAATTTTTAACCAATTTATATGCAGTAGAGCATGTGCATGTAGTTCAAATTTGAATTATGCACATGAATGCATTGAAAACATAGTTAATATATAAAAATGTCCAAGCAAACCCAGAAAAATCCCAAAAATTGACACAACACTCATGTTGTTCTATGTTGACCCTAGGGAAAAAATTGAAATCAAGAAGAGGCAACAAATATCATTTTGTCCAGAAAGGTGAAACGTTCCCTACCGAAACCATCACACTTGTTGTGAGAAGCTCTTATTTATGAGAAGCTTATACCCAAACCTGCTCCAAATGGGACAAAAATTTTACCACGGCATGGTGATGCCGATCTTTGATAGCATGTCAAATTTCATGAATTTCAGACAAATTTTGGATTTACTAGAATTACAAAAGCAAGTATGTTGACGTTTGCCGGAGAGCCACGGTGTCGTGGTGTTCGTATTTCATCCCCATTTCTTGCATGGGACATAAGCATAAACCCATGGACACATATATGATTTTACAACCCATGTTGGTAGACCGAAGCATGTGCATGTAGTTTAATTTTGAATTGTGCACCTGAAGTGGCTAGAAAACCAATTTAATGTGTAAAATGTTCAAATGAACCCTGAATAATTTCAATTCTTTCACAACATGCATATAGTTGCATGTTCACTGCAGATAAAAGGTCTAGCAATTTCAACACCGTCCATTGCCGCTGTGACCCCATTATGTAATTCAAATCAAGATGAAAAATCAAGTAGATCGCACACAGTTTATTATCACCAACTGTGTGAGATGTAGCACAAAATATCCTGGAGCACCGTCGGTGTATAGTACACCTATGTATTACGCGAGAAGGTGCGTCGGCTACAGTCCAAAACTGGCGTCTCAAGCACACTAGCTTGCTCCCCAAATATCATTTCACTTTTCAATCATCACCGGTGAAAGATGGGCACATGGACCCGCGTCGTGAGGGCAACTTCGGTGGCCCACTCCTTGGAGAGTGCGGCCGCAGCCGCCATGCGCGTGCTAACAAGGTGCATGAGCACGGCCGCAATCGGCGACCGGGCGGCCAAGGCAGCCCAAACGACCGCTCTTGCTTCTCAGGTGGCGGCAGCAACATCTGCCTTGGGGATAGCAACTGCTGAGAGTGGCACATCAGCTGACCATTTTGCAGCGGCGGCCTTAGCCCTGATGGAGGCCGCCCACGACCATGTCGAGGCCACCCACACCCAGCTCCTCGCGGTCACCGCACAAATCGAACGAAGCTTCTCCAACAACAGTCGGCAACCCACGGCCAAAGAGCTAGCAATCGCCGAGAGCGTTCGAGCAGCCGTCCGTTCCTTCGCCGCATACCTTGCGACGACGGAGCCTGTCCAAGCCTAGATCACGGCCGCCCACGCCCAGCTCATGGTAGCCTTTTCCAAAGAGATGGCAGACATGGATGGCGAGATGCTTGCCGATTATGGTACGATGGATGGCATGGAGCCCCTTCCCTAGGAGACCGTCGGTACGACTAGAAATGCTTCGGATACCAACTCTCTTCAACTGAAGGTGTGGTACTGTTAATATCAGTGTAACTCTCAAAGGCAACACAGCTCCCCGCATTTCCTTGCTAATCTTATAGGATTCAAGTGGGCAGGCCACTACAATTCCTATTCCTACGTTTACAAAATCCTACGAATCAAAGAGGCCCGAAGAGTTGAAAGTGTCCATCACAACCGACCGAATAGACCTCTACACTGCAAATGTACCGGCTCCTCTTCACTACAAGTAACATAATGTACTACTATCATACTCACTCTGTTCCAAAATATAAGTCTTTGTAGAGATTTCCATGATGGATCACATACATATGTATAGACATACATTTTAGAGTGTAGATTCACTCATTTTTCTCCATATGTAGTCCATGGTGGAATCTATACAAAGACTTGTATTTAGGAATGGAGAGAGTACTTATTCAAGAAGAATAGAAGTGGAACATGCTAAAGAAGAGCAAGCAGATTTTGGATATTAAAATGTTCGTTGCGTAGTTCCCACACATGGTGAACCAGAGCGCGTTAAGAATGCAAGTCCCTGTTGTCTCTCTATATGTGGTGCACGTGATTTTTGAAAGTAAAGTAGGAACATTAGATGACCAATTAAACGTTATCTATTTTAGTAATATCAGCATCATATCAGATTCGTATTTGAGCGACAAGCTTGGAATGTCTGCATGCAGGTCGAGTGACTTTCGTCAATTGGGTCAGTCGACCATTTCGGGCGGTTGGATGAAGATCCTACATCTCCTAACCCTTCTTCTTCCTCGTCTCTGATTCTTCCCCTATAGAACACTGCACGGGCCGCCGGACGGACCACCGGCCCTGACCCCCCCACCCTCCCCTGAACCGCCCCCACCACATGTCACTAGTACACGTCGGTCCTAAACAAATGGTTTTTAACCACTTTCTGCGACGACATTTGGAACCGTCGCCAAGTGAGTGTGTGTGTGATAGTGTGTTCTTCCCACACGACCTAGAAATCAACGGGGATAAGCCCTCCTGGGACCAAGGCCTGGGCCGTGTGCGATCGTGCGAGGCATCAAAACCCGATCATTTTACATCCCACACGGTAATCTGAGAAAATCATTTCCGTAGGTATGTACATCCCACACGGTGAATCCCAGAAAAACTTTTCCATTCGTATGTATATCACACACAGTCAATCCAAGGAATATGTTTCAGTTATTATGTACATCCCACACAGTCATTCCAAGGAAAACGTTTCCGTTCGTATGTACATCCCACATAGTCAATCCAGGGAAAACGTTTTCGTTCATACATACATCCCACACAATTATATATATTTGTAGGCTCATGTGTGAAAGGTATAACTATCACACACGGTGTGCCTTGGTTAACTGTTTGCTTTTATCAACTATATCACACACGATTTGATGAAGAAAACTGTGTGGCATTGGGCTATCCATCGCAAGCGCTTTTACTACTAGAACCGTTTGCAAAGGTCCATGGCACATTTAGCAGGTTTATTAGTTTACAATTAATAATTCCAGTATTACGTAAATTCACATTTCATATCGAACAGTTGTTTGCCAATTTCATATCAGGCACATAAATATATTATAACATCACAGTACGGTAGCTACATGAAAACAACACGGTACAACATATAGCTAGTTCAACTTCATAAGAACAATATATTCATTTCCCTTATCGAGATCATCCATGCTCGTCTTATCCACCTCTGCTTCCAGTTCAGTAAGAACCTGTTTTGCACGGGCCAACCGGGAAAGTGCCTCCTCCTTCGCGAACACCATCTTAACAAAGTCTGATATAAAAAATTTGAGCTCATTCTCCACCTTCAACTTTTTATCCCGCATCTTCAAATATTCTTCAGCATTGACAATAGTTTCTCTAAGCCTACGTCTGTTTTCTTCCTCATACATGCTCCAGAGCTTCGCTAGGCACATCTTCAAAGACTGTGGCCACTCTTGATCAACCCACTCCAAGTAAGAACACTTACATTCATCTTATAATATTTAAAACTAGATCAGTAAAAATTGTAGGGGAAATGGGTTTATAGCAACAGATAAAATCACCAATTCTTATTTTGAAAAACTAAAGAAACATGTTAATTATGGCATATCTTCTCAAAAAGATCAATGTGCAAATGAAATAATTGGTACTGAGACAACAACCAAATTCTAGAACATCAGAAGCTATAATTAACTACAACGATGCTACAAGTTCTTACTCATGTACAATAAATAACAAATTGAACATTTTATGCGGAAGGTAAATATAACTACAACAGCATAGCGGCAGTGTTTGGATGACAGCAAATTGATACTAACAGGTGTGTATATGCACAATTTTAGTAACATAGAACTAATTGCACTAAGGTCATCACTATGTATGACAAAACTGGGGTAAAGACAACTGTTGCTACATATCGCACCGGTGCCCTGCACTGGCGAGCCGATGCAGCGAAAAAAAGCAGGGACCTGGACTCCAGCACACATAGTTGCTCCAATGCCCAGTTCCTTCGTGCCATAAAGATTTAGTATTTTACTGCTTGGCTGCTCGGATGTGTGGACCAAAGTTGGCTGCACAAACTGCTAAAGCGGTGCCAAATAACTTTCTAATGGCACCGCTGATGAGATGGCAACAATTTAAGATACTAGGTACAAATTGTGACACTGTCTTAGGATGCGTTTGCTTGAAGGTGTGGTATGAATGGGTTGGGACCGTGACAGTGTGTGAATCACATCTAACAGATGATTTGTAACAATGAAAGAGGGTCTAACCTGCTCTGCACCTGCCAGAAACTTCCTCCCACTGTCCATAGAATCAAACGCAATAGCTTCACGCATGGAGATTGATGGTGACAAAGAGCAGATAGATCTTTAGCCACCCCGCTCCATTTGTTGCCACAGATGGTCCTAGGGAACTACAAGAGGAAGAAATGACTCAAGTCTACCACCGGGTAAAAATCATCCATTCCAAGTCATAGCCCAAGAGAGAGAAGAGAGGCATACCCGGGTGGTGAAGGAGTCGTCGCTGGAGGAGGATACGCTAGAGAGGTCTTTGAAGAAGACCATGGCCCGGCGGTAGGATGTGAGATGGTGAGAGTGAGGAAGCGGCTATAGCTTAGCAAGGAAGGAAGGAGGAAACAGGGGAAATGTGACTTGTGGTTGGGGAGAAAAGGGGGTGGGGAAGGGGCGGGGGCATAATTTAACATCGCTTGCTAATTTGGGCACACAAAAGACATACAGCAGACAAACCACACTTACTGAATCAAGCAATTTTAGTAATTAAACAGAGCCAATTGACCTAAACATTGCTCTAACAAAAGACCAGCATTAAAGAAAAAGCCCAAGTATGCATAATTATAACAAATCGGCCGCCGCGCCGGCCTATGCGTCACCGGTGTGAGATGAGACGTCGATGACTTGTCCTGGGAACATGCCGCCGTTGGTGGACTCCGCATCCCCCCTACTGAAGTCGACTGCGTCCTCATCCTCGGCGCCGCCCTCAAGGTTGTAGTACTCGTAGTAGTGGTTGCGCTAGAGCTCGCGTTGGTACCCCACCGCCGTTTACTCGACGGACAAACTCTTCTCTACCTCGACCTCAGCCACACGCAACTCCTCCTCCCGACGCTCCTCGAACTGCGCCGCCTCCTACATCTCCAGCTCCCGCTCAGCGACCTCATGAGGAAGCAGGTGCTCCATGACCACCACCACCTTTTCAGACATGGGTTGCATGCTGGGGTCCGAGGTGGCCTGGAATATCTTGGCGTGTGCATCCTCGATCTTGGCGTGGATGGCCTCGACTCGGGCCAGGGCGACATCGGCGACACGGACGGCAGCTCGAGCGCTCTCGGCGTTTGCAGCTGCCATCGCAGTAGCAGCTGCAGCCGTCTCGGTTGCTGCAGCTACACTATCGGCTGCCGCGGACGCCCTCACGGCAGAAACGGCCGCGCTCAATGCAGATGCGGCGGCACTCTTGGCGTAGGCGGCGGCGCTCTCGGCGCAGGTGACGGCGCTCGGGGGGGACGCGGCCATCGTACAAGCTTTCATGAAGCGTTTCCACGGCGTCATCTTTGCAAGAAGGGGGTGCGGGAATGTGGGTCGAGATTCATGGATTTGGCGGTTGCCGACACTGGACCAGACGAGCCGGCGAAGCTTAAGGAGGGAGACTTAAATAGACCCAGATATTTTCATCGCAAACAGTTCCTAGAAAACAACTGTGTGTGATGTTGTAGATATTTTTTATTAGCTATCAAAAACGAATTTGGAGTACAGTGGCAACAGATGGTGTTTTAAATGTACGATAATTTTTGTAGTACTAATACAACTGTCATGTCAAAATTTGGAAAATTACAGGGGTCATTTGACCTTTTAAGATATTTAAGTGATTTTCTAGCCATTTAATGACCGTAATTGAAATTTGAACTACATGTACATGCAACAACTAACCATAACGGTGTGAAAACTCATATTTTATGTACTTGTGTGCGATTTAATTCCATGTGCAGTAAATTGGAAGGAATTTCCAAACATATTGGTCTAACGGCTATCATAATTAAGCATGGAGTGACATGGCATTTTAATTCCAAAAAAATGATTAGAAAAACATGAAACCTTGGTTGATGTAATGCCATGTGACCAAGATGATGTGGTAAATAAATTGGCATGTTTGACAAAAGTTTGGACACACCCCTCACAAACCGGAGCAACTCACTAGAAGGCTCGTGGTTCCAAGAGGGAAAAATGCATGTTTGATAACGAACGGGAGATAGCTTCTTCTTATGGCCTTCTATTTTTTTCTATGTCTAACGTGCACTACTACAATTGTAATGTGTAATTTTTGAAAATTCTAGGGGTCATTTGACCTTTTAAAGACATTTAATTGAATGTCTAGCCATTTAATGACCGTAATTCAAATTTGAACTACATCTACGTGCAATGTCAACCAAAACGGTTTGAAAAATTATATCTATGTACTTGTGTGTGAGTTAATTCCATGTATAGTAAATTAGAAGGAAATTTCAAACATATTGGTCTCACAAATTGGACACATGCATACGTATGCATGGAGTGACATGGCATTTTAATTCCAAAAAATAATAATATGATCAGAAAAACATGAAAGCTTGGTTGATGTAATGTCATGCCACCAAGATGATGTGGTAAAGAAATTGGCATGTTTGACGAAAGTTTGGACACACACCCCTCACAAACTGGAGCAACACACTAGAAGGCTCGTGGTTCCGAGAGGGAAAAAAGCATGTTTGATGACGAATGGGACATAGCTTCCTCTTACGGCCTTTAATTTTTTTCTATGTCTAACGTGCACTAGTACAACCGTAATGTGAATTTTTGTAAAAAATTCTAGAGGTCATTTGACCTTTTAACGACATTTAAGTGATTTTCTAGCCATTTAATGACCGTAATTCAAATTTGAACTACATCTACATGCAACGCCTAACCAAAATGGTTTGAAAAATCATATCTATGTACTTGTGTGCGAGTTAAGTCCATGTGCAGTAAATTAGCAGGAATTTTCAAACATATTGGTTTCACGACATGGACACATGCATACGTATGCATGGAGTGACATGGCATTTTAATTCCAAAAATAATAAAATGATCAGAAAAACATGAATCCTTGGTTGATGTAATGTCATGTCACCAAGATGATGTGGTAAAGAAATTGGCATGTTTGATGAAAGTTTGGACACACACCCCTCGCAAACCGGAGCAACACACTAGAAGGCTCGTGGTTCCGAGAGGGAACAAAGCATGTTTGATGACGAATGGGAGATAGCTTCCGCTTACGGCCTTCAATTTTTTTCTACGTCTACCGTGCACTACTACAACTGTAATGTGATTTTTTTAAAATTCAGGGGGTCATTTAACCTTTTAAAGACATTTAAGTGATTTTCTAGCCATTTAATGACCGTAATTCAAATTTGAACTACATCTACATGCAACGCCTAACCAAAACGGTTTGAAAAATTGTGTGCGATTTAATACCATGTGTAGTAAATTAGAAGGAATTTTCAAACATATTGGTCTCACGACATGGACACATGCATGCGTATGCATGGAGTGACATGGCACTTTAATTCCAAAAAATAATAGAATGATCAGAATAACATGAAACCTTGGTTGATGTAATGTCATGCCACCAAGATGATGTGGTAAAGAAATTGGCATGTTTGACAAAAGTTTGGACACACACCCCTCACAAACCGGAGCAACACTCTAGAAGGCTCGTGGTTCTGAGAGGGAACAATGCATGTTTGATGACGAATTGGAGATAGATTCCTCTTACGGCCTTCAATTTTTTTTCTACGTCTAACATGCACTACTACAACTGTAATCTGAAATTTTTGAAAATTCTAGGGGTCATTTGACCTTTTAAAGACATTTAAGTGATTTTCTGGCCATTTAATTACCGTAATTTAAATTTCAACTACATCTACATGCAACGCCTAACTAAAACGGTTTGAAAAATCATATCTATGTACTTGTGTGCGAGTTAATTCCATGTGCAATAAATTAGAAGGAATTTTGAAACAAATATTGGTCACACGACATGGACACATGCATACGTATGCATGGAGTGGCATGGCATTTTAATTCCAAAAAAATAAAAAAATGATCAGAAAAACATGAAACCTTGGTTGATTTAATGTCGTGCCACCAAGATGATGTGGTACAAAAATTGGCCTGTTTGACGAAAGTTTGGACACACGGCCCTCACAAACCGGAGCAACTTAGTAGAAGGTTCATGGTTAGGGAACAATGCATGTTTTATGATGAACGGGAGATAGCTTCGTCTTACGACCTTCAATTTTTTCTACGTCTAACATGCACTAATACAACTGTCATGTGAAATTTTTGAAAATTTTAGGGGTCATTTGACCTTTTAAAGACATTTAAGTGATTTTATAGCCATTTAATGACTGTAATTCAAATTTGAACTACATCTGCATGCAACGCCTAATCATAATGGTTTGAAAATCATATTTTTGTGTACTTGTGTGCGAGTTAATTTCATGTGCAGTAAATTCGAAGGAATTTTCAAACATATTGGTCTCAAGGCATGGGCACACATGCATAGAGTACCATGGCATTTTAATTCCAAAAAATTAAAAATGATCAGAAAATATGAAACCTTGCTTGATTTAATGTCATGCCACCAAGATGATGTGATAAAGAAATTGGCATGTTTGGTGAAAGTTTGGACACACACCCCTCACAAACCGGAGCAACACACTAAACGGCTCGTGGTTCCGAGAGGGAATAATGCATGTTTGATGACGAACGGGAGATAGCTTCCTCTTACGGCCTTCAATTTGTTTTCTACATTTAACATGCACTAATACAACTATCATGTGAAATTTTGGAAAATTTTAGGAGTCATTTGACCTTTTAAAGACATTTAAGTGATTTTCTAACCATTTAATGGCCGTAATTAAAATTTGAACTACATCTACATGCAATGCCTAACCATAACGGTTGCAAAAATCATATTTTTGTGTACTTGTGTGCGAGTTGAAAAATCATTAGATGATGTAAATATGTGTTGTTCAAAAAAGAAAATGTAAAGATCTGGCAAGACAATCGGTCCCCCACATGATTGGCACTCTATCTTGCGGCACGAGGTTTGGTAGGTGAGCGGCGGGGATCATTAATCAGACACAGTTCTGCATTGGAAATAGTCAGCTATTATGTTCACACATGAATTTTGGCTATTATGTTCATACACGGATTTTGCTACGGGAATCATGTGTAATTCAAACTACAGTACTTGTAAATTCCGGCGACCGGCGTGTTTACTGTCCCCGTCGATCTAGATTCTGGCCGCCAATAAATACTACCTTGCTCACGTCGTCCCGCCTGCATTCTCATCTACATCCTCCCCTCGCTCGCCCTCTCTCTCTCTCTCAAATCTCTGCCATGGTGCCGCCGGTCTGCCCACGCGCCGACGAGGAGTCGCCGCCCTGAAAGTGCAACTATTCCTGGGTGGTTTTGGTAATTCCTAATAACATATAGCTCATTGAGGTAATGCTATTTCAAGATGAATATTTTAGGAAAGCTCAATGATTGGCATGGCATGTATTAGAAAGTGGACCACTCACAATGCTAAGGACAAAAGGATTGGCTCAAGCTCAAAGCAAAAGACTCTAAATTTCTCATTTTAGTGATCCAAGATCACATTGAGTTCATAGGAAAAGCCAATACTATCGAGAGGGGGTGAGGTGTTGCTTAATGAGTTTCTTGCTCAAAATGCTTAGTGATATGCTCCAAAGCCTTCAACTACTTTCTGATATCCACATATGTCCAAAACCAAAATTTAAACTCGGCCCCACCGAAATTCACTATCCGACGCCACCAAGTTCCCTTGACATAGCCACTGCCAGAAACCCTAGTCTTTTCGGTTTCACTGATAGGGATCTCGGTCTCACCAAGATGGGATTGTAATCTCTTTGTTTCTCTTCGTAACGTTTAGGTCGAGTCGAGATGAGCGATCGGTCCCACCGAGATTGCAATGCAAACTCTCTGTGTCCTTTTCGTAACGTTTCGGTCCTACCGAAAGAGCGAATCGGTCCCATCGAGATTGCCTGACCAACTCTCTGTTTGTCTATTACCAAAATTGGTCCCACCGAGTTTGTGTAATCGGTCTCACCGAGATTACGTTATGCGCTAACCCTAATGATATCGGTCCCACCGAGTTGACGTGTTGGTCCCACCGAAAATCCTAATGTTCACATTTTTGAACTAAATCAGTCCGACCGAGTTTCATGATTTGTTCCCACCGAGTTTGGTAAATTGTGTGTAACGGTTCGATTTTTGTGGAGGCTATATATACCCCTCCACCCACTCTTCATTCGGGGAGAGAGCCATCAGAACATGACTACACTTCCAACATATATTTTCTGAGAGAGAACCACCTACACTTGTGTTGAGGTTAAGATATTCCATTCCTAACACATAAATCTTGATCTCTAGCCTTCCCAAGTTTCTTTCCACTGAAATCTTCTTTCCACCAAATCCAATCCTATGAGAGAGAGTTGAGTGTTGGGGAGACTATCATTTGAAGCACAAGCGCAAGGATTTCATCATCAACACACCATTTGTTACATCTTGGAGAGTGGTGTCTCCTAGATTGTCTAGGTGTCACTTGGGAGCCTCCGTCAAGATTGTGGAGTTGAACCAAGGAGTTTGTAAGGGCAAGGAGATCGCCAACTTCGTGAAGCTCTACCCGAGTGAAGCAAGTCCTTCGTGGGAGATGGCCATGGTTGGATAGACAAGGTTGCTTCTTCGTGGACCCTTCGTGGGTGGAGCCCTCCGTGGACTCGCGCAACCATTACCCTTCGTGGGTGAAGTCTCCATCAACGTAGATGTATGATAGCACCACCTATTGGAACCACGCCAAAAATCTCCGTGTCTACATTGCATTTGCTCCCTCCGGAATCCTCCCTTTACCTTCGTATGCAATTGTTTTAGTTTCCGCTGCTATACTCTTAGAATTGCATGTGTAGGTTGATTGCTTGACTTGTGCAAAGTTGCTAAAAATCTGCCAAGAACTAAAATTGGGAAAAGGCTCGATTTTTATTTGGTCAAATAGTCTAATCACCCCCCCCCTCTAGACATACTTTCAATCCTACAAGTGGTATCAGAGCTTTGGTCTCCATTTGCTTTGATTTCCATAGATTTTGGTGGTCATAACCTTGGTTTCACAACCTAGGAGAGTGTGGCGTCTAGCGAGGGAAATTACCACTGTATAGGTCCTCAATTTGATGGTACAAATTTTGCTAGTTGGAAGCATAAGATGAAAATGCATATTCTTGGACATAACCCCGCTGAGGAAGTCCTGGATTCGGGGGTCCTCGGACAGCCGGACTATATACTTCGGTCGGACTGTTGGACTATGAAGATACAAGATTGAAGACTTCGTCCCGTGTCCGGGTGGGACTCTCCTTTGCGTGGAAGGCAAGCTTGGCAATTCAGATATGTAGATCTCCTCCCTTGTAACCGACTCTGTGTAAGCCTAGACCCCTCCGGTGTCTATATGAACTGGACGGTTTAGTCCGTTGGACAAGAACGATCATGATCATAGGCTAGCTTCGAGGGTTTAGCCTCTACGATCTCGTGGTAGATCAACTCTTGTAATACTCATATCATCAAGATCAATCAAGCAGGAAGTAGGGTATTACCTCCATTGAGAGGGCCCGAACTTGGGTAAACGTTATGTCCCCCGCCTCCTGTTACCATCAGCCTTAGACGCACAGTTCGGGACCCCCTACCAGAAATTCGCCGGTTTTGACACCGACATTGGTGCTTTCATTAAGAGTTCCACTGTGCCATCACGATAAGGCTTGATGGCTCATCTTGTTGTCAAGGAAAACATTACCTCTGGGGGAGCCCTGGCTGTAGGCCAAACTCTCCGACTAGGCGGCTTCGTCATGACCGCCCGTTCGGCTGTCGCGCCGATGATGACTTCTCCGGTCATCAAAAACATCCTCCACGTCGGCTCGGGATTCACCAAGCAGATGGATCCAAATTAGCTCTCTTCCTTGAACGAGCTCTTGGATCCCATCGCCACCTTGGGAGTCGCTACAGACTATGATCGGATTGGGCTTAAACCCGACCAAAGGGAGATTAACTCTCTGCCGGTCACCCATCAGATAGCGGTGGTGGAGGAGCAATGAAGCGATTCTTCCTCTATTTTGAGGACAAACTATGTCCGGATTCCCGAGCACTCCGAGCCGGATACCCATCTACGGGAGGACATGGCCCAAGCTTCGAACCTAGAATCGGACAGCGGGCCAGAACTATTGGGCAATGTCCCGGACCCCGAACTACCAAGCTCGAAAACTCCTCTGCCCCTGGGTCTCAGATCGGGTCAGGGTTTGGACCTAAATCTACCCACCCAGCCACACATAAGTGATCTTTCCCCCATTATACAAGAGCCCCAAGAGACAGTACATCACTATTGGGCTAGATTCCTCCTTGTAATGAGCAAGGTCAAGGACTGTCGTGAGGAAGATGCAATTTTATTCTTTTGCGAAAATTGCACGGACAAGGGAATCCTCAATGCCATAAGTCGCCGTGACATAGCACACTTAGCTGACTTGGCGGCCGTAGTACAAAAGTACTGTGCGATGGAAAGCACCTGGAAAACCCAAAAAAAAATCTGTGATCCTCCGGCTCTCACTAAAACACCCATCCGAACTAAAAGGGTGTACTCTCGTAAGTCACCCGATCCAATTACAAAGAAACCAAAGCCCACTATAGGGCGTGGAACCGTATTGGAGGGATGGCTCAATGGGCCATGCAAAGTTCACAGTACACTAGATACCATGCCAACACACAGCCTTAGAGCATGTTGGATACTCCGGCATGTGGCCAAGAGCGGCGTGGATCTCCTCATCAACAATACCACAGAGCACCATCCCGTTGAAAATAACAATCCAGTACTGACATTCTTCGATACTTTCACCCCAAATAATAGGCGCAAGCGAGCACTCCGCAGCCTCGCCAAAGTCTGGCACGTTGCAGCAATAAATGCATGGAACAATACGGCTATAACCTTCAATGCCAGTGACGAACCTCAATCCCGAACAGCCCAAGCACTAGCCGCTTTGGTCCTTAGTCCAATTGTGGATGGCTTCCGGCTTACTAAAGTACTCATGGACGGTGGAAGCGGATTAAACATCATGTGCGAGGATACTCTTAGCAAAATGGAAATAGACAAGAGCCGCATTGAGCAAAGCTGCATGACCATCAAAGCAATCATCCCGAGTCAGGAGGCATGATGTGTGGGAAAAATCAAACTAGATGTGGGATTCGGCACGCCAGAGAATTATTGGTCCAAAGAAATCACATTCCAAGTGGCCCCGTTTAGTAGCGGATACCACGCCCTTTTAGGGCGGGAGGCATTCACGATCTTCCAAGCTATACCCCATTACAGGTACATGAAGCTCAAGATGCCAGGGCCCACTAGAATCATCACTCTAGATAGTGATCCGGATATGGCACTCCATGCCGAAAATAAAACCGCTGCACTGGCCCTCGAGGCGTTATCCGAAGCCCTCACGGCCGAAGAACTAACTGCGCTGCGCTCCATAGTGGACAGGGACGACGTGATACTCGACAAAAGACCCAAGCCCACCTCTTTTAAACCAGCGGACGAAATAGTCAAATTCCTGGTCCACCCAACGGACCCTTCAAAAACAGCATCCATCGAGGCACAGCTGAACCCCACAACAGACGCCGCACTGCGAGAGTTCTTGCGCGAGAATTGGGACATCTTCGACTGGCATCCCTCACACACGCCAGGAATCTCACGCAGGCTGGCCGAGCATTTCCTAAACATTCTAAAGGGATACAAGCCGGTCAAGCAGACTCTTCGGCATTTCTCAGAGCCTAAGTGACAAGCCATATGAGAAGAGCTAGCCAAGTTACTCGAGGCCAGATTCATTAGAGAAATAAAATATCCGGACTGGCTAGCAAACCTGGTGATGGTACCAAAGAAGGACAAATCCTGGCGCCTATGTGTCGATTTCAAGGACCTTAACAAGGCTTGCCCCAAGGATCCCTTCCCCCTCCCCCGCATTGATCAAATTATCGACTCTACCGCAGGACACGACTCATTGTGTTTCCTCGATGCATACTCTGGATACCATCAAATCAAGATGGCGGAGACCGATCAAGCCGCAACGGCATTCATCACTCCATATGGCCCCTTCTGTTTTAACACCATGCCTTTCGGGCTCAAAAACATCGGTGCAACCTATCAACGCATGATTCAGACATGCCTGGAAACACAAATCGTCAAAATAGTGGAGGCATACGTAGACGATGTGGTCATTAAAACCATACACGTGGAATCTTTAATAGACGACTTGAGGCTTACGTTCGACAATCTCCGAACATATGAAATCAAGCTCAATTGGAAAAATGCGTTTTTGGCGTGCCCGCCGGAAAGCTCTTGGGCTTCATCGTTTTCAATAGAGGAATTGAAGCAAATCTGGCTAAAATCCGAGCTCTGTCACAGTTGGCTATCCCAACAGACCTCAAGCAAATACAGAAATTAACCGGATGCGTGGCTGACTTAAGCTGCTTTATCACCCGATTGGGAGAAAAGGCATTACCTCTTTATCGCCTTCTTCAACGCAGCGAACACTTCGAGTGGACGGATGCGGCCACGGCCGGATTGGAAGAAATAAAAGCCCTCTTGGCCAGCAACCCAATCTTGGCCGCGCCAAATATCGGTGAACCAATGTTGTTATATATAGCAGCAACACACCAGGTTGTCAGCATAGTGCTCATCATCGAACGAGAGACGGGCGGACATAAGTTCCCGCTTCAAAAGCCGTTATACTACATATCCACTGTCCTCACTCCACGCAAATCATGGTACCCACATTATCAAAAGATAGCATACGCGGTCTTCATGGCATCCTGGAAACTACGACACTACTTTCAAGAATGTTCAATTACGGTGGCCTGTGAAGTACCACTCAACGACATAATAAATAACCGTGATGCCACGGGCCAGATTGCTAAATGGGCTATTGAGCTCCTCCCGTTCGACATAACATACAAACCACGGCGAGCCATTAAGTCGCAAGTACTAGCTGATTTCGTTGCCGAATGGACAGAAGCCAAACTCCCTAAAGAGTATGGTGCGTACTCCAATTGGATCATGCACTTTGACGGCTCTAAGATGCTGGCTGGTCTGG
Organism: Triticum dicoccoides; assembly: GCF_002162155.2. Classification (NCBI taxonomy): domain Eukaryota; kingdom Viridiplantae; phylum Streptophyta; class Magnoliopsida; order Poales; family Poaceae; genus Triticum; species Triticum dicoccoides. The sequence goes on along the minus strand of NC_041382.1, from coordinate 661,990,527 downwards.
GGGCAGGTGTCGTCCTGACATCCCCCACCGGAGTTACAGTCCAATACGTACTCCAAATATTATACACAAACTCCAACAATGCAACAGAATATGAGGCCCTGTTGCGTGGTCTCAGGATGGCAGTCTCCATGGGCATTCAACGCCTAGAGTGCGTGGGGATTCGAACCTCTCAATATCCCAAATAAATGGAGACTTTGACACCAAGGACCCAAAAATGGCGGCTTACCGCAATGCCATCCTCAAAATGTTAGCTCGGTTCGAGGGGCTCGAATTCCACCATGTGTTCCGAGAAAACAATCAAGCGGCGGATATCCTCGCCCGCATCGACGCTAAGCGTGGCCCTGTCCCACCTAATATCTTCTTGGAAAGGCTGTTTAAGACATCCGTGGTGTGGGAAGGGGAGACCGGCAGCAACTGTCTGGATCCGGCCACAACACCAGATCCCGAACACTCTGACGTAATCGGAGGCTCCGCCACCGAAATAACGCCTTCGGCCCACGTGATTATGGCTGTCATCGCTCCGTGGACAGAACCCTTCTTGGCTTACCTAAATAGGCAAGAACTCCCTGAGGACCCAAACGAAGTACGTTGCATTGTGCAGTGGTCTAAAGCCTACAAGGTCCATGAGGGAGAGCTTTATAAGAAAAGCGCTACCGGAGTACTGCAAAGGTGCATCTCCGAAGAGGAAGGACGACAACTTTTGGCAGAAATTCATGCTGGACTCGGCGGCCATCACGCTGTCGCTCGGGCCCTTGTAAGCAAGGCCTTCCTTACAGGTTTCTACTGGCCGACAGCCCGAGCAGACGCACAGGACCCCGTCCAACATTGCATCGGTTGCCAGCTTTTTGCAAATCAAAGCCATATGCCACCTACCGCTCTCCAAACAATCCCCATTACTTGGCCCTTTGCGGTCTGGGGGCTTGATATGGTCGGACCCCTTAAAGGAGGAAGCCATAAGAAAAAGTACCTATTGGTCATGGTGGCTAAATTCACCAAATGGATAGAAGCCAAACTAGTTATAACGGTCGAGTCCGGACCAGTGATCGACTTCATATCCGGGGTTGTACACCGTTATGGTGTCCCCCATAGCATCATCACTGATAACGGCTCGAACTTCACAGCTGACGAGGTAAAAACTTGGTGTGGCAACATGGGCATTAAGCTCGATTATGCTTCCGTCTATCACCCCCATACAAACGGTCAAGTCAAACGAGCAAATGGTCTTATTATGAGCGGCATTAAACCCAGATTAGTGCGATCCTTGAAGGAATCAGATATGCACTGGGTTGAGGACCTCGACTCTGTACTATGGGAGCTGCGGACCATGCTGAATCGCACTACCGGATACACACCGTTTTTATGGTGTACGGCACAGAGGCGGTACTGCCCTGCGACATCATTCATGACTCACCTCGAGTGCACATGTACGAAGAGAAAGAAGCCGAGCTTGATTGGCAGAACAGTTTAGACGCCCTGGGGGAGGAGCGTGACCTTGCAAAAGCCCGCTCTGCATTTTATCAGCAACAGGCTCGATGGTATCAAAGCAGAGAAGTATGGGCCAAAACTTATAACGTTGGCGAACTCGTTCTACGCCTACCAGAGAAGAAAAAGGACAAGCTCAAGCCCAAATGGGAAGGTCCCTTCATCATCGACAAAGTTCTAACTGGTGGAGCATACCGTCTGCGTGATGCATCGGACAATCGACTCGAGCCAAATCCATGGAACGCGGCCAGACTTCGAGGGGTCTACGCCTAGTGCCGGACTCTGTGTTCGTCTCCTTATCTCCGCCTTTATATATATATATATATATATCCGCTATCTGTCTTTCTTTCTTTCTTCCCTTTTTCTTCACAGCCTTAAAAGGTTAAAATGTGTCTTGACTACACAATCTTGACGCGCCATGCATGCTCATTATACCTGGGGGCTTCTTATAAGAAGTTTAATATAATTATGTTCCGGGCTCTATGCCGCCTGCACATGTGTTACTTTTCCAGATGTACCTTTTCTTCTCCATTATATGCATCGATATGACTTAAGTTTTGGCCAAGCTGGGTTGCCTGGCTCTTGTGTTTATGCCGTACGTTCCTGTTAATTCGTCTAGGGCATAAGTTGAGCACCTCTGCGATTGTTACTGCCGGGTCAGCCGGATGTGTACCTCAGACTAGGTGAAGCCAAAAGCTAGCGTTCTTAAGGGAATATTCGGTCAGTGAACAAAAGATGACTTTTACTTATTGCAATACATGCCCCCAGATGTTTATATCTTATGTCTCTTTTCGCAGTTCGGACATGCACATTAATGCATGCGTACCCAGTGAAAGGAACCCTTAACGGAACTATTCTCCCTGGAAGATGTTTCTTACTATCCATGTAATATAAGATAGCTAGTTGGGTACTTGTCGGTTCAAGCACTTATGACCCCTGCGCCTGGTTTCCACGCGTACCTCGGTTTTTACATAACTGAGCGGGTATTCAGATACACTCTGGACTGTCGGGTCTGGAGGTCAAAGCGAAAAGGTCCGCCATGACAAATGATTTACAATCCGGCTAGGGACAAAATATGTCACTTGAAGTACACAGTCACTTAGACTGACTAAATTCTTGTTCTATACCATCCAATAGGCTGTCTAGCCTACAATCCTGTTGGGAATACTTTGTGGCTAATTTTACCTGGTCATATACCAGACTAACAGGGATCTCTTTCCCATTAGACCCTACAGGTCCGACCTCGGCCATGTGGTTTGGGTCAGCCTTGGTATATCGCGTCTTCACCATAATCGGAAGCGCCACCGCGTTCCCTTGAGAATCCCTTGCACCTTGTCGGCAGGCAGATATCTTCCATAATCGGAAGCGCCACCGCGTTCCCTTGAGAATCTCTACGAGCTCCCCATTGCCTCCTGGCAAGGAGGTGGATGGCCACAAGGCCTGGGCAATGCCCTGCATCACCTGCCGAACTTGTTCGTGCAGTTGTGAGAGCTCTAGCAGAAGATCGCCCGCAGATCCGGGCATCTCCTCTTCAGGACTACCCGTCAGCATACCTACAGATATAACTCTGTTAGCCGGTTTCTTCGCCGAACTCTATAAAAGTTCGTTCAAGCACTTACTAAAAATGCCGCGTTGAAGCCTCTTATTCTCCTTTACGGTGTCAGCTAGTTGGGCCCGAACATCTTTTAGTTCAACGCCCAGCCGGGTATTGGCATATTGGAGATCGTTTTTCTCCTGCCTAACCCGCGTGAACACGCGCTCGCCAGCCTCTAGCTGTCGTTGAGCATGTTTCTCATCCTCTTGCACGATCTTCGGATTCACTCCGGGATCATCTGCATAATCTATTGTTAGATTTGCATGCATGCCGAGTACTAGCTAGTACATGTCATTTCATTCTTTTCGATCAGGACAAGTATTACCAGATGGGGCCTTCTTGGACTCCTCAATTCCAGCAACTACGGCCCGTAGCTGGGCTTTGCACTCCTCCAGTTCTTTAGACAACTGGGTATTCTTCTCCGTAAGAACCTACGCATATAATGATCCTTAAATCAGTCGTGCCAACTGTTTCAAGTCTCAGGGGCTACTGATATACATAATTATCAGATTTTCTTACCCGTATATCCTTTACATACTGGTCTATGGTTCTGGCAAGGACATTTTGAGCAGCTCGGATGTACGCGTCTCCTGAGTTGAAGGCATCAAACGCCTCTTCGAAGAGACCAGGGTCGCGGAGTACGGCCCGGTGACGCCTGTGATTCATGGCACAATCCAATTTGGAATTTGTAGCGGGCAGCCTATCCGCATCTGTTGACACCAGATTTTGGCACGGCGAAGAACTTAATTAAGATGGCCTCAAATGGAGAAGTTCTCAAAGTGAGAAAGTTCCGTAATGTCAAAAGGAAAAACTTTGATATTTGGGCCATAGTCATCCGGTCTTATCTGTAAGGTCTAAGTTGTGTTCGAAGTACTTAGATTTTGTATTCAGAACACTATTCGGCTAATTACGCCCCCAAGACTGCCCCATATTGAAAACTGATCTACATGAATTGTCTTCGTCTCGTCGAAACGATTGATTTTTATATAAAGATCGTCTCAATCCCGAGGTCATATGCAAAATTTAGAGCCCGCACAGCGCGACCCTCCAGTGAGCAAAAATATGACGCCCGGAACCACACACATATGTGGGTATGTCTGATGTGCTGCGTGAATAATTAGCTGTCTTGCACGAGCGATTTGACCCTCGAGATGACCTCTCATGAAAAAATGTTCAACATGAAAGTTGTTCGTCTCATCGAAATGTCAAGATTGCTTTTGGGCTTGTTTCCATCTGAGGTCCTTTGTCACCACAAAAAGGACCCTCAAAGTACAGCCAGTTTAAACCGAACAGTTTTGGAAAGTTCGGATAAAACCAGTCCGAATTTGACTAGGGTTTTGGCCTTGATTGATGTAATTTTCTTGTAAGGAAAGCCTAGATAAATCCTTTGCTTGTACGGGAAGTCCAGCCGGCTCTTATATATGTTGGGGTGACGGCCGATTGGAACAACAACACACAATCGATCTATCAATATATCACTTTTTACCTTTACCTTTATCTCTCTCCATTGTTCTTCTTCTTCCTCATTCTTCGTTCGTTCTTCGTCTGCAGGGCAGCGAACCTCGAGGCCCTAGGGGCGTTCAGGCCGACCTAGGGCAGCCCATAGCCGCCGCGCACCTTGACGGGGGTCCCTCCCAGGCATGTGGGGTTTCAGGTGTACAAAAGCGCCCACCGGATTGTCTTGCATACCGCACTTCCGGCTGGTCTCCTTCGACGTGAGCTGTGGTGCATCACCCCCGGCGTCGAGGGTACACGGTGATGTGTTTGTGTGCGAACACTCTTTTTGGCGGCTCCGCTGGGGATGAAGCGTTGAACGGTCTCCGGCCCGTTCTTGCTACGAAGAGATCGTCATCTAGGGTTTGACATCTACAAAGGTAATATGAATACCCACTTCACTTATGTAGATGCAAATAATGCATATGTTGTTGCTAGATTGACTAATGAGCATAATGTATCGGCTAGCCCTAATTTTATCAATAATGTATCTAATTATGTGCAACAGCCGATTCAGAATAATCTTCATGCTTCAACTTCATATAATTTCAGCAACATGCAACAAATGTATCCCAACACCCATGCATCAGCAACCCCACAAATCTATGTGCCGATGAACAACATGATGAGTTCGGTTAATCAAGTTGAGATACCCCATGTAGGAACTTCCAATAGCATGCAACAAAGTGTGTCAGATTTTTATTCATCGGCAAATAACTTGCAGTTTGTTAATCCAAACGTGCCGGTGGATAGGGGAGTTGGCCATGCTACTACTAGTTATTCGGCCAATTACCCTCAAACATCATATGCTACACCTCATGCTACTAATTTTCTGGCACCATACGCAACTGTTGATGTCCATAATTCGGCTCCCCACCTTCATGGTCATGGCCGAATAAGTGAAACTTCTATAGGAGCACAAATGCCTTCACCTACTACCGTGGCATATCATGTCCCCCCAACACAATTACAGAATTTCGGTGACATATCGTTACCGAAAGAGTCAAAAAGTGTCGGGGGGTAATTCTATCCAGATTGGGTCATTAAGAAAAATCTTACGTCTTTTTGGGATGAATTCAATGTTGTTCTACATGATGTAACATCCCAAATTTTCAATTTGGAATGTTATACATTAGATCATCATTGCATATCATATTTTATTTTTGCTTTTGGTTTGATCCTAGAAATTTCTACGCAACTCAAGGACCCACGGAGAGAGTTAGGGAATTCATTATTTTCATATTTGAGTTTCTCTCAAATTTTGAGAATAGGATCATTTGATTTTAATTATTTTATCATCAATTATTTCTATTACAAAAATATGAGAGAGGGAATAAAATGACTTTCTCAAAATAAGGAAATATTGAGGATTTAATAATAAAATCAAACAAGTTTTTATTTCGGAGTTTTTCGTTATTTTATTTGAATTTAGGAAAAATGTGCGTTTTTCAAAATTGCACTTAGGCCCCAAATAAATGTTCACCTTGTGCGGCTTGATTTTAAAAGTCCGGGAAAATTTATTTCGGGATTTTGGGAGTCCGTTTAGTATTTCTTTTTTTTCTGCGCGTAATTATTTAAAAAAACGTGCAACCGACCTATGGGCCGTGTCCGACCGGGACTCCGGCCCGACTAGCCTTTATAAGCCGGCCCACCCCCGGGCCGAAACCCTAGCACCGAGCCGCCCCAGCCCCGCCCGAGCCGCCGCAGCCGCCCGTCGCCGCCGCCTCACCGGACGCCGCCGCCTCGCCAACCCGCCGCCCGAGGTTCGCCTCGTAATCCGCGCCGCCATTTTTTTCCGGAAAACTGTCGGTTTTTCATCGGTTTTTTTAGTTTTAGTTTCTTTAAATAGATCGATTTTTCCGATTTATTTATTTAGCGAGTGTTCGTCCGTTCGTTCGTTCTGGCGAACGTTCGTCTTTTTCTTTCTCGGATTAAATCCGCGGTTTTTTGATCGCGATTTCTGATCCGATTTTCATTTTAGTATAACTTTTCGCTCGTTTATCGGAATCAGGCGATTCAAGCGCCTGGAGTTTCGTCTCCAAACCCTCTAACCGTTTAACCAACTTAAACAAGTTTTTGCTACTGTAAAACTTGACTTAGATCCAGATTAGTAGAACGAAGTTGTTTTCTTTCGCCGTTTGACTTTCGTTGCTTCGTTCGATTTGATTCTTTTTGCAAACCGGAGTTCTTAAGTTGAACTTTCTGGTTAGTTCTCTTATTTGACTTTTACATGTGCATTAGATGAGTACTTATTGTATGCTTGTTTGTTTGTCTGCGATAGAATACCCGGAGTGCGCCGCCTGCTACTTCGAATCACTAGGTTTCGCGGATCATCAACAAGGCAAGTAACACTTTGATCATACCTTTTCTACTACCCAGTTTTATTGCATTAGATCAATCCTCACACATTGCATGATTAGGATCTAATTAAATTGTGGGATGGGAAGTAGTTGAGGTAGTACCTATTACTTGTTTTATTATCAAACCTTTGGGAGTTACTTCTACGTTTGCATTTATGCCATGCTATGCTAGTAGACGTGGATTGGGTGAGTGATATCCATGACAGATGTGAGTTTGTTAATTAATGGTTTATCTAAGGTGGCAACTTAAACACACATCTGGGTGGATTGAGGTATCTGGGTATTCCAGGATTGCCTGTTTTTCTTTATGGACCACCACCCAGGCTCAAAGGGATCATGAGACTATTCATACTAGAAACTTCCGTGTGCAGCCACAAGCTATTATGGGCTCTAGCATAGTTGACTAAGTCGTGCGAACTCTTACAGTGGTAGAGTAGCAGATGTAGGGCATGTAGGTGGTACGGTCTACCCGATCGTAAGGTGCTAGCGCTTCTGAAAGACTATGTCTCGGTCATCCATCTTCTCAAACACCATGTAGTGCGAGAAACCAAACGGAGGCGATCGAGTCTTGTGGGGAAAAGTGCGCAAACCTCTGCAGAGTGTATTAAACTAATCATCGTTAGCCGTGTCCCCGGTTATGGACATCTTGAGTATCTAGTACCTGGATTATCGTGTGAATCTCAACATGTTACTTTAAATTAATTTGGTTGGGTTTTGATAATGATGATGTTTAATTGGGATTGAGGATGCTGTCAACCATTCTCAATGTTTAACAACTACCATGATAGTTAAATGAAATGTATTCCTTTGAAGTAGGGAAAAATTGGCTTTACGCAAAACTGTAACCATAGAGCTTTCCACCAGCCAAATATGCATATAGTATAGTTATTTCATTCCATTACTCTCTATGTGTTACATTGATAGCATATTCCATGTGCTGACCCGTTTTCGGGCTGCAACGTTAATGTTGCAGACTTCTCAGACGATGAGTAAGGAGTTTTTAGGTCGTGGTTCTATACTCAGTGATGTCGTTGGAGTTGATGGACTCACTTATCTTCCAAGCCTTCCGCTATTATCGTTATTAGATGGCCTTAAGCCATGTTTATTGTAATAAGATCTCTATGGAGACATTCGATGTAATAAGTGTGTGATTGCTACTCTGTTATAAATCTTCCGAGTACTGTGTGGTGTCAGCATTACTGATCCAGGGATGACACCGAAGCACAGAGATCAGACTGTTTGAGGTCTGGTCGCTACAGAGATGGTATCAGAGCACATGCTGACTGTAGGACACGACCACTAAGCTAAAGACCTAGATCACTATTCACCCTCTTCTCTTCTGACTCCTCATCTTTTCTACTCTTTAGGATGGCAGATGCAAGGAACAAGTTCACGCAACCGGATGAAGATACACCCTTTGGACGTCACTTGAAGGAAGTCACGAGATACCTGAACATAGGAGTACCAAGCTTCATCGGAACCTACAATGCCACTTTACCTGAAGAAGAGCGCTGGATGATTCAAGTTCAAGTTCCAGGAAGGACGTTCATGCCAGTCACTGAGCCCATAGAATTTTCTTTTGACGCACCAACTTGGAATCTAGGAAAGAGCATGGCAGCTCACATCACCATGGGACGCATTGGAGAAGTCTACCGCAATGATCTCAAGGATACTATCTACCAGATTTGTTGGCGCCGAGATGAGCACTGGGAGATGATCAGCACCAGAAAGGATAGATCAATTGCAGCTTTTATCCAGGAGTTAAACCAGCACATTCGACGACAGGAGAACCAGATGTGCGCCGACATGATAGACCTGAAGAAGGCAAGGACAAGGATCAAGGAACTGGAGGAAGAACTCAAGGCTACACGTGAAGATTATGAAGAAGAAATTGAAGTATTGGTGGACAAGAATGCCGACCTAACAAAGAAGATCGGGATATTTATGGGAGACCCTACACCAGTAGATGAAGACGAAGAACCCAAGGAGATTCGCCCGGAAGACTACATCATCATCGACGACACCGACTCGGGTCCAGATGATAGCGATGATGACTATGTTGATGAAGCCGGAGCAGATATCATGGAGTCTGCAACCGAAGAATATTTCTAGTAGACCACCTCATAAGTAGTAGTAGTCCACCATGTAAATATAGTAGTCCGAGCACTTTTGTGATAGTTAGATCGATTGTATGCCCTTGTTTGATTGAATGAAGTGAATTGTTTGATTTTGCCTCATGTGCATATGGGTAGTGTTTTCTCTTTAGACCCCCCTCTATTCTTACATCTCATCTTTTCTAAACCCTCAGATGCCTCCGAGACGTGATCCCGGATTTACCTTCCCACCGGAGCTCACCCAGTTGATCCAGCAGCAGAACACATTGATGCAGATGCTAGTCCAGAATCAGAACCAGGGGAACAACAACAACAATCCACCACCGCCACCACCACCTGTTGATCATTTAGCCCATTTTCTTAGGCTAAATCCACCGGTGTTTTCCTGTAGCACCGAGCAAATAGTAGCAGATGATTGGCTCCACAACACTGCTAGAGAGTTGACCACAGCAGGATGCACAGATGCGGAGAAGGTGAAGTTTGCCGCACATCAGCTTTAAGGAACCGCAGCATCATGGTGGGAGAATTTCACAGCCACTTTCCCTGTCGACACTGTCACATGGGACCGGTTTCAGCAGGCTTTTCGCACTGCCCATGTTTCAGCAGGAGCTATGGCCATGAAGAAGCGTGAGTTTTGCAACTTGCGCCAAGGAGGACAGATAGTTGGCCAGTATGTGAAGGACTTTAGTAAGCTAGCACGTTATGCCCCAGATGACGTTGCTACGGATGCAGCTAAGAAGGAGAAGTTTCTGGAAGGACTGAATGATGAGTTGAGCATGCAGTTGATGGTGGCAACCTTCAACAACTACCAGGAGTTGGTAGATCGTGCTCTTATGATTGAAGGGAAGCAGCAGCAAATTGAAAGTCGCAAGAGGAAGTATGCACAAGGAAAGTACAATTCAGGAGCTCAGCAGAAGCCACGTTTTACCCCTAAACCGGGAGGACATTTTCAGCATACCCATGGAGGAGGTAGCTCGCACAATCACACGACACCAAGAATGGTAATGGGGGAAGCAACGGCCAGAACCGCACCAACCCATCAACCCCAGCCAAGAAAGACCTGAGCCAAGTCACTTGCTTTAAATGCCAGAAGACCGGACATTATACCAATGAATGTCCTGAATCACAAAATGGAAAGGGCAATGGAAGCTTTGGGAAGAAGCCAAACCCTTTCAACAGGGGACAGGTGAACCACATTAGCGTGGAGGAGGTTGAAGAGCAGCCGGATGCAGTAATCGGTAAGTTTTTGTTTAAGTCATTTACTGCACTCGTTCTTTTCGATACTGGTGCATCGCATTCATACATATCAAGGGGATTTGTGGATAAGTATAAACTGCCAACCCAAGCCCTTAGGTCACTCATGTTAGTAACCTCGCCTGGAGCAGAATATATGGCTAGTCTATGGTGTGATCGGTTACCATTAAGGATTGGTAACTATGTTTTTCTCTCAGACCTAATAGTATTGGAATCCCAAGGATTGGATGTGATATTAGGCATGGATTGGTTATCAAAGTATGAAGGGAATATGGAATGTGCTAGTAAGTCAATTTTGCTTACCACCCCAGAAGGGAGAAGGATCAAGTATGTATCCCGACATGTGCCAAAAGGGACTCAAGTAAATTGCTTAACAAGAGTTGTGCAGGAGGAAGTACTAGTGGTAAAGGAATTCCCTGATGTATTTCCAGAGGAGTTGCCAGGCATGCCACCAGATAGAGACATTGAGTTTTTTATTGAGCTATTGCCAGGCACAGGGCCAATATCGAAGAGACCATACAGGATGCTTGCAAAGGATTTGGTGGAAATTAAGAAGCAGATTAAAGAGTTACTGGATAAAGGTTATATTCGCCCAAGTTCTTCACCTTGGGGATCGCCAGTACTTCTAGTGGAGAAGAAGGATGGATCGTTAAGAATGGTTGTCGATTATCGAGGATTGAATGAAGTAACAATCAAGAACAAGTACCCACTACCAATGATCAATGATCTGTTTGATCGATTGCAAGGAGCTAAGGTATTTTCCAAGATCGATCTGCGATCAGGATACCACCAGTTGAAGATTCGAGAACAGGATATTCCTAAGACAGCTTTTACCACCAGGTATGGGCTGTACGAGTATACCGTTATGTCATTTGGTCTGACTAACGCACCTGCATATTTTATGAACATGATGAACAAAGTGTTTATGGAGTTTTTGGATAAGTTCGTCGTAGTGTTCATTGATGATATCCTGGTTTACTCGAAAAACGAAGAGGAGCATAAGGAACATTTGCGTTTGGTTCTTGGAAAGCTCAAAGAACATCAATTATATGCCAAGTTTAGCAAATGTGAGTTTTGGTTGAAGGAAGTAGGATTCCTCGGACACGTTATATCCGGAGAAGGAATAGCAGTTGATCCCACTAAAGTTGATACCGTGACCAAATGGGAAGAACCAACCACGTTTGGAGAGATACGGAGTTTTCTTGGACTCGCAGGACACTATCGGAGATTCATTGAGATTTTCTCCAAGATTGCAAAGCCTATGACGGAGTTGTTGAAGAAAGATACCAAGTTCAAATGGACTGAGGAATGTGAGGCTAGTTTCCAGGAGTTGAAGAAACGTTTGGTTACTTCACCAGTGTTGATTTTGCCAGACCAGACCAAGGATTATGAGGTGTATTGCGATGCTTCACGTCGAGGACTTGGAGCAGTGCTTATGCAGGAAGGGAGAGTTGTTTCATATGCCTCACGACAGCTTAAGCCTCATGAGTTGAATTATGCTACACATGATTTGGAGTTAGCGGCCGTAGTGCATGCATTGAAAACATGGAGACATTTCCTCATTGGAAACCATTGCGAGGTGTATACGGATCATAACAGTTTGAAATACATTTTCATGCAGAAGGAGTTGAACTTTAGACAAAGGAGATGGTTGGAGCTCATCAAGGATTATGATATGAGATTGCATTACCATCCTGGAAAGGCTAATGTAGTAGCTGACGCATTAAGCCGTAAGAGCAATGTTAATACATTAATGATGGGAGAAATCCCAAGGGAGTTAGTCGAAAATCTTCGAGAGTTATGCTTGGAAATAGTTCCGAGAGGCTATGTAGCAGCATTGGAGATTCAGTCAACCTTGATGGATAGAATCAGAGAAGCTCAGAAGACTGACAAGGAGATTGCCTCTATAAAGGAGAAAATAAGCAAAGGAAAAGCTAAAGGATTTCGTGAGGATGAGCATGACACCCTATGGTTTGAAGACCGTGTTTATGTGCCCAATGACCCGGAGATCAGGAAGTTGATTTTGCAAGAGGCACACGATTCACCATATTCGATTCATCCAGGAAATACCAAGATGTATTTTGATTTGAAGGATATTTTCTGGTGGACTGAAATGAAGAAGGATATTGCGATGTAGTAGTTTGTGATGTGTGTCAGAGAGTAAAGGCAGAGCATCAGAAGCCAGCAGGATTGTTACAACCATTGCCCATACCCGAATGGAAGTGGGATAAGTTAGGCATGGATTTTATCACGGGATTACCCAGGACTCGTTCAGGCTATGACTCGATTTGGGTTGTAGTTGATCGGTTGACGAAAGTAGCTCATTTCATCCCGGTAAAGAACACTTACACCAGTGCTAAGTTGGCAAAGATATACATGACCAGGATCGTATGTCTGCATGGAGTTCCGAGGAGTATCGTATCAGATAGAGGAACCCAGTTTACCTCAAAGTTCTGGAAGCAGTTGCACGAAACTTTGGGTACCAGGCTAGAATTCAGTACAACTTTTCATCCACAGACAGATGGACAGACCGAGAGAGTCAATCAGATTTTGGAGGATATGCTGAGAGCTTGTGCGCTAGATTACAGATCTAGTTGGGACGACAATTTGCCATATGCAGAGTTCTCTTACAACAACAGTTACCAAACCAGTTTAAAGATGGCCCCTTTCGAAGCTTTGTACGGAAGGAGGTGCAGGACACCGTTGTCATGGGACGAAGTTGGAGACCGCCAGTTGTTTGGGCCTGATTTGATTAAAGAGTCTGAACAGAAGGTGAAATTGATTCGTGATAGGCTCAAGGTATCTCGGTCTAGATAGAAGAGTTATGCAGATTCTAAACGCAAGGAGACTATTTACGAACTTGGAGATAGAACTTATCTACGAGTATCCCCACTTCGGGGAACAAAGCGTTTTGGGGTTAAAGGAAAGTTAGCGCCACGATTTGTAGGACCATACCAAGTTTTGGAGCGTATGGGAGAAGTGGCCTACAAGTTGGAATTGCTCGAAGGATTGTCAGGAGTTCATGATGTGTTCCACGTTTCTCAGTTGAAGAAGTGTCACGCGGAGATGGCTGACATACCCTTGAGAGACACAGTGCCATTGGAAACAATTTAGTAGGATAACGATTTGACCTATGAGGAGAAACCAATAAAGATTCTCGAGTTTGCCAGCCGAGTCACTCGCAGCAAGGTTATCAAGTTTTGCAAAGTTTAGTGGAGCCACCACACGGAGGATGAAGCCACCTAGGAACGAGAGGAAGATTTGCTCAATGACCACCCTCACCTATTTTCTAGCAAACCCGAATCTCGAGGGCGAGATTCATCTTAAGGGGGGTAGGTTTGTAACATCCCAAATTTTCAATTTGGAATGTTATACATTAGATCATCATTGCATATCATATTTTATTTTTGCTTTTGCTTTGATCCTAGAAATTTCTACGCAACTCAAGGACCCACGGAGAGAGTTGGGGAATTCATTATTTTCATATTTGAGTTTCTCTCAAATTTTGAGAATAGGATCATTTGATTTTAATTATTTTATCATCAATTATTTCTATTACAAAAATATGAGAGAGGGAATAAAATGACTTTCCCAAAATAAAGAAATATTGAGGATTTAATAATAAAATAAAATAAGTTTTTATTTCGGAGTTTTTCGTTATTTTATTTGAATTTAGGAAAAATGTGTGTTTCTCAAAATTGCATTTAGGCCCCAAATAAGTGTTCATCTTGTGCGGCTTGATTTTAGAAGCCCGGGAAAATTCATTTCGGGATTTTTGGAGTCCGTTTAGTATTTTTTTCTGCGCGTAATTATTTAAAAAAACGCGCAACCGACCTACGGGCCGTGTCCGATCGGGACTCCGGCCCGACTAGCCTTTATAAGCCGGCCCACCCCCGGGCCGAAACCCTAGCCCCGAGCCGCCCCAGCCCCGCCCGAGCCGCCGCCGCCGCCGCCTGCCACCGCCGCCCGTCGCCGCCGCCTCTCCAGACGTTGCCGCCTCGCCGACCCGCCGCCCGAGGTTCGCCTCGTAATCCGCGCCGCCGTTTTTTTCCGGAAAACCATCAGTTTTTCGTCGGTTTTTTTTATTTTGGTTTTTTTAAATAGATCGGTTTTTCCATTTATTTATTTAGCGAGCGTTCGTCCGTTCATTCGTTCTAGCGAACGTTCATTGTTTTTTTCTCGGATTAAATCCGCGATTTTCTGATCGTGATTTCTGATCTGATTTTCGTTTTAGTATAACTTTTCGCTTGTTTATCGGAATCAGGCGATTCAAGCGCCTGGAGTTTCGTCTCGAAACCCTCTATCCGTTTAACCAACTTAAACAAGTTTTTGCTACTGTAAAACTTGACTTAGATCCATATTAGTAGAACGAAGTTGTTTTCTTTCGCCGTTTGACTTTCGTTGCTTCGTTCGATTTGATTCTTTTTGCGAACCGGAGTTCTTAAGTTGAACTTTCTGGTTAGTTCTCTTATTTGACTTTTACCTGTGCATTAGATGAGTACTTATTGTATGCTTGTTTGTTTGTCTGCGATAGAATACCCGGAGTGCGCCGCCTGTTACATCGAATCGCTAGGTTTCGCGGATCATCAGCAAGGCAAGTAACACTTTGATCATACCTTTTCTACTACCTAGTTTTATTGCATTAGATCAATCCTCACACATTGCATGATTAGGATCTAATTAAATTTTGGGATGGTAAGTAGTTGAGGTAGTACCTATTACCTGTTTTATTATCAAACCTTTGGGAGTTACTTCTACGTTTGCCATTATGCCATGCTATGCTAGTAGACGTGGATAGGGTGAGTGATATCCACGACAGATGTCAGTTTGTTAATTAATGGTTTATCTAAGGTGGCAACTTAAACACACATCTGGGTGGATTGAGGTACCTAGGTATTTCAGGATTGCCTGTTTTTCTTTATGGACCGCCACCCAGGCTCAAAGGGATCATGAGACTATTCATACTAGAAACTTCCGTGTGCAGCCACAAGCTATTATGGGCTCTAGCATAGTTGACTAAGTCGTGCGAACTCTTACCGTGGTAGACTAGCATATGTAGGGGATGTAGGTGGTACGGTCTACCTGATCGTAAGGTGCCAGCACCTCTGAAAGACTATGTCTCGGTCATCCGTCTTCTCAAACACCATGTAGTGCGAGAAACCAAACGGAGGCGATCGAGTCTTGTGAGGAAAAGTGAGCAAACTCTGCAGAGTGTATTAAACTAATCATGGTTAGCCGTGTCCCCGGTTATGGACATCTTGAGTATCTAGTACCTGGATTATCGTGTGAATCTCAACATGTTACTTTAAATTAATTTTGTTGGGTTTTGATAATGATGATGTTTAATTGGGATTGAGGATGCTGTCAACCATTCTCAATGTTTAACAACTACCATGACAGTTAAATAAAATTTATTCCTTTGAAGTAGGGAAAAATTGGCTTTACGCAAAACTGTAACCATAGAGCTTTCCACCAGCCAAATATGCATATAGTATAGTTATTTCATTCCATTACTCTCTATGTGTTACATTGCCAGCATATTCCATGTGCTGGCCCGTTTTCGGGCTGCAACGTTAATGTTACAGACTTTTCACACGACGAGTAAGGAGTTTTTAGGTCGTGGTTCTATACTAAGTGATGCCGTTGGAGTTGATGGACTCACTTATATTCCAAGCCTCCCGCTGTTATCGTTATTAGATGGCCTTAAGCCATGTTTATTGTAACAAGATCTCTATGGAGACATTCAATGTAATAAGTGTGTGATTGCTACTCTGTTATAAATCCTCCGAGTACTGTGTGGTGTCAGCATTACTGATCCAGGGATGACATCGGAGCACAGAGATCAGACTGTTTGAGGTCTGGTCGCTACACATGAATTAATAAAAGAGGGAAAACCTATTAATCCTACTACAATCCAAGCTAGATTATGCCAAAAAGATAAAGCATTGGGTGTGGATAGAATTATCAAAAAAGATGGTGATTCGGATAATAAAGTTAATTCGGCTATTGAAAAGACTGAATCAAATAATTACGTATGCCAAATCTATTATAGAAAAACAGGATGACAAGGTGTTGGGGAGCTATTCGAAAGAGCTACAACCTATCGTTCAAGTAACGCAACCATCATGCTCTCCCAACATGTTTGAAAAGGTATGTCTAGCAAGTGATTTACCTATCTTCCGATTTTGTCGTAGCTTTATTGTTGATGCTTCTATAAGAGAAATTCTCATAAGTAATTTTGAAAAATCAATGACGAAGGGAAATTTACTTGTTATCAATAAAACTGTTATAGAACATATCAGTCAGTCTATTGTGCCATTTATAAAGACTAATAGTGGCCTATTATTGCAGCCAAAGTTTTCCCCATTGCATTATCAAAATTTCATATCTAATTGGGTAGCTTTGCTTGTTTCTTACTTGGCTTGCACTTGGTCTCAATTGAGACATGTGTATTCTAACTATTTTCGTTTCAGAAATTTAAAGCCAAGGTCAAATTCTTTTGAAAAATCCGATGCTAATATAATATCTTATCCAAATACATCGGAGATAGGGTGTAAAACATAATGCATAGCCGAATGGGGAGATTCTAAATCTGAACCATTCGTTTTCTCAACTCCAAAGCTGTTTGCACAGCAAGATCGGCTAGAAATTAAGAAGTATACCTTCAATGCAAGCATGTGTGATCAAATATTTGATTTGTTGCTGAAAAATAATTACATTAAAGTTCTTGATCACCATATGAAGCCATCAATCCAAGGACGAATGTATTGCAAGTTGTATGATTCGTCCGAGCATAATTTTGAGGATTCCAACATGTTTCGTCAAATAGTTAAATCGGCCATTGATAAAGGACGATTAAAATTTGTTGAAACACCAAGGGATGACCGTTCTATTCTGATTGGTCCTAATGGAAAAAGGGTTTTGAATCGGCTGCTTAAAACGATTCCTTTATAGATGAGAAGGTAAAAACTACAGGTGATGGGATCAAGCTTTCAAGTCAAAAAGTTGTTCAAGAGCACAATGAAAATATTCTTGAAGGCATGAGTTCTATCGAAGATACAATGAAGACGCCAAGGACTGGGGGGCAACACGAAAATCCAAAGATCGATGCAAGTCAAGACAAAGGAGATAAAGGCCGCAATAAGCACAAGTGCAAGAAATCGAAGGTCACTTTTGCACAATTATTAGATAAATATCAAAAGAAGATTGAAGAGAAAAGTGCTTATCGGCCAACTAAAGGAAAAGCATCAAGATCACCCCCTAGGCGCAAACCCAAGGATTGGTATTGGCAAAATGAGAATTCTAATGCGGTATATTCATATCCATATTTTGTGCCGCCAATGCCAATGCCATGGATACCTTCCTATGATCATGTAAATCCATATCCATCGTGGGACAAGTATGATATAAGGGCGCATTCTTCATCTTATTTTAGACCATCTCACAAACATTATGTAGCTCCAAAAAGATCAACATTTGAACAATCACATGTCAAAGACCGTTTAAATCATAAGGAATCGGTCCGAAGCTCAAGGAACAAGAAAGAGGTGGTCAAACAAATTTATCGTGTTAAAAATATGGTCGTAAGAGTGCTACTTCAGATTTGATCTCAAATGAGAAGGTGCCAATTAAAGTATTGACATTGTCTACTAATGGCGATGAGGCAAGTCAATCAAGTACCAAATCTGAAGAGAAGTTGAGAGTGCACATGGTAAAACAAGAATTGCCATTGCTTCAAACAAAATCACAGCCAGGGTGCCCACTCAGCTTATCATATTGGCAAAAGAAGAAATTACAAAAACTTAGTGCACAAGAACTTGAAGAAAGGAATATGGCATGGGTTCCCAAAGGAAGTATTCAAAATAAGAATTATGTGCAAGCTTACTTTACAAGGAGTGCGACAAATGTGAAGAAGGAAAAGAGTGAAAACTATGAAGAACCAAGCCGAAGGTTTCAACATCTTCGGTCCACACATTATCCATTTTCTTCAACAATGTCGTTGATGCCTATGCCATGGAATTTCTCATCAGGTATGATTGCTTACCCTCAATGGGCTTATTTTAAACCACGGATGCGATATAATTTCTTACATCATGAAAGGGTATTACCAAATCATCATATGTTTGATTAGCTTTACTTTTGTTGCTAATCCAAACGGCCGATATATACTTATCGTCCTAAGCACATAAAATGGCCGATGGAGTGTTGACATCGTCCTTAGGAAAAGCATCGTACAAGTTATTTTTCGGCACACAAGTTTGCCGAAAAACAGGGGGGCATGTGTTGACACCAGATTTTGGCACGACGAAGAACTTAATTAAGATGGGCTCAAATAGAGAAGTGCTCAAAGTGAGAAAGTGCCATATCGTTAAAAGGAAAAACTTTGATATTTGGGCCATAGTCATCCGGTCACATCTCTAAGGCCGAATTTGTGTTCAAAGTACTTAGATTTTGTATTCAGAACTCTATTCGGCTGATTACGCCCCCAAGACTGCCCCATATTGAAAACTAATCTACATGAATTGTCTTCATCTCGTCGAAACGATTGATTTTAATATAAAGATCGTCTCAATCCGAGGTCATATGCAAAAGTTAGAGCCCGCACAGCGCGACCCTCTAGTAAGCAAAAATATGACGCCCGGAAGCAGGCACATATGTGGGTATGTCTGATGTGTTGTGTGGATAATTAGCTGTCTTGCACGAGCGATTTGACCCTCGAGATGACCTCTGATAAAAAAACGTTCAACATGAAATTTGTTCGTCTCGTCGAAACAGTCAAGATTGCTTTTGGGCTCGTTTCCATCCGAGGTTGTTTGTCACCATAAAAAGTACCCTCGAAGTACAGCCAGTTTAAACCAAACAGTTTTGGAAAGTTCAGATAAAACTAGTCAGAATTTGACTAGGGTTTTGGACGTGAATTGATGTAATTTTCTTGTAAGGAAAGCCTAGATAAATCCTTTTCTTGTACGGGAAGTCCATCCGCCTCTTATATATGTTGGGGGTGACGGCCGATTGGAACAACAACACACAATCGATCTATCAATATATCACATTTTACCTTTACCTTTATCTCTCTCCCTTGTTCTTCCTCTTCCTCGTTCTTCGTTCGTTCTTCGTCTACAGGGCGGCGAACCTCGAGGCCCTAGGGGCGGTCAGGCCGACCTAGGGCAGCCCATAGCCATTGCGCACCCTGACGGGGTCCCTCCCGGGCGTGTGGGGTTTCGGGTGTACAAAAGCGCCCGCCGGATTGTCTTGCGTACCGCGCTTCCGGCGGGTCTCCTTCGACATGAGCTGCGGTGCATCACCCCCGGCGTCGAGGGTACACGGTGACGTGTTCGTGTGCGAACAGCATCCTCTGTAGGAGGAACATCCAGTTTTGTCCCCACGTTAGCATCTGGCCCTAAGTCCGGCTCTTGAGTCCGGCTGGTGGAGGCGTGGCCGACAGGCTCTCCGGACACGGTCTGGCGAGCGTTTTTTCTGCCAGGAACCATGGACGTTATTATATTTTAAAGACGACAACCACGGAGCAGGGTTTTTTTCATACCTCTGCGACGGCGTCTCAGTCCTGACCGCCTTCCTTTTAAGCCTACTCGGCTTCGGTGCCCCTTGTTGATGAGTCACCGCGGGTTCGACATGGCGTCCTGAGGGCCTTCCCTGTAAGACGCAATATGTGTGTGGTGGGTGAGGTGCAAAAAAGGGATCTTTCTCAGAAGTTGGGACTCCAGTTTTACTTACATGCGATGCAGGGAGCAGGCCAGGATAATCGGCTATGATGGCCACCAAGGCACTGTCGCAGCTTAATTGATAGAACGTCCTCTCGATGAGCTCCACAAATATGTCCGGATCTTCTTCGAGTCCGGGGTCGAGGGCCCGGACAGGGTCCTCTGGCTGTACAGACGGGATGTGGACCTCCTTCACAGCTTTTTGCAGTTCCTGCTATGAAATAGCAAGGTAAATATTTATGATGAAGAATGCGGGAAGGTCTGGAGTAAAAGGTAGCAGCTCACCGAGTTTGGGGGGTTGTACATGGAGAATCCATCCCGTGGCTTAATGCGGATGAACTCCTCTTCCTCTCCTTTGTACAAATCGGACAGTATTTTCGCTAGAGCAGCGGCGGTATCCGGACCTTTACGACAGCAGCGGGTGGTATCGTCTTCTCCATTGAAGTGCCACATGGGTTTCCCCCGATACTGAAGTGGCTGCACCCCCCGCATTATACATATTGACATAACCTCGACTATTGTTAGTCCTGATTTGGCCAGCGTTTTTATCTTGCCCATCAGGTAAAGGACCTCTCTGTTATCTTCCTCCTGGGGGCTTCGAGGGCGCCAGCTGCGGCGTTTCTTCAAAGGGGCATTGTTGAACTCAGGAAGGCCCAACCGAATAGGGTCCGGAAGGGGGACATCCTCCATATAAAACCACTCCGAAGGCCAGTCTTCAGATGTCTTCTTCGGAGTACCGGACAGGTATCCGGTCCCGGCGATGCGCCATATTTCGGCTCCGCCCACTTGATATATTGACCCCTCCTGTGTACGGGGTACGAGGCAGAATAACCTCTTCCATAGCTCGAAATGAGCTTCACAACCCAGAAACAGCTCGCAAAAGGCGACATAGTCGACGATGTGTAATATGGAGGCGAGAGTAAAGTTATGCACTGGAGGCCGTAGAACTCCAGGAGCCCGTGGAGGAACAGATGGATTGGAAATCTGAGTCCCCTCAATAAGTAAGGGACAAGGCATACCCGCTCCCCCCTGGATGGGTTGGGAAAGCTCCGCTTGCTCCCCGCCATTATAAGTGGCTAGTCCGGCTCGGATGGGGACCATATACGCAGGAGGGAGAAACCCCTGGGTCTATAACTCTACTAATTGGCTGTGGGGGACGAAACACTTCTCCCAATTGCCTAGCTTAGTTCTACGGGAGCAAGATGAGGAGCTGCGATGACCGGCCATGATGCGATGGACTTTTCCGGGCGCGCTTCGATGGATACTCGATGCGGGAGGATGGTGTGAGCTTGATCTAAGGATCCCCGTCTCTTTAAATAGACGATTTACTTACATGGTTAGGCTGGCAAATATAAAAATGCCCCAACTTCTCGCATTCGCTCGACACGTGGAAGATAACCATTATTAAATCATAGAAGCCGAGGAGTGCAACATTCATGGGAAGCCGGACACTACTCATTACGGCAGGTACTCGGGATTTGGAGAAGAACCCGCCTTGCAATGCCAAAGACAATCTGCGCGTCGGACTCATCGTCATTGAAGCCTGGTTCAGGGGCTACTGAGGGAGTCCTGGATTGGGGGGTCCTCGGATAGCCGGACTATATACTTTGGCCGGACTGTTGGACTATGAAGATACAAGATTGAAGACTTCGTGTCGTGTCCTTGTGGGACTCTCCTTTGCGTGGAAGGCAAGCTTGGCAATTCAGATATGTAGATCTCCTCCCTTGTAACCGACTCTGTGTAACCCTAGACCCCTCCGGTGTCTATATAAACCGGGGGGTTTAGTCCATAGACAAGAACAATCATGATCATAGGCTAGCTTCTAGGGTCTAGCCTCCATGATCTCGTGGTAGATCAACTCTTATAATACTCATATCATCAAGATCAAGCAAGCAGGAAGTAGGGTATTACCTCCATCGAGAGGGTCCGAACCTGGGTAAACATTGTGTCCCCCGCCTTCTGTTAGCATCAGCCTTAGACGCACAGTTCGGGACCCCCTACCCGAGATCCACCTGTTTTGACACTGACACCCGTCGTTTGGGCTATTCTGTGTATTGCCTTGCAAGGTGAATTCTTTGATGGGAGAGAACCAAACCGTGAAGCTACCGCGGAAGAGCTGAAGATGCTGCAATACAATGCTCAAGCTTGTGATATTCTCTTCAACGGACTGTGCCCCGAAGAATTCAACAAAATCAGTCGTCTTGAGAATGTAAAAGAAATTTGGGATACTTTGATTGATATGCACGAAGGTACCGACTCCATCAAGGAATCCAAATTGGATGTGCTTCAAAGTCAACTTGACAAGTTCAAAATGAAGGATGGTGAAGGTGTCGCTGAAATGTACTCCACGCTTGCTCTCATCACAAATGAGATTGCCGGCTTAGGAAGTGAAGAGATGACCGATAGATTCATCATTAAGAAGATCCTAAGATCCTTGGATGGAAAATATGATACCGTGTGCACATTGATCCAAATGATGCCCAACTACAAAGATCTCAAGCCAACGGAAGTCATTGGAAGAATTGTTGCTCATGAGATGTCACATAGGGATAAGGAAGAGCTTCACAACAAGTCAAGTGGTGCTTACAAAGCCTCAAGTGATGCCCCCACATCATCAAATGAGAAGCAAACCTTCAATGAAGAATTGAGCCTAAAGGTGAAGAACTTCAACAAGTTCTACAAGAGTGGAAGCAAGGAAGGAAGTTCCAAGTAAAGGTCCTACAATGACAAAAGATCTTCTAGTCGTGAGCATAACTGCTACAATTGTGGAAGACCTGGACACTATTCCAATGAGTGTACGGCTCCCTACAAAAGAAGAGAAGATTCTCCCAAGAGAAGAAGTAGGAGAGAAGAATCACCATCAAGAGAGAGGAGGAGTAGAGATGACCATTATGAATGAAGAACATCATGGAGAAGCAAGGATTCGGAAAGGAAGGACAAATCATCAAGGGGCTACACAAAACGAAGACATCAAGCTCAAGTTGGTGAATGGGTATCCGGCTCCGACTCCAATGATCACTCCGAGAGAAGTTATCACTCCGACTCCGAATATACTCAAGATGAAGGTGTTGCCGCTCTAGCACTTGTGTCAACCAACTTCTACGACATATTTGAGTCACCAAATGAAGAAATTGGAAGGTGCTTCATGGCAAAAGGTCCAAAGGTATCACACCCCGAGTATGTTGATTTCAATAGTGATGAATATGACTTGCTAGGTGATGATGATTTACTTGTTGACAATTCTAGTGATGAAAACTATGATGAACTTGCTATTAATCATGCTAATCAAGAAAAAACAAATGACCATGATAAGAAGGATATTGAGCGTCTAACTAAAGAGCTAAACACTCTGAAGTTAGCTCATGAAGCTACCTTGGAAAATCATCGAGAGCTTTTAAAGACTCATGAGAAGTTACGCTTCGAAAATCTCAACCTTGAGCAAGAGCATGGGTTCTTAAAAGCGATCAATGATAATCTTCGCAAGAATAGTTCTTCTTACATTGCCAAGCGTTTACTCTTGTCTACTTACATGCCATAAGTTAAATCTAGCAACAAGAGTAAGAAAGATTCTTCTTCTAGTAGTAACAATAATCATGCTAAATCTTGATTCCACTAATGATTCTCTTAGCCAAGTTACACTTGAGCAAGAAAATAGCTTATTGAAGGGAATTATAGAGAAAGGTGTTTACAAGAGCCTTGCCAGAAGTAAGCAATTTGAGGAAATTGTACGCAAGCAAGGGAGACACCGGAAGAATCAAGGTGTTGGTTTTGAACGAAAGTTCAATGCCAGTGGAGCTGAGTGGGAAGAAGATCAATACCCCAAGATGAAGTTTGTTCCTCAAAAATAGAAGTATGATCCTACTTCTTTCCAAGGAACACAAGATCAAGATGATCTTCCACCTCAAGACCACAAGTAAAAAGGAAAGGACAAGCTTCAAGAGTTCTTGAGGGTGACTCCACCAACATACATCACTCTTTTCATTTGGCAATAACAAGTGCAAACAACTTCTATATCTTGCACTAGTTCAAGGAGTCACAAACCCTCTTGTTGGTAAGACAAGGGACAAGGTAACCTAATGCTTCCATGGATATCATCTTGTGTATACATCACTCTATATCTATGGATATCCTTGCTTGTTCCTTGTGGGACTAACCCGTGTAGGTATTGAAATTGCAACTCACTCCAAAGGATTGCTCCAAATGATATACATCAACATTGAGCATCCTCATCTTCATTACCTACATGAAGTCATCATCGACAAAACCCAAGGTTAGTTCATCCCTCTTAGGGGGGATATCACATCTAGGGGGAGCTTTACTCTAAAATTGAGCTAAAGCAACTCTAATGGTGTGAGCACAACAATGCTTTATGTAAAAGTGGTAACCCCACTTGTGCTTAAACGATGAGTATGACCTATGATCAAATGTTGTCATTTGACTCCTAAGTCAATATACTCATATATACATGACCTAGTCATCGCCAATTGCTTGATAGATGCTATAGTGTCTGTGCATGCTTTGTCACATATTTCATTTGCCACTTTATTGTGTGAGCATGTTGGATGCATATTTCTCTCATTCGAGGACATCCATTTGTTGCTTTGATTGTTTGGCTCTTTCTCTTTTGCAAAATGGATGGACAAGAATGCCTAAGAACTCCCTCTAGCTATCTATGCTTTCCTCGTCTCGAACTCTATTCATGCTACATCACAGAGTTTGATCAAGTCAGATTCGAACCACTCTATGTGAGGAGCACTCGGAGTCCCCGATTCATCATAGACTTAAACTTACAAAACCTCTTTGTGCATTTCGGTCTGACCGATTCATCCTTTTCGGTCCTACCGAGATCACTTAGTTTATCTAGGTTTTCAATCTCGGTGCAACCGATTAGAACCTTTCGGTCACACCGAGTTGCAGTAACTGCCTGTAGTTTTGCATCTCGGTGCCGCCGAGTTGTTCCATTCGGTCACATCGACATGGTCAGGTTATATATACTGACGGGTGAAAGTTTGGAAATTTTTCCGAAACCCTTCACCCGCGTGTAACCTACTCTGCCTCTTCAGGTCTTCGGATTGTCCTCTCGCCGCCAGCGACCTCCCGCCGCAGGTCTCCACCACCGTTAACGGCAATCAGCTCCGCCGTTGCCGCCGTAGTGAACACTAGTCGATCTAGGGTAAGTGTTCGACCCCTTGTGCTGTCTTTTTCACTCTGATTCCTAGCACAAGGACAATGCCATATTTCTTGCCACGATTGAGATTTATCCATCCAGCTAAAACTTCCTTAGGTCTAGATTGATTCGAAAATTTTAGGGTTAGCTCTCTGCAGAACTCATCTCGGACCGACCAAAATGTAGAAATCAGTCTCACTGATTCGGCCTTGGCCATTGCACATGCGCTTTTCGGTCCAACTGAGACGTGCAAATCGATGTGACCGAGTTCTAAATTCCGTGAAAACCTAGCAATATCGGTGCCACCGAACTGTGACTCGGCCCAACCGAGTTCACTAGTTTAGGTTCCAAGTGTTGCTTCGGTATCACCGAGTTTGTCAATTCGGTAGCTCAGAGATCACTTCTGTAGGGAACTAAAACTAAGCTTTTTCTGACTCAATTGATTTGCAAAACCTCAGTAATTTGTGATGCTCATCTACTCTACCTCATCTACAACCTATTCACAGGGTCTGCCGACAGTTTTCCTGAACATGTCTGATCAAAGTGACAATCAGAACAAGTCTGAAGAGCAGGTTCAGTTGAGTGAGGGCACTAGTCCCTCCAGTAGCTATGATGAGGGAAGCAGGAGCACACCTAGTAACTTGCCAAAAGCAGCTACCAGGACAAGGAATAAGAAAACCTTAGATTCTGAAGATGAGGATTATGTGGTCGTTGAGGATGAAGCCACTTCAAGGAAAAAGGTGCTGAAGAAAGAGTATGGCTCAGCTGCTACAACAAAGCCAGGGATGCACAAGAAGGCTCCAGCAAAGAGGATTTCCATGTGAAAGACTAGAGCCTCAACTATTGAAACCTCCAAGACAACTGAAGAGGTAGTTGGAGAAGGAAAGAAAAGGAAGAAAAGGGTCAAGAAGACCACTGCCAGAGTACTTGGTAGATCCTCCATTATGAGAGATGATGATGAAGAAGAAGAGGATGTTGCACCAGCACCCAAAGCTCAGAAGCTTATGGGAGATGAAATCAGATCAGCGGCTGCTCCATCAAAGCCTAAGTCTGCTCCCAAAGCTCCAGCTCAGAAGTCTGCTCCAAAGAGAAGCAGTAGAAACATTCCAGCTGCAGAAAAGAACAAGGCCCCAGTGCCTAAGAATGTTGGCGAAGAAGATGATGAAGCCCAAGTGCTAAGAAAGCTCAAGCCCAAGATCCCTGACCACAATGATGCACATCCTGTTGCAGAAAATATGAAGATCAAGAAAGATTTAGGACTGCGATTGTGGAGCCAGTCTGATCCATATACTGTCAGAAGGAGAACTGTTGTGGACTACAGGTTCCACACAAAGGAACAACAAGACTTTTATGAGACTGTCCTGCTTGACAAGAAGCCCAAATGTGTGACATGAGATGGGTTGATGATACATCTCCAACGTATCTATAATTTTTGATTGCTCCATGCTATATTATCTACTGTTTTGGACATTATTGGGCTTTATTATCCACTTTTATATTATTTTTGGGACTAACATATTAACCGGAGGCCCAACCCAGAATTGCTGTTTTTTTGCCTGTTTTAGGGTTTCGAAGAAAAGGAATATCAAACGGAGTCCAAACGGAATGAAACCAACAAGACCCGAGAGACTTGAACCCTACGTCAAGACACAAAAGAGGAGGCCACGAGGTAGGGGGGCACGCCTACCCCCCAAGGCGCGCCCTCCACCCTTGTGGGCCCCCTGTTGCTCCACCGACGTACTCCTTCCTCCTATATATACCTACGTACCCCCAAACGATTATATACGGAGCCAAAACCCTAATTCCACCGCCGTAACTTTCTATATCCACGAGATCCCATCTTGGGGCCTGTTCCAGAGCTCCACCGGAAGGGGCATCGATCAGTTTGGTTTGGCCTACTAGATTGATCTTTCTTGCAATGGGAGAAGTGCTTAGCTTTGGATTCAATCTTGCAGTGTCCTTTCCCAGTGAAAGTAGGGGCAGCAAGGCACGTATTGTATTGTTGCCATCAAGGATACAAAGATGGGGTTTTCATCATATTGCATGAGTTTATCCCTCTACATCATGTCATCTTGCTTAAGGCGTTACTCTGTTTTCATTAACTTAATACTCTAGATGCATGCTGGACAGCGGTCGATGAGTGGAGTAATAGTAGTAGATGCAGGCAGGAGTCGGTCTACTTGTCTCGGACGTGATGCCTATATACATGATCATACCTAGATATTGTCATAACTATGCTCAATTTTGTCAATTGCTCAACAGTAATTCGTTCACCCACCGTAGAATACTTATGCTCTTGAGAGAAGCCACTAGTGAAACATATGCCCCCCGGGTCTATCTTCATCATATTAATCTTCCAATACTTAGTTATTTACTTTGCTTTTATTTTACTTTGCATCTTTATCATAAAAATACCAAAAATATTATCTTATCATATCTATCATATCTCACTCTCGTAAGTGGCCGTGTAGGGATTGACAACCCCTTATCGCGTTGGTTGCGAGGATTTATTTGTTTTGTGCAAGTACGAGGGACTCGCGCGTAGCCTCCTACTGGATTGATACCTTGGTTCTCAAAAACTAAGGGAAATACTTACGCTACTTTCCTGCATAATCCCTTCCTCTTCAGGGAAAACCAATGCAGTGCTCAAGAGGTAGCAAGAAGGATTTCTGGCGTCGTTGCTGGGGAGTCTACACGAAAGTCAATATACCAAGTACCCATCACAATCCCTATCTCCCGCATTACATTATTTGCCATTTGCCTCTCATTTTCCTCTCCCCCACTTCACCCTTGCCGTTTTATTCGTCCTCTCTCTCTCTATCCTCCCTATCTTTCTCAATTTGCCTCTTTTTGCCTGCTTGCTTTTTGTTTGCTTGTGTGTTAGTTTGCTTTCTTGTCGTCATGGCTAGTCCCTTATCTTCTCCATTGTCTCCCGAGAATGAAATTCTAAATTTTAAGCAAAGGGAGGGAGAAAATCAAAAAGATGCTTGGTATAGAATTTGCAATGCTCAAAATAGATCTACTAGAAAGCAATCTACTTCCGTTCTTCTTCGCAATTTTTATTTAGGCATAACTCCCTGGCACAGATATATCCTTGAAACTATTACCGAAGGGAACTTCTTGGGTAGCCATACTTTTGATTCTTATAATGCTATAATAGATTTGTTTGGCTCACCCCCTCTTTTGGTTAACGGAAGTGTATTAACTTTGGAGCAAGTAATGCAAAGGCTCGAAATTATTGAAAATAAGGTTGCTACCGTAGAGTTAATTGAAAATTTGGATAAAAAGATCCACAACCGGATCTCTCAATATGGATCTAAAGTAGGAGCCACTTTGAAAAATATTAAAGAGAAGGAACCCATAGTTAATGAGAAATTAAATCACGATTCCACTAGGATCGATAAACTTGAGGATATTATTAACAACTTGGGAACCGCTTTTTATTCCATAAAGAATACTCCAAGTCCTCCCACTAAAATTGCCAAGCTTATGTATGTTCCTAAAAATAATGGTGAATCCTCTAGTAAGGAAACTGCGAATCTCAAATCTATAAGTATTCATCCCAATCTTTTTGCTATCATTAAGGAACCATTTGTTACAAATGAATTTTTCAATATTGTGCCTAAAAATTTGATAATCAATAAAAAGAAAGAAATTCCTAAGGATGGTAGATGCCTCATTGAAGAATTTCCTACCAAAGATGGCAATACCTAGATCTATCCTTGCTTTTTATGCCTAGCTAGGGGCGTTAAACGATAGCGCTTGTTGGGAGGCAACCCAATTTTATTTTTATTCCTTGCTTTTTGCTCCTGTTTAGTAATAAATAATTTATTTAGCCTCTGCTTAGGTTGTGTTTTTTGTGTTTAATTAGTGTTTGTGCCAAGTAGAACCGTTGGGAAGACTTGGGGAAAGTCTTGTTAATCTTGCTGTAAAAAACAGAAACTTTAGCGCTGACGAGAACTGCTGCTATTTTTATTTGGAAAGTGATATTTAGTTAATTCCTTTTGAATATGATTAATAGATAAATTCCTCACGTCCAGAAAATTATTTTAGAATTTTTGGGGTTTCAGATCTTGCGCTAGCTACAGATTACTACAGACTGTTCTGTTTTTGACAGATTCTGTTTTTCATGTGTTGTTTAATTATTTTGATGAAACTATGGCTAGTAAAATAGTTTATAAACCATAGAGAAGTTGTAATACAGTAGGTTTAACACCAATATAAATAAATAATAAGTTCATTACAGTACCTTGAAGTGGTCTTTTGTTTTCTTTCGGTAACGGAGCTCACGAGATTTTCTACTTTACGTTTTGTGTTGTGAAGTTTTCAAGTTTTGGGTAAAGATTTGATGGATTATGGAACAAGGAGTGGAAAGAGCCTAAACTTGGGGATACCCATGGCACCCCAAGATAATATAAGGACACCTAAAAGCCAAAGCTTTGGGATGCCCCGGAAGGCATCCCCTCTTTTCGTCTACTTCTATCGGTAACCTTACTTGGAGCTATATTTTTATTCACCACATGATATGTGATTTGCTTGGAGCGTCTTGTATGATTTGAGTCTTTATTTTTTAGTTTACCACAATCATCTTTTCTGTACACACCTTTTGAGAGAGACACACATTATTGGGAAATTATTAGAATACTCTATGTGCTTCACTTATATCTTTTGAGTTATATAGTTTTGCTCTAGTACTTCACTTATATCTTTTAGAGCACGGTGGTGGATTTGTTTTATAGAAACTATTGATCGCTCATGCTTCACTTAGATTATTTTGAGAGTCTTAAATAGCATGGTAATTTGCTTAAATAATCCTAATATGCTTGGAATTCAAGAACAATAAAAGAACTTCCTTATGAGTGTGTTGAATACTATGAGAAGTTTGATGCTTGATGATTGTTTTGAGATATGAAGATGGTGATATTAGAGTTATGCTAGTTGAGTAGTTGTGAATTTGAGAAATACTTGTGTTAAAGTTTGTGATTCCCGTAGCATGCACGTATGGTGAACCGTTATGTGATGAAGTTGGAGCATGATTTATTTTGTGATTGTCTTCCTTACGAGTGGCGGTCGGGGACGAGCGATGGTCTTTTCCTACCAATCTATCCCCCCTAGGAGCATGCGCGTAATACTTTGCTTTGATAACTTGTAGATTTTTGCAATAAGTATATGAGTTCTTTATGACTAATGTTGAGTCCATGTATTATACGCACTTTTCTCACCCTTCCACCTTTGCTAGCCTCTCTAATACCGCGCACCTTTCGCCGGTATCATACACCCACCATATACCTTCCTCAAAACAGCCACCATACCTACCTATTATGGAATTTCCATGGCCATTCCGAGATATATTGCCATGCAACTTTTCACCGTTCCGTTTATTATGACACACTACATCATTGTCATATTGGTTAGCATGATCATGTAGTTGACATCATATTTGTGGCAAAGCCACCATTCATAATTCTTTCATACGTGCCACCACTACAAAAAAAGACACATCCGTGACATTTTGGGCCGAACAAATTTTTTTTCTGTCATACATATGACACTTCTATGACGATAATTGTAGCAAAACCCGATATCAACATAGATGTGGTGGGCTCCTACTTCTATGACAAAAAATCATGACAGAAAATGGGCTTTTCGTCCTGGGCGGGCCGGAGACGTAGCTGCATGACATTCTTTGGGCCGTCCATGACGGAAAAACCGTGGTAGAAGCGAGGGCGAGGAAAATTTCGGGGAGTTCCCGGTTACGGTGGGAGGTCGGAGCCGAGCGATGCGCGTTTCTCTCGTACACGTACGCGCGTGTGTGCGAGGCGTTGGCTCTAACTGAACCCGAGT
The DNA here is from genome assembly GCF_002162155.2 of Triticum dicoccoides. NCBI lineage: Eukaryota > Viridiplantae > Streptophyta > Magnoliopsida > Poales > Poaceae > Triticum > Triticum dicoccoides. The sequence goes on along the minus strand of NC_041382.1, from coordinate 661,959,496 downwards.
GAGGCGTTGGGCTCTAACTGAACCCGAGCAATTGCACTGCAGGCTACGCGTTACTGAACCTGAGCGATCGATCGATGGCTGTTAACTGAACCCGATCAAGCGATTCCTTCGCTACTGCTGCTAACTGAAGCCGATC
>NC_041382.1:661924058-661958856 GCF_002162155.2 Triticum dicoccoides | reverse complement strand
TGCCTCTGGATGAACAGGACCCCGATCGATCGAGCTGGTTGGGGCTGGATGAACAGGACCCCGTGGAGTGCTGGATGAACAGGACCACCCCGTGGAGGGCAGGATGAACAGTAGATGGTGGAGGGCAGGATGAACAGTAGCCCGTGGAGGGGTGGTTGAACAGGAGCCCGTGGAGAGGGTTGGTTGAATAGTAGCCGGTGGAGTAGCGCGCGGTGGAGGTTGGATGAACAGGAGCCCGTGGATGAACATCCACAGGTGGAGGCTGGAGGAGGTCGACGGTGGATGAATAGTAGCTCGTGGATGCCGGAGGGGGTCGACGGTGGAGATGAACAGTATCCCATGGAGTCCCGTTTTGTGGTACGCCACACCCCTCCTGATAAACAGGACTCCCGTTTCGACCGTAGCGCTCCAACACAAGTCCGTTTCGTCCGTTTTGTGGTAGGCCACACCCCTCCCGATCAACAGGACCCCCGTTTCGACCATAGGAGGTCCGTTTCCTCCGATTTGCGGTACGCCAGACCCCTCCTGATCAACAGGACCCCGTTCCGAATGTAGGAGGTCCGTTTCCTCCATTGTGCGGTACGCCAGGCCTCATTTCCATCGCTTGTTCCGTCCAAGCCCTCCCGATGAACACGCCCACGCATTCCGTTCCGACCCAGCCGGTTGGCTCCCACGCGTTTCGTTGCCTCCCCATGAACACGACGCATTCTGTTGCCTCCCCAGGAACATGTCGACGACGTTGTTTCTCCGTTCTGACCCAGCCATGCACACGAGCCCTGGCCGTACGTATGCGCGAGTAGGCGTTCGAGACCCTGCCCGTATGTACACATACGTGGCTGTATTTTCTTTCTTGCACCCTAGCCGCTGTACAAACATGTACATGCTACGTGTGCGCCTCTACTACGACACGTGCGCGCCTCTACATCAACCAGTATGTACGTACACGTTCGCGACCAGAATGACAACGCTGCGTACGCTTCGACCAGGTGGGTCCCGACTATCAGCCACTTCCTTGCCTGCGAAGATGTAGCTGGTGGGTCCCAGCAGTCAGGGGGCGTATCGTTTTTTTTGCCCGGACGCACTTCCTTGCGTGCTAAGATGTAGCTGGTGGGTCCCAACAGTTAGGGGGAAACATTTTTTTCGCGAAATATAGTGGCCCGTCCGGTGGGTCCTAGCTGTGAGGTGGAGGAATCATTATTTTCCGCGTAATAAGGAGGCACTTCCTTGCTGCGGCCGTGGACCCAGCTGTTAGCCTCTCCACGTACAGTCCACGTCCGATGGAAGTCGTTCCTTGACCACGTTGACCACGCCGCGCCGAGAGCACCAGGGCGGTGGACGATGACGAGGCCTAGGAAGGGGACGACACGGAGGCAGGGAAGACTCGGCAGTTGTTTCCCACGCGGAGGGGAGTACGACTGTACAAGGGTTTACTGGTTCGTCCGCCGTCGCCGGAAAATAACAGCAGGTGTGGGTGAGTAGAGGGATGGCTAGGCCAGTGATGGGAGTACGGCCGGTTGGTGAGGCCTGCGCAGCAGCACAGCCGGCCATGAGGAGGAGGGAGCAGGCAGTCCCGCCAGCGCCTGTTTGAGCGGCTGGAGCAGGAAGAGCAGAGATTGAAGAATCACGATGGCCGTTGGATGGACATCCAACAGTCAGTGCTTGTGCATAAACCTTTTTTTAGGAAAGCCTCGAATCTGTGGAAAACAACATACAACCCATCTTCCATTATTTCTAATAATTTACAGCCCATTTGCTAATTATTAAGGTTTTTCTTGGAGCTCATGTTCTTTTTGTTAGCATTACATCCCATATTGTGGCAACGGTTAAAAAATTATACGAAATTTTGCATATTTTGGTGCGGTCCGAACTGTTTTTAATCCCGAAATTTCGACTCATATTCAAACTGATTTTAAAAATAAATGTATATCAATATAAAATCCAACAAATTCTCCACGCATAAAAATTAATGTAATTTAAAATCTTGAAATGAAAAAAAAGATATTTGAAACTAATTGCCGCTTTGATGTGTTTTAAAAATGTACAACCCATTTCTCATTACTGATGGGCCATTTTCTCGGCCAGCCGAATGAAAGCTCTCCTCGTGTTGAAAGATTTGCAGCCCAAAAGGCCTGACAAAGCGACTTATTTGGCAAGTCACAAAAAAACTGGGCTGTGGCCGTGGACCCAGCTGTCAGCCTCTCCACGTACAGTACTCTTCCGATGGAAGTCATTCCTTGACCACGTTGACCACGCCGCGTGGAGAGCACCACGACGGTGGACGTTGGCGAGGCCTAGGAAGGGGACGACGCGGCAGTGAAAGCCCGCGGGGAGAAGACTACGAGGGTTCACTGGTTCGGCTGCTGTGTGAGGCTGTTGTCGCCGCAGGGCCTAGCCAGTGGTGGGAATAGTAGGGGGCGGTGAGGCCTCTGCGGCAGCACAGCCGGCCATGGGAGGCAGGAGCATGCGGCACGACCGGCGCTGCTTTGGGCGGCTGGAGCAAGAAGACCAGAGGTTGAAGAAGCACTACGGCAGTTGGATGGACATCGTACGGTCACTGGAGCTAGAATCGTTCATATTGACTAAGTTGACAAAGCCCTTCGTCCCCGTAAACTTACTGGCCCCCAAGTGAGCCTCCCAGCAAGGTGGTTCCCAGGTAGCCGAGGGAGTATTCATTTTTTTGTGCGTAATAAGGAGGCAGGTCCGGTGGGTCCGAGCTGACAGCGGGGGGAATGTTTTTTTGTGAAATACGGTGGCCCGTCCGGTGGGTCCCAGCAGTTAGGGGGAAACAATTTTTTTCGCAAAATACTGGTCGCCCGTCCGGTGGGTCCCTGCTGTCAGGTGGAGGAATCATTATTTTGCGCGTAATAAGGAGGCACTTCCTTGCTGCCGCCCTGGACCCAGCTGTCAGCCTCTCCACGTACAGTCTATGTCTGATGGAAGTTGTTCCTTGACCATGTTGACCACGCCGTGCCGAGAGCACCAGGGCGGTGGACGACGGCGAGGCCTAGGAAGGGGACGACGCGGAGCCGGTGAAGACGCGACAGTGGATGCCCACGCGGAGAGGAGTATGAGGGTTCAATTGTTCGGCTGCGATGTGAGGCTGCCGTCGCCGCAGGGCCTAGCCAGCGGTGGGAATAGTAGGGAGCGGTGAGGCCTCCGCGGTAGCACAGCCGGCCACGGGAGGCAGGAGCAGGCGGCATGACCGGCGCTACTTTGGGCGGCTGGAGAAAGAAGACTAGAGGTTGAAGAAGCACTATAGCCGTCGGATGGACATCATACGGTCACTGCAGCTAGAATTGTTTATATTGACTAAGTTGACAAAGTCCTTGGTACGTCAACTTAGTAGGTCGTCGGGTCAGCTTCCGAAACGGTGCGCCCCAGATGTTAGGGGGAGGAATCATTTTTTGGGCGGGTGAAGCTAGAATATCCGAGATTGAAGAAGAAGCACGACATCCGTTGGATGGACATCCAACGGCCACTACTGCTAGAACCGTGTGTTGACTATAAGTTGACAAAGCCTTGCATACGTGTCAACTCTGTTTTTTTAGGGGACGCGTCAACTTTGTAAGGCCAGAAGTGTGTGGCAGAGAACTTATAGCCCATTTGAGATTTGTAAGAATGTGTAGCCCATTTTTGAATTCTAATGGAATTTACTACAACCCATTTATAGTTTGTTAAAAGTACAACCCATTTCAACCAACCGTTCAAAACAGAATTCAATAAAATTTCCCACATTTTGATGGGATCCGAAATATTTTTATCCTGAAATTTCTAGTCAGATTAAATACAATTTCAATATAAATTTATATTACGTAAAAATCCAACAAAACATTGCGCTCGCAACAATTAATGAAATTAAAATTTTCAATATCCAAAAATAATATTTTATAAAGTAATCACGTGTTTGGTGCATTTTTTATAGTTACTGCCCAGTTTTTATAATTACATCCCATTTATTATTTCTTAAAGCCCATTTTCTTGTTAAGCCTAATGCATCCCTCCTAGGAAAGATTTGCAGCCCAGCGGGGCGGAGAATAACAACTTGACCTTGCCTGGGTATTCCTAAAAAAAGTATAGCTGGGCTAGCCATTTTCGGCTTGAAAAAGTTAATATCTGGGCTGGATATCTGGCCTGGGCTAGATGGGCCATAGCCCGCCCAGTTAATACCTACAGCGATGTTTTCGTTGTTGTTCAGAGGAGAAAAATCAATATCTGGGCTAAACATCGAAAAACTCTGCAGTGCTCACACCTCAAAAACACAAATACTGCTCGAGTTGCTTGGTCCCAACTGTCGGCCGCTTCTTGTGCAATTCTCTCATTTATTGACTACTACATAGGTTGACAATGGTGTGGGACCATGATGTCAGGAAACCAGGGGGAAGCAAAATAAATTACTCCAGCGAGCGCTTCCTCCTCTGCCTCGTTGTCTCCCGTGGAAACCCCTTTCCTCCCTTTTTTTGCTCGGGCAAGGACCAATGCATGCAGCACATCCATGCGGTTATTAGGCATGAAATAAAAGCGCTTTGCATGCTAAGAATTACGATGGCCTGCATGGGTAGCTAATAAGGCATCCTCTTAACTGCTGTGATTAAATGTTATGTTTAGAAGAGAGAAATATTCTTCTTTTCCACCAATCTGCTTGCACCTAGGTCATGATGCACCTTCTAATACGACTTACTCCCTCCGTCTAGGTGAATAAGTCGTATTAGTAGGCACTTGCGTACATGAGGCTATGGACCTGGTGGGCCCCATTGTCATCCTCTCTAAGTAAAGTCATCTCCTCGCCTGCGCGCGCTTTCCGCCCGAAACAGTCAGCACCGCCCGCCCCGCTTCCCGGTGCAGGCGATTGCTCCGCCTTCAAACGACACAAGTGTCGTCCGTCGGTCAAACTGCCGCCCACATTCATGATACGCGGTTGCCGAGGTGGCTACTCTAGCGCCACACGTCCGTCCCTCCGCCCGCCCACCATTGCTATATAAACTGCTGCGCCGGCCATAGCCATAGTCATCCGCATCCGTTCCCTTTCTCATGTCCACACCACTACTGCCCGCCATGGCTTCCTCGCGCTCCAGCGATCTTCGGGACAGGCGGATGACGGACCACAAGTAGATGGCAGCCATTGCTGCCGACCGGCTGGCCGGCAGGCAGCCGGAGGACGACGATGTCCCAATGGAGAACATGGTAGTCGATGATCCCGCACCAACCCCCTTCTCCGCGCCATTCTCGCTGATGCATTGCACCATGACCATCGGCGAGGCCCGTGCCCAATATATGGACAGTGTGAGGCAGATGCGTCAGGAGCAGTTCCGGGAGGCGCACGCCGATGCCGCCTACAACCACCATCTCCTCCAGGAGCACCTGCAGGCGGAGGAGCAGATCACCGCGGAGCGGGCGGAGCATGAGGCGCTGCTCGACACGTACTACTCCGCCCACAAGGGCTGCCTCGAGCGCTGGCGGTACTGCATGAAGGTGGCGGAGGCTGCGGCTGCCTACAAAGAGGCTAGCAAAGAGGGTGATGAAGCGGGCGAGGCGCTGTTTGGCGAGACCGAGGATGAGGCATAGGACAATGCCGGCTCCGACGAGTCCCCGCTCCGTTGGCGTCGACGAGGCCTTGCTCCACCGAGGCCCCGCGGCAACAACAACGAGGCAGAGGACACCGCCAGCTCCGTTGAGGCCCCACCCCGCCAACAACGAGGCAGAGTACATCGCCTGCTCAATCGAGGCCCCACCCTGCCGGCAACGCGGGGGAGGATTTCCACCGCTCCGCTGAGGCGCCGCCCGCCGGCAACAAGACAGAGGACATCGCCGGCTCCGCCGAGGCCCCGCCCAGCTACCAACGAGGCCGCGCCACACAGAAAACGAGGAAGAGTAGAACACGGTAGATCGCCGCCGCTCGGGTCCAAGTAAGGCGACCACTGCTACCCTCCTATTGAACCCAAGCCAGGTGGGTTGACCATTGACGGCCGGTTAGCTTCTTGGAGGCGACGTGGAGTCGGGGAGTTCTGCTGGATTATAACATTGCTTCTACTTAACTGCTAGTGCAGTTGGCTGACTGACACGTGGGCCCAACAGGCCACATGTCAGTTACGCAACTGCACCTGCAGTTAAGTCACTGAAGCTTCTGTTCGGTTCAGCTGGACACGGGTGGGTAGCTTCGGTTAATTAATTATACCTCTAGCGCACCCCTTTTTAGTTGAAGAATGTATGAAATGTATTGTTTATATGAAATCTGACCGTGTATGAATGAATTTATTTCGATTAGTTCGAATTCCTCTATCACCGGCATTGGATGAACATGTAAAACAATACGTACTAGCATTATTCCCAGGGTGATCACCTCCTTTGCATCAGTTTCACATGTACTCCCTCCGGTCCTTTCTAGTCTGCATATAAGTTTTGTCAGCAGTCAAAGTATCTCTACTTTGACAATCTTATACAAAAAAGTATGCACTTTCACAACGTGCAAAGTAAAAAGGAACAGAAGGAGTACAAAGAGTTTGAGCAGCTTTTTAGCATTTCTGTACATTACAATCAAACACACAGGCCTGGCAATTCATAGAGAACACTTAAAACAATCGATGATTATGCATCTCAGCGACTCACATGTCAGAGGCAATATTTACTTCACAACTAAAGAGTAAAGAAAAAATTGATCGCCGCTACTGATAGCAAAGGGCGTCCCATTCAAAAATATCAAACGCATGTCTTGCTAAAATCAATGAGCAAAATTTGACAAGGTTGTCCCATTCCAAAATATCAAATGCCTACGATTGTGGAATGGGCAGGGTTTGCCATCAGTTCGGACATTGACATGGCACCTCATGCTAAATAAACCAGCTGTTCTTTTTGTGCAGTTCCACCAAAATCTACCAAATTCGCGCGTAGCTTGTATGATTTCGCCCTTATATGTTGCAACGCGTTGAACTTATCGGCACCTCCTTTCTTGTGGTGGAAGTGAATGATTCGATGTATTCATGAACATTTTGTGCAGTTCCCATTGAAATCAAGCTGAGCACCCCTGTTTGCACAAATACAAAAAAGTGATTAGTATAGAGCAAACTGTACTATGAATTGATAGTTTCAACAGGCACATACATGGTCCATGTAGAGCACACTTTTAGCAAAATGGAACTCACCAGAAAGAATCCTAGAACAACATTGTAATCGCGCATCACAGCAAAAAAAATGGAGATTTTGTTAGTCCCTGTGAGCTGAAGTTAGTTTGGTCTTATGGGGAGTAATGTAACCATCCTTCAACTGCTCCTTCTGATGATAAGATAGACAGGGCTTCTTCATCCTGGCATAATCGGAAGTAGTCACTTCACGTACTCCATATTCTTCTTCAGAGGAAGATGATCCTGTTGTGCAAAGACAAGAGGACTACTAAATGCTAGCATCACTGTTTGCTCGAAAAAAGGAAAGGAAATATTTAAAATAGCATAGACGAAGCACTTCTCAAAGACAATACCACTTTTTCATGACAGTATCTAAACAGTAGCACAACACCAATAGAGATGACAAAGCTCAATCATATGGATGAAATCAGTGGGCGAGTACCAACCTTTGTTAGGAGGCTTATTGTGTAGAGCATATAGATGAAGCAATTCTCCGGAACCATCTGTTGCTATCTACGGTGGTGGCCATGCTTACTATATACTCCTTGTCAGTGTTAAAACCGGCAGATCTCGAGTAGGGGGTCCCGAACTATGCGTCTAGGCCGGATGGTAATAGGAGGCAGGGGACACGAAGTTTTACCCAGGTTTGGTCCCTCTTAATGGAGGTAAAACCCTACGTCCTGCTTGATTAATATTGATGATATGGGTAGTACAAGAGTAGATCTACCACGAGATCACAGAGGCTAAACCCTAGAAGCTAGCCTATGGTATGATTGTATGTTGTGATTGTTGTCCTACGGACTAAAACCCTTCGGTTTATATAGACACCGGAGAGGGTTAGGGTTACACAAGGTCGGTTACAAAGGAGGAGATATCCATATTCGTATTGCCTAGCTTGCCTTCCACGCCAAGTAAAGTCCCATCCGGACACGAGACGAAGTCTTCAATCTTGTATCTTCATAGTCTAACAGTCCGGCCAATGGAGATGGTCCGGCTGTCCGGAGACCCCCTAATCCAGGTTTCTCACAGTAGCCCCTGAACCAGGCTTCAATGACGATGAGTCCGGCGCACAGTATTGTCTTTGGCATTGCAAGGCGGGTTCCTTCTCCGAATACATCACAGAAGAATTTGAATACGAGGATAGTGTCCGACCCTGCAAAATAAGTTCCACGTTCCACCGTAGAGAGAATAATATTTTCGCAGACCTAATGACGTTACGTCATGGCCCGGTGATTATTCGAACCATTTCTTTTAACCAGCCCCGCACATAACGCGAGGCAGTTTTTTGGCACGTCTTGTCAGAGCAGAGATCGTGTCCCCTTATTACGGGATTCTCATCAATACGGGCGTGGGTAACCCAACCGCGTCATCAATTGCGGCGCTTGGGGGATAAGCGAGTTTTACCAGGCAAGTGGGGACGCTTAGTTTTGTCCGCCCATATGAAGGGATAAGGATTCACCTTCCTATCCATGCCTTCTTCCTCCTTTGCTCATCCGCTCCCGCACACTCGAGCTCTAGCGCCCAAGTCCTCACTTCCATCTCAACCTTCTCCAACCATGTCCGGAGCAGGAGGCAACTGGATGGTCTCCTCCGTCACGGAGGGAGACATCAAGAAACCGAGGAGAGATGAATACCTACCCGACGACATCGGGCACCGGCTCCAGATGAGGGGCAGCTCATCCCCACCCCTAGGCCCCATGAGAGGGTGGTATTTCTCACCCATTTCCTCCGCGGACTGGTATTCCCTCTCCATCCCTTCGTCTCGGGGCTCATGTTTTATTACGGCCTGGATTTCCACGACCTAGCCCCAAACTTCATCCTCAACATCTCGGGCGTTTATCGTCGTGTGCGAGGCCTTCCTCCGCATCAAGCCCCACTTCGACTTATGGCTGAAGACCTTCAACGTCAAGCCGAAGGTGGTGTGCGGCCGCCAGGCGGAGTGCGGAGGCGCCACGGTGGGCAAGATGCCCAACATAACATGGATCGAGGGCTCCTTTGTGGAAACCATAAAGGGGTGGCAATCGGGGTGGTTCTATATCACCGAGCCGCGTGACCCCGCATGGGAAGCGGCCCCCGAGTTCCGATCTGGCATCCCCATGCGGCTCACCTCCTGGAAAGAGAAGGGCCTGTCCTGGGGTAGTTCGAAAGAGCTAACCGGACTCCAAACATGTATTCAAAACATGGTGGACAAGAAGCTCAAGCTTGTCAACATAGTCTAGCTTATGCTCATCCGCCGGATACTCCCGTGCCAACAACGGGAGTTCACCTTGTGGGAGTTCAATCCGGTGCAGCACTGGACTCTGAACAGGCTCTTCGACACAACTCATGAAGACGCCTGGAGGGTGCTTTTTAAAAGCGCCGAGGTCCCTCCCCCTACCACTGAGGATCGCGGATTCAGGGCGAAGCGCCAAGCTAGTGCGGTAAGCTGCTTTACCTTTCACAAGATACTTATTTTTTATATAGACTGGCTCTATGCAGGATCTAAACTCCCGGACCTTTGACAGGACTGGTAGAAGATGGCCGGACAGATCGACTGTCCGGCTCCTTTGCCCGAAGGCCCCGCAGACGCTCTTCTGGTGAAGATGCTGACTCCGGCCCCTTATAAGGTGCCGAAGAAGACCAAGAAGGCCAAGGGAACTTGAAAGAGTTCCCGGCGCCAGGCATCGTCGGACTCACCGTCCGATGACTCTGCGGCGCACTCTTCCCCTGAAGACGAGCAAGAGGAAGAAGATGCTCTCCCACCGACTGGGGGAGACAAGAAAAGGAAGGCCGCCCCAACTGGGGAGGCCAGAGTGTCCAAGAAGGGAAGGACTCTCCTCCCGGATAGCTCCACCGCCGCCGACGAAAGCGAAGACGAGTGGTTGCCCAGGGCCAAGCCACCGGGGAGATCGTAAGTATTCGGATAGCAAAGTTACTCATAGGATTCCTTTGTCGCACTACTTTCCCTAACGCCGAACACAATTATGAAGGCCGCCCTGAGCCAATATCGAGGTATCATCGGACGGCTCCCTGGGCTCGTCGGATATGGATAGCGATCCTGTCTTGACCGCCACCTCCCCTCATCCTGCCGACGATGCCGAGGTGTTGTCTCAAGAGGCACCGGATCGAGGGGAGACAGTCCCGGAGGCGCCTCAAGGAGACCTTACGGACTTCGGGAGCCGCGGGGATGGGGCCCCCGAGAGCTCCGAGTTCGGCCCTCAGCCGAACATCGTGCCGGACCCTCCAGCGGTTCCGGACTCGGGCAGGCGGCCTCCTTCTAAGGGGGGCAAAACGCCTGTGCCGGTGACCTCTGTCCATCCAGAGGCACCAGACCATCTGCTGGAAGCGCTTCGCAGCGCTCCCATCGACGAGGAGGAGCACCACACTATTATGAGTGCGGTGATCCAGAAGGTTCAGTCCGCCAAGAGCGGATTGACTGAAGCCTGTGCCAGCCTTCTAACAGGCTTTGAGGTAACTGTGTTTAAAATGTAGTAGAAATATTACCGCATAGACAGTAGCCCATGATGCTTTGTTCGGTGTTCAAAAAGAAAAGCCGGACAGAGGACCAAGTAATATCGCAAGAGTCTAATATAAGTATGTCAATATGCATATGCAGGCTTCGCTGCTGGCGTCCGCCGCACTAACTGCGGAGGTCACCGTACTGAAGCAGGACCTCAAGGGGTCCAAGAAAGAGCTCGGCCTTGCCAAGAGGCAGCTCGAGGAGAACAAGGGTAAGTAATACCCTGTCTATAGATATGTATATATAAAAAGGACGCGATTGCAAAATGACAGGATCATTGTATGTTTGCCAGGGGCCATGATCAAGGTGGCGACCCTGAAGCAAGCGCTAACCAAGGCTGAAGATACAGCGGCCAACGAGCGCACCGAGCGAGAGAAGCACGAGGCTCGGGTGGGCGAGGTGCAGCAAGAGCTCCAGGCTCTCATGACAAAGCACGAGGCGTTGGAGCTTGACTCGAAGACGCGAGAGTCTGAGCTTGCCGCGGCCCTTGAGAGTGCAAAGAGTGACAAGGCCGAGGCCCAGAAGACCCTCCAGGAGATCGACGCGATGAAGAAGATAGCGGCGGGTAAGGCTTTCTATATGCAAAGCAAGCATGTAAAAGTAAATTACCGATTACTTACCCGGATCCAGAGCTCTTCAGGAGCATTCGCAGATTTGCCCCGCAGTGTGTCCGATGCCGCACAATTTTACCAGGCCGAGGACGGAAGCTCGACGGAGAAGCTGTTCTAGTCTCAGTATGCTGAGGCCGAATATCCGGTGCCGATGAGCGACCAGCTGAAGCAGATGGTCGAGCTGCATAAGGCGGCCGATCAGGCCATGAAGGGCTTTATAGTCCGGCTGTGGTCTGGCGATGCCCTTCCGAACAGCTTCTTCGGCCTGGTGAGGCGGCTTGTGGATGCCTGCCCACGGCTGGAGGTCGTCAAGCGATCCGTCTGCATTGAAGGTGCACGTCGGGCTTTCGCCCGTGTAAAAATGCAGTGGGTCAAGCTAGACGCCGTGAAGCTGATCAAGGAGGGGCCGCCGGAGGGCAAGGAGCACCGCCACCCTGAGATGTATTACGAGGGTGTTCTACCGGGTGCCCGTCTTATCGCGGATGAGTGTTCAAAAGATGTAATATTTGAGTACACTTGCTCGTTTTATCCTGTATTTATGAAAACTTGTTTCATATGCGCCATGCAACGCTTGTTTGAATTTAAAATATTACCTTTTGTTTGGCTGTTTATCCAATCTTAGAGATGGCTAGTCCTCGGCTTCTACCCCCATGCCGCTAGTGCTGGGGTGTTCGGGATAAACCTGAGCACTCTTGGTCCCATATTTGGGTCCTTCGAGGGAGGTGCTCAGCACAATGAACAAGGCAATCAGACTAATATTGCTTTATCACTCTCACTTAGCCATTGAATTCTATAATTTTAAATTTCGGCGAAGCCCTTGGTATTCGGAAGGCCGAATTCGGGGCGCGATACACGCCTTTAAGTCGGACAGGGCCGGCCCCTTGCCCTAAGCGGCATAAGTCTTTAGGGACTCGAAAAACCTCGCCGAATAGCGACCAGTCTCTCGCCCTATCATGACAGTCAGTTTTAGCTTTCTCTACTGAGGTGCTCAGCCCGACAGAACCGGGGCACAATCGTAGTAGTTCTCCTAGCGCTACCTTAGCCGATAGAGCGGAACGTAAGGTAGCAAAACATAGGAGCCGGGCAAACCCAACATTTGACCAAAGACATGATTCGGAGTTGATGCATATAATGCTATAAGTTCGGGGTGCCGCACTTGTGAAAGTGTTCGGACTTTTCACACCGCATTGTGGGGTACGTGAGCCCCTGGTGTATTGGCCGTACCAAAGTGTACGGTTGCAAGGCGTCGTTAATGAACACACATATATATATACAAAATGCAATAATGGTCGTAATGTAATGCATTGTTTATTAAAAAGCTGCGTTAAAGCAGAGTGATACAGATAGTGCGATAAGCAAAAAGTAGGACTAAGTCCCTTCCAAGGGCGAGCTAAGGGATGATATGAGATCTGAGATCAACCTGGGAATTCCGTTGTATAACGTAGCTGTCTGCCTTCTTGGTTGCTGCATCATGTGTTCGGTAATAGTGCTGCCGGACAGTGTTTCCAGAGATTAAGGTCCTGAAAAAAGAAAAAATAACCAAACGGGAAGCCCCTAGTGCGGTTTAGGCCGCGTTTTGGGGCGTGCCACAGTTGTGCCCCCCCTCCCCACCTGTGCCCATGGTATTTTTAATGCGTAATTATGTACGCATGGCATGAATATCGCCGTTGGGCTGGGATTGGGGTGGCCGCCGTATTGCTACGCGAGCTCAGATCACGCCAGGCGGTCTATTTGCTGATTGCCCCGAGCGCGCTTGACGGTGTCCGGGCTTTGAAACCCTGAACTCGTTGATTGCCTTGAGAGGCTATTTGCGCTTCTGCTGCGAGGGCTGCGGTGTGCTCCTCTGTTCGAAGGGAGCTCTCTGTGTTTCCATTGAGTGTAATAACTCCGCGGGGTCCTGGCATCTTGAGCTTGAGGTATGCATAATGCGGTACCGCATTGAATCTAGCAAATGCGGTTCGCCCGAGCAGCGCGTGATAACCACTGCGGAACGGGACTATATCGAAGATTAACTCTTCGCTTTGGAAGTTATCCGGGAATCCGAAGACCACTTCCAGTGTAATTGAGCTTGTGCAATGGGCCTCTATGCCTGGAATAACGCCCTTAAAGGTCGTTTTTGTGGGTTTGATCCTTGAGGGGTCTATACCCATTTTGCGCACTGTGTCCTGATAAAGTAGGTTCAGGCTGCTGCCGCCGTCCATAAGGACTCGAGTGAGGTGAAATCCATTGATGATTGGGTCTAGGACCAGTGCGGCAAATCCGCCATGACGGATACTAGTGGGGTGGTCCCTACGATCGAAGGTGATCGGGCAGGAGGACCAAGGGTTGAACTTTGGGGCGACTGGCTCCAATGCATATACGTCCCTAAGTGCACGCTTCCGCTCCCTCTTGGGGGTGTGGGTTGCGTATATCATGTTCACCATCCACACTTGTGGGGGAAACCTCTTCTGTCCTCCAGTGTGCGGCTATCGGGGTTCCTCCTCGTCATCGCTATGTGGCCCCTTGTCCTTGTTTTCGGCAATTAACTTGCCGGCCTGCTTGAACACCCAACAATCCATGTTGGTGTGATTGGCTGGCTTTTCTGGGGTGCCGTGAATTTGACACGAGCGATCGAGTATACGGTCCAAGCTGGACGGACCCGGCGTACTTTGTTTGAATGGCTTTTTCCGCTGACCGGGTTTAGAGCCTTTGAATCCGGCATTGACTGCCGTATCCTCAGTATTTTCATTGTTAATGCGGCGCTTATGCTTGTTGCGATGTGACCTACTATAGCCGTCCTTGGTATCTAAGGTACCATGGTTTTTTGAGAGATTATTACTGCGAGCCAGCCAGCTGTCTTCTCCCGCACAAAAGCGGGTCATGAGCATCGTGAGAGCTGCCACAGATTTTGGCTTTTCCTGACCAAGGTGCCGGGCTAGCCACTCGTCTCGGATTATATGCTTGAAAGCCGCTAAGGCCTCCGCATCCGGACAATCGACGATTTGATTTTTCTTTGTAAGGAACTAAGTCCAGAATTGCCTGGCCGACTCTTCTAGCTGCTGAATTATGTGGCTCGAATCATCAGCGTTTGGTGGTCGCACATAAGTGCCCTGAAAGTTGTCGAGGAATGCAGCTTCCAGATCTTCCCAACAGGTAATGGAGTGTGCTGGCAAGCTGTTAATCAAATGTCGCGCTGGTCCTTTGAGCTTTAGTGGGAGGTATATGATGGCGTGTAAGTCATCACTGTGGGCCATGTGGATGTGGAGGAGGAAGTCCTCAATCCATACTGCGGGATCTGTTGTGCCGTCGTATGATTCAATGTTTACAAGTTTGAAACCTTCTGGGAATTGATGTTCCATTACTTCGTCTGTGAAGCATAAGGGGTGTGCAGCGCCTCTGTATTGGGCTATATCTCGACGCAGCTCAAATGGGTCTTGCCCGCTGTGTTCGGCCCGACCGGGTTTGCTTTTACTATATCCGGCGTGACGTTTGTCATCACGCAGAGTGGTGCGCCCTCGTGATCCGTAGATCGATCTTGAATGCTTTTCCTTGTCCTCCAGCATGTCTCGCAGGTCCAGCGTATCTCCCCATGTCTTTTTATTTGAATGGCGTTGGGGTGGAGGCTGAGTTTTTGGCTGGAATGCCTCTCTATCGCGGCCACGAGGTGGCCGATCAGCTGTGTCATACGCTTCTTCCTCCAGTCGGGGTAGTAACATGCGCCTTGGGTAACTCTTGGAGGGGCGCTCGAGTTTATATTCCTCGGCCACGAGGACTTCAGTCCATTTGTCAGCTAGCAGATCTTGATCAGCTTGAAGCTGCCGCTGCTTTTTCTTCACGATATTTGTGGTGGCCATAAGCCGGCGCTTGAAGCGCTCTTGTTCGACGGGATCCTCTGGGACGGCGAATTCATCATCGCTGAGGCTTGCCTCGTCTTCGGAGGGGGGGATGTAATTGTCATCCTCCTCCTCTCCATCTGCCGCTCTCTCAGGAGAGCTGGCTCCTTCATCCTCATGCTCTAAGTCTTGCTGGAGGGGATTGTTGTTTTCTTCGGCACTGTCCAGAGTATTATTATCTCCTGTGCCGGTATCACCACTTTTGCTTTGGCGGGACTTAGAGTGGCGCCGCTGACGTCGGCGCTTGGATTGCTTCTTGGAGGGGTCATCCTCCGCTATTTCGTCGCCATTGCCTCCATTGGGTGTATCTACCATGTATATGTCATATGACGAGGTGGCTTTCCAGTGCCCTATAGGTGCTGATTCATGTTCGTCTCCTACATCGTCGTCCATACCGTCGATGTCTTTGGAGTCGAAGTCGAGCATGTCGGTTAAATCATCGACAGTGGCTACATAGTGGGTGGTGGGTGGGCGTCGAATTTCTTCGTCGTCCGCATCCCAATCATGTTGGCCATAATCCGGCCAGGGCTCTCCTAACAAAGAGAGAGACCTTAGTGAATTCAGAATGTCGCCAAAGGGCGAGTGCTGAAAGATATCTGCGGCGGTGAATTACATAATCGGCGCCCAATCGGATTCGATTGGCAGGGGCGCGGGTGGTTCGGAGTCAGAAAAAGGGTCCGGTACCTTGGTGTCACGGGCTGCGCAGAGGATTATGCTGGTGTTTGGCTCGATCCCCGTTGAGACTGCAGCCCTGAGGCGGTGTCTAACCACCCGTCCTCGATTGGCGCAGTTGGCTCCGAGCTAAGGGTCGGAGCTGATGCGGGCGCGGCCTCTGGGGTACTGTTCGGCGACAGAGTAGGTCATACCCGTCGCGACAGTGCGGCATGCCCGGCTGTGGCTTGAATCCGTCGATGATCAAGTCACCGTAGATGTCGGTCATGTAGTTCAAACTTCCCAATCTGACCTGATGGCCAGGGGCGTAGCTTTCAATCTGCTCCAGATGGCCAAGCGAATTAGCCCGCAGTGCAAAGCCGCCGAATACGAAGATCTGTCCGGGGAGAAAAGTCTCACCCTGGACCGCATCGCTATTGATGATAGTAGGAGCCATCAAGCCTAACGGCGACGACACAGAGGAACTCCCAATGAAAGCACCAATGTCGGTGTCAAAACCGGCGGATCTTGGGTAGGGGGTCCCGAACTATGCGTCTAGGCCGGATGGTAACAGGAGGCAGGGGACACGAAGTTTTACCCAGGTTCGGGCCCTCTTAATGGAGGTAAAACCCTACGTCCTTCTTGATTAATATTGATGATATGGGTAGTACAAGAGTGGATCTACAACGAGATCAGAGAGGCTAAACCCTAGAAGCTAGCCTATGGTATAATTGTATGTTGTGATTGTTGTCCTACGGACTAAAACCCTTCGGTTTATACAGACACCTAAGAGGGTTAGGGTTACACAAGGTCGGTTACAAAGGAGGAGATATCCATATTCGTATTGCCTAGCTTGCCTTCCACGCCAAGTAGAGTCCCATCCGGACACGAGACGAAGTCTTCGATCTTGTATCTTCATAGTCTAACAGTCCGGCCAATGGAGATAGTCCGGCTGTCCGGGGACCCCCTAATCTAGGACACCCACACTCCTCGATTAGTTTAATGTTTCCAACATCTTCTTGTGCAGTTCCACTAAAATATATGGTATCTTCAAAGAAGATCCCTGTTTGCACAAGTAGAGATAATTACATATTACATTAAGAGTGGCATCAAATCAATGGCAAAACAATTGCTCGCTCCATCCATAGCAATAAATTAAGATGCAAAACTATATCATTACTTGTTTCATCACAGTTCCAGTGCTTCATTACAGCACCGGGAGTTGATTTTTGTTTTTCTTCCCCTTGTTCTTCCCCTTCATCACTTGGTTAAATAACAAACAAGCTTCGCCTTCAATGTAAGATTTGGCATGTCAATTAGGGAGCACAAGTATAGTACTAAACTTAATTTTCTGATGAAAGTGGCAAAATACAGGCCAGCAGTTGTGAAATATCCTTATCTTACCTCAATGGGATATTATGGTGCACATACAGATTGGAAGTCTTGTCTCCATTTGTGCAGTTCACTAAAATCAAGCAACATTATCGTACAAGTAGCACAACATATGAATGCACACTGCAGAATCATGTGAAAGAAGGCTAGTGCTGACCTCTCATGATGAAGAATTCAAACAACTCACAAGAAGAATATCTGAACCAAATTCGCCTTAACGGATAGGAAGTAAGATCTCCTCTTGTGTAGTTCCACTAAGATCAAGCAATAAAGCAACATTGTCGGTGTGACATTTTGGTTGCACTGCACAAAACACTCTTAAAACAAAAGTGTTTTGTGCAGTGCAACAAAAGGTCACAATGGCAACGAGATGAAGCAGATAACCCTGTTTACACAGAGGTGCAAAGGAAACAATTAGTGGTCAATAACGGTGGATGACACAGAAGCCAACAAAAAGAAGCATCTACCTTATCTAAATGGGAAAGAAAGCAAGACAGTAGCATTTCTCAAACGGTGGCATTGATTAATATTAACAGAGAGATTATATTAACAATAAAATTCGTGAAACATGTAATTTTCTTTTAACTGTGGCATTGAATCAATTTTCCAGCGGCATTATTAGAGGGTGTTTGTTTACAGGGACATTTTGGTGTAGGGACTAAAAAAACTCCGTGTAAGTCCCATCTAAACCAAAGAGGAGGGACTTTTAGGGACTAAAAGTGGGCATTTGGGACTAAAGAAAGAAGACCCCGAGGGAGTCTTTTGGGGACTTTTTCCAACAGTTGCCCCTACCACGCATTGCACCTTGTCTCTATTAGTTCATTACTAGGGGTAACATGGTCTTTTAGCATGTCATTTAATAACCTCTAGTCCATGTTTAGTCCCTGGAACCTAGCAGGTAGGGACTAGGGAGTTTTTAACCAAACAAGGCCTTAGATTAACAACAGCTAATGAGTTGCACGGGACAGTGGACACACCACCACCTTATGCATCTACTGGTCCCAGTTTTTTTATCTTTAGACGCCTTTCCCTATGTGAGCACAGAAAATCTAGTCCTGCTCAAACTCTACAGCCTTGTCCCTTCCTTTCCTTTTTGAACTAGTACTTTCGCCCCTTCCTTTCCTCTTTGAACCACGTCCTAGATTTATGTGATACAACTTTCCCCACTACTTTCCCCCATTCCTTTCCTCTTTGAACCACGTCCTATATTAATGCTATACAACTTTCCCTGCTCATTTCCTCTTTGAACCACGTCCTAGATTCATGCTATATACAACATTTCCCACTACTTTCCCCCACTCCTTTCCTCTTTGAACCACGTCCTAGATTCATGGTATACAAGCAGCTAGAGCAATGCACGTGGAGTAAGTAAATTATACCTTAAGGTTCTTGGGGCATGGTTCGGTGGGCGACAGGACGGCGGCGAAGAAGAAGGGGTCGGAGGCCCTCCCACGCCGCCGCTGGGTGGAAAGTGAACAGCTGCGCTAGTAGTCCCTCGCCGACGACGACAGCGTTAAGCCTCCTTCCCTTCTGGGAGGACGGATCCTACCGGGTCTTTGAGCAGCAGTGAGGGGAGAGAGAGGCTAACGAAGTCTTGTTTAGATTTGGAGAGGGCGAGAGAGTGTGAAGAGAGAAACTACAAGCGTTGAGGCTCAAGCGGGAGAGGGCAAGAGAGTGTGAAGACAGCAACTACAAGCGCTGAGGCTCCGGCGTGTATATATATACTGGAGAGAGAGTGTGAAGCGTGCAAACCCTAGAAAACATTTTGACCAGCCAAAGAATCCTCCTGGCACAAATTATGCTCAAGTGTAGTTATCGAACCCGAGACCTCAAGTTTGATGAGCGAACAGCCTAACCAGCTACACAACCCTCCCGTTATGTTCAACGAGAGGGAAATAACCTTTTATACATTCCTGCATTCGTGTGACAAGCATGTCGTGTTTTTGTGTGTGTGTGGGAGTCATTGGGATTTCAATAATAATCGTGTCATTTGGCTTTGGTGGTAAGACTATCAACAGTGGTGCAGAAATAATGCAGCCTTAGTCACCTTACCTCTCTCCACGTAGTACGTTGGGTCCCACCAGTCAGAGGGTGAAACAAACAAATTAATAAGAAAAATTAAAAGCGCCAGCGGTGTATCTTACCTCACACATCTCACTAATGCTCGGGAACACTGTCCAATTGATCCCTCTGTTCGCTGACATACTATAACATGCACACAAATTTTGGGCACTTGTATTTGACTTAAGTCAGTGTGCCACCGTATCTCGTATACTTACTACTCCCTCCGTCTAGGTGTAATAAGTCACGTTAGAAGGTGCAACGCGACCAAGGTGTGTGTGTGTGTGTGTGTGTGTGTGTTTAACACCATGTGGGTGTTAGAGAGAGCGACAGATCGACCTACTCCTATAGAGAGATGTTGTGTAGTGTACGATTTTAGCCACGAGAGTTGGTGCATCCTCTCGTTTCCGGGCGTGTCCGGTAGGGACATGTCGATAGCTGCCACACCCGCTCCTGACCAGCCTGGCCCACCCAAAGCCTCTCCATCGCCCGCGCATGCTTCCCGCCGGAAACGGTCAGCGCCGCTCCGAAGAATCGGTGCCGCATTCATGCCCGGGCAGAGCGGACGCGACCTCTCACTTGCGCAAAAGTGATGGTTGCTTCGTCCGTCCAACTTACTGCTGGGTCTATGTGATTTGACGGCTCATTCGTCTTTATTACTGAGGTGGTAGGACTGCTGGATGTCCGACGCTTTCGGCGAAAGGAGGTATACTACTAGTACTAGATAAAAATTTTCTCCATTCTTACAGTGGAGGCGTGCAAGAGCAGTGAAAACACGTAGGCTCAGTGATTACATGGCCCACCTCACACTATCACCGTGCGACACCTAACTCTTTACATAGTACTCCCTCCGTTCCTAAATATTACTAGATGAGTCCCCGTGCGTTGGCGTGGAACAGCGGTATATCTCTCTGCGCAAAATTATCGATTTCATAGAACAAAAAAACTCTATAACTGCATGACAAATGTGGTAGCCAAACTAAATAAACTCCCATCATCATTTAGATCATCCCACGTAAGGAAAAAAGATCAGCCAACTCCTACTGCATAATGGGATTATATTTTTCTTTTTGACATGTTAATGGGACTTAAAAGCTCACTTACATGCATGCTACCGGTGCATGCTTGCATGCAGACATGTTGATGTGATTTAGAACCCACTCACATGCATGTGGCACGGTATTTCTGCATGCTTGCATGTGGCTTAGTGCGGAGCCTCTCAACGTCAAGATCAGACGGCTATTATGGACTGATTTACTTCATCTAACGGCTACACCAATTTTGATGACATGGCTCAAGGAGAGGATAGAGAATTCCTAGTAGTGGGAGCTAGCTATTAGTAGTAGATATAAGTCTTTGTAGAGATTCCACTACATACGAAACAAAATGAATGAATCTACACTTAAAATGCATCTATATACATCCGCATGTGGTTCATGGTGAAATCTCTACAAAGACTTATATTTAGGAACAGAGGAAGTACTAGTATAGTACATACTGTAATTTATCAACGAGATAAATTTGTAACATGCTATGAAGCTTCCAACTTCTGTTACATGTATCTTGCGTCCAAGGTTGCCCGTTGCAACATTTCATCAAATACAAAGGAGAGTAATATGCATGCTATTGCATCTCAATGATTGACAGATCATAGCAAATATGTACTCCCTCCGTTCCAAAATAAGTTTCTCAACTTTGTGCAAACTTTAGTACAAAGTTGTACTACTACTAAAGTTGACACTTATTTTGGAACAGAGGCAGCTAAAGAAAAAACGATCCATGCAGTCCCTAGCCCTTCAACCGTGAACCCTGACCAGGCTTCAATTTCCTGGCAACGTTCGAGCTTCCTAATAAATGAAGTTTGCAACCTTTTGACCATCGGATCATTTTGTGTAGTTTCACCAAAATCGAGATGAGCATCCCTATGGCAAAGAAATTGAACAAGCATGATTAGAATAAGATTACTGGGACTAGTTGATGAGACATAAACTCATCATAAATGCAGTACGTAGAAGCCAGTAGAGGTATGTGCGGGGCAAAGAAGTAGAGAAATATCCACAGGGGGTGATGTGGGAAGCTGGAGTAGTGGTGCAAGCCGGTTGTAAAGGGAGTTGTACCTGAGGGACGTAGCTCAACCTTGAGGAGGGCGGCAGGAGGCGGCAACTGCCCACGTCGCGGCAGTGAGCAAGGGACGAAGGCAACCTCACCGGCTTTGTGAGAGAGAACGGCGGGGACCCCTGATCGGGACGCGCCGATAGTGGGTTTTCGCCGTCGGCGACGGCCACCGCATCTACACTAAACATCCACCCCTTCCCGAAGCGGACGTGATCCACCGGGATGTTAGAGATGTGGCCACAGTCGTTTTGTGCGAGAGAGTGTGAAGAGAGCAACCCCAGCAAGCAACCATGTAGGCTGGCCCGTCCTGACTATGTATATAGTGGAGCGGTTTCCTTTTCTCTCCATGTGAACCTATCATATTGTGTACGTGCCACTGAAGAAAAAAACTTTATTTACAAATGACGCGGCACCTACTACTCGTTCTCCTATAACCTTGCGCTTGGCATCTCCAAAATATTAACCTTGCGATTGGCTCTTCGCCTCTTTGGGAAGTCGAGCAATAATGGTAGTGCAGTATATATCGTTCTGGCTATATGAGACCGAATGAATTGCTGCACGTCCACCACGTGGGCGAGGGTCGAGGGAGAGTGCTACATACGGAGCAAAATGAGTGAATCTACACTCTAAAATACGTCTATATACATCAGTGTTTGCAGTATGTACTAGTAGTTCATATTGAAATCTACTAAAGGACATATATATTCCAAACAATATGATATAATCTATATAACCATGGTACTAGGGACGAGGAGTAAACGGAGGGAGTAGTAAATTTTTCTCCTCGTCCTGTGAGCCACCGCGCGCATGGGCGAGGGAGCGGGCGTAAGGGGTAGTAAGCAAGCTTCACCTCATCCTGCGAGCCACCGCGCCCGTGGGCGGGGGAGACGGCGTACTAAGCAAGCTTCTCCTCGTTCTGCGAGTTGACGGGACACATCAAAAGTACTCTAGTGTATAGAGCATTGCCTCTAAGGTAGGCCCCACATGGTTTGCCTCTTTTTTAAACATAGCACGTCAAGTCGCAATTTGTTTGTTCACCCGTGGTAGACGATCCTCCCTCTACCAAGTGGACAACCAGTACACGTGCCAAATTACCACGTGGGCTGCCTTTTTCATACAGAAATGAGCTCCACCGTGTACCCGCACAGGTGTGGTTGGGAAAGAGACAGGAGTACGTGCGCCGTGCATGCACCTCTTCTCTTCGTGCACGTCCCCCACCTACGTGGGTGTGTGTGAGAGATACAAACCATGTTCGTGAGTGTTTTTGTTTTGGGGTGGGGGTGGGGAGGGGGGTTGATTTCGTGAATTATTTGTGGGAATATGTGTCGATGACATCTCAAACAAAATTTTGCATGCACTACATGTGAAATGGAGGCCTATCCATATCATACATAGAGGGTCGGGCAATCCATGAGAAGAGAGGGAGGGGTCATAGCTATTGATAGAGTCGAAGAGAGGATCAAGTGGGTGGGTGGGAGATCGATGAAGAGAGCCATCGAAATTGTGTGTGTGTACAAGTCAAAGATATAGGGCGACTGGCCTACCGGAACGTTAGCGGGAACACATCAAGTTTGTGTGTGGCAGGGAGACATGACTAGAGCGCTCGATGCGTCAGTGTGTGTGGGGGGGAGGGGGTGGTGGGAGGGGTAGGCAGAGGCCTAACTATAGAGGTAGAACGACTCGCATATGTGTTGAGAAGGAGAGACCCAGCTATGTCTTGAGGGAGATCGGTCGACATCCATACATAACTAAAGGACGGGAAATATGATGGGAGAGAGAGAGAGGAGAGAGAGGAGGGAGGGAGGGAGAGGGTTAGAGTGTTGGATGGGTGATGGAATTGCTTCTCGAAGATGGTGGGAGAGGCCTACTAGACAAACTGAGGGTGGAACTCCAATGTTGTCAATAAGAGTGGGGATGTGTTTCTGTGTGTGCCTATGCGTGATAGATCTGTCAGGACGCATCCATGGATGATGAAGGGGAACCATGTGTTTGGTAAGAAAACCTAACTAGCTCGGTAGATCAATTGTTGTTTGTCGGAGGAAGGGAGAGACACAACTAATGAGGTAGATCGATTGATGTGTGGGTAAAAATGAGTTATAAGGACCTAGCTAGCTATATGTATAGCGAGAGATCGGTCGGTGTACGTCCATTTGTTAGAGGCAAATAAGGCCCAGCGAGATGGATAGACAGAGAGAATGGAGCTAGGAGGTGGTGCGAGAGTCCCAACTACTAGCTAGCTAGGGGGAGCAGTGTGCGGTTGTGAGAGCGATGAAAAGAGGGGCGAGAGTTTACATGTGTGTCTGACCGTATGAGAGACACGAGGCAAGGACACATAAAGGAGGAGATTGAAGGTGTGTTTGTATGTTGTAGGCAGGCATCGCTGGAGAGGTTTATCGATCGGTGTGTGTCGGAAAGGAGTTGTGGAGACTCTGGGAGAACGGCCTAAAGAAAAAAATGAATGTGCCCGGTGGATAGAATGTTAAGGGCGGGGGAGGGCGAGGAGGGTGTGTGCATGCACGAGAGAATGTTAGTGGTAGCTACAAAGGTTAGAGGATTGTGTGGGTGTAAGAGACTAACAAAGATCATAATTTGATATGAAAGTGGATTCATATATTTGAATAGGAGATCATAGTGTTTTAAACATTGCATGCATGAATATAGCGGTGATACACGTGTTGTGCACATGTTATACCATAATGTGATAATGCATGGCATTTACAACTCACAGCTAATTGCCGAACAATCTAAACCATACTATACATCAAACAATCTCACATTTTATTTGAATTTGTGATAATGTGTGGCGTTTGCAGCTTACAACTAAATATCGAACAATCTAAACAATAATATATATCGAACATTCTAACATTTTATTTGAATTTCTGGTAATGTGTGGTGTTTGCAACTCACATCTAAATACTTGTAGGTGTAGGGGGCGGGGCACCATACATAATGTGATAAACACATTATACATATGAGACATGTTTAGATTATGAAGATCTAGCTAGAGCTAGAAACGTATTGTGATATGAAATCAAAATAAAGTGGATTCAAAAAATCTAGTTCGAGTTCATATAGTACACATAGTTCATATGTAACTCGAGACTAATCATGTGGTGTGTTGTGAAGATAATACACAAACAATGGTTTAACTTGACAATAATGATGATTGTAGATCTTATTAAAACAAAGAAACGAATTCAAATGCTTTGACTTCACAACAATCATTACTGTAGATCTTATTCAAATAGAGAAACGAATTCAAATTTACTTCATATTGAAGCGGTAGTATATACGTTTGGAATGCACTAAAACGTTCATTTGAGTAGTAGGTTGCATGCATTATACACGTAGGGAAATATTTTAATTGAACATAACATGAATTCAAAGTTTTGAATGACGTTTGTAGGGCGCATTGATTTGATACAGTACACATTAGGCTTGTCCAGAAATTTTAACCCGCGCCTTGTTAGCCCGAAATATTTAAGATATATCTTTGTCTCGTTGTGCTCCAACAACTCCCCCCATATCAACCCGCGCCCTTCTATTCTGAAATTACAACGCGCGCGAAAACTCCCACCTCCTGTGAAATCCCGACACGTGAAATGCTCGTGGAACCCCTGAACCGAAAGAACCGCCTCAAATCGGTGGGGGTACTTTCGTAACTTACCCCACATTTTGGACAAGCGCGTCTCTAAGCCATGGTTCCCCACTGCCATCCCATCCGCCCACCCATTCATACACCGAGGCCGCGAAAACCCGCAATGAAACCCCACACCCTGCTCCGTCCGCTACCCATCCGAAGCCTCTTCCCTGACGTCATCGTCTACAGCAACACCCTGGCGTCCCTCATCCACCGTACCGGATGAGGATCCGTCGTCGATCTCATCATCCCGCCGGTTCAGCCACCCCGTCCTCCACCTCCAAGGAGCTGCCCCGACGTTCCCCTCGTCTTTCGCGCCACCTCCATTACCAAACCGCCGTCTTCACCTGCACCACCGGAAGAGAATCATCATCACCATTTCCTCGGATGAAGCTGCGGCCTAATCGGCGCCACCAAAGATGTTGTACACTAATCGCCTCATTTTCTTCTTGATTCGATCTCACAGTGCTGCCGGCGCTCGGTCTCGAACCGACACGGCACGGCTCCATCCACGGCGGCGTCTCCGGCCACTTCCTCCATGGCGTCGCTCCCTCGGCGGCGACGTTCACATCAGTAGGACCTGCTGTTGCTTTAGCTCTCGCTCGTGCTGCTGCTCTGCTCTTGCTCTCGGTCCCATGCCTGGTCTGCTCTTGCTATTGCTCTTGCTCGCGATGCTGCTCTCTGTCCCCTGCCTGGTCTGCTCTTGCTATTGCTCTTGCTTGCGCTGCTGCTCTCGCTCTTGCTCTTGCTTGCGATGCTGCTCCGATTTAGCTACACTTCACTCGGATGCCGCCGGGGTGAAGGAAGAACCAGCCGCAGCGGGGAGGGGGGCTCGCCGGAGGGGTACCCCACTATCTATCTTAGGGTTCAGGATGGGGGCGGTGGTCGCCGGCGGTGGCAGGGCGTTGGTGGGGTGGTGGCGTGGGGACCGTCGGAGAAAAAGCTCGGCACGTGGGTGCCTAGAGGGATGGCCGGGGTGGCAGCGGACCGGCGGTGGGGAGTGTTTTCGGGGTGGGCGGGGCGGCGCACCGCCGGTCGCGGGCGGCGGGGGGCTGCTGTTTGGCCGGCTCAGTGGGGTGGTGGTTGAAGATGAACCGCAGGCCCTTGATTTCGTATCCAATGGTTGCAAAATCGAATGACCAGAGATGAAAAAGTCAGTCGACCGATGTGTAGCCTCACCTTGCTAGTGCGTTCAGTTTCGACAGCAAAATTCAGTTTTGATAGTTAAGTTTAGTTTTGACAGTTAAGTTCAGTTTCGACAGTTAAATTCAGTTTCGACAGTTAAGTTCAGAGATGAGCGGCTGATGTATTTTACATCTAGCACTTTGTGTTTATGTATTTTACATCATGTATTGGAGATGCTATTAGAATTCCACTCAGGTTAACGTTGTTCATTGTCTCTCTTGTCCTGCTTCCGCCTCGGCGTCGTACAACTCACCGAAGCTACTCCAACAACGAAACCCTCCATCACAGCGGAGCAGTACCTCGGGCTCCATCTCCAAACCCCTAAGATCTTCTTCCCCTCCTCCGACAGCCAAGTCAGCCGGAGCATCCTCACCGGCCAACCCAATCACGCTGAGATCGACATGGCTTCACCAAAGAGGTTGTACACTTGTTGCATCTCTTTTTTTACTCTACACGTTATATATATTGTCCACTGAGCACATGGATTTGTTCCTTTAGTGCCTCCTTGAAAGAAAAAACGTAGGAATTTTAATTTTCACTTGTCCTTCTTTTCAAATTCCTATTCATGAAGCACAAGACTAAGATATAGTAGCATAATAGCATTATAACCGTACATTTTCTTGTGGTTTGACTTAATCTCACCATACTTCTTTGCGTCCTATGATCTTCCAATTGTTGTGAATCAAACACCCAGATTGGCAGAAATCCTGTGTTTTTAAATTCTCTGTTTTGCATGTGCATTCCTATTCTATTCCTGTCTATTTCCTATCCCTGCATTGTTGGAATCCTCCAATTCAAATGAGCCCTTACAGAATTACTTCTCTTACAGATAGTTGTCAAAGAAAACCTTGCGTGGTTTGTCCCGCTCCTGCTGCGCCGTCGTCCACCCTAGCTCAGCTGCTCCAACAACAGAAGGGTCCAGCACAGCAGGGATCCGGCCTCCAGACTGTCTTTCGCTGCCTCAGATCTTCTTCCCCACCGCTGGCAGCCATGAAAACTGCACTACCATCATCAACCGAGCAGATGACTTCGAGGACTACACGGGTCCGCAAGAGAGGTCGCACTCTTTCGTGTCTGCTTACGTTATGCGTCGCTTAATATTACATGCTACTTTATCGTCCTGTTCACCGTTTAGACTCTGAGTCAGCTCCAAACTAATGGTCAAACTTGAGTTTTTAAATGGTTGTGGGGTACATATCGGGGCCGCTATCAATAGTATCTATCTACAGTCTGGTTAATCTCTGGTGTCTACTATGAGTTTCATGTTGGGTGGGAAACAAACAGTACAGAAGCCATTATCTGTATTTTTTAACTGAAGCCATTATCTGCCTGCTACTATTGGTTTTGGGTATATCCACAGGTGGCTACCATCACTCTGGATTTCGGCATGCACTCTTTACATAATCTCACTATGATTTATTCCTATGCATGACAGTTATTGTAAACAATGAAACTGAACATGTAGAGCAAAAGAGACGAGCCTTGCGTGGCAATAAAATTTCATGCAGACGTCTCTCCATGGTAGGCGCAAAGGCAGCCCCCCTCCACACATTTCGGATTGTAATCGAGAGGAAGATATCTATTCTAAGGGGGATTCAGAAGGAGAAGACAACTCTTATTTACCCCCTGTGGTCTTCGCTCTAACTTGGCATGCTGATGTTGGTTATATCATGCATATGGTGTCTTGCATTGCTTACTTTATACATCAAATATGTCATCTGCTTAGTTTAGACATCCTTCGTGCGAATGCCATCTGTTTAGTTTATTTATCATTTATGTGAATTATGCAATGCCATCTTGTTTAGCCAGGCATCATATATGTGAATTTTGCAATGCCATCCTTCTTAGCCAGTCATCTTATATGCAAATTATATCAGGCCATCCTTTTTCGTTACATATTACATTTGTCAACAATGTTATTACATTGAACTACTCTTCGTGAGCATCAGCCATTTGACCCGGTGATGGCAAATTCTGGAGTGAAAACAAGGTCTTTAGAGCAGAGTATGGTATCTGACGAAGAGCATATCTTGCTGGTTACGAATAGCTCCTCAGAGGAGGATTCAAAGACAGATGACCAGTCCTATTCCCCCCACCCCCCGAGGTGTATGCTCTAACTTGGCAGGGTTATCTTGCTCATATCGTGCATATGGTGTCTCGCATTGCTATGTCATTTGATTAGTTTAGACATGCTTTGTGTGAATGCCACATGTTCAGTGTCTAATTACCATCACTTGTAGAAAACAGGGGTTTGGTCCAGGCCGAGGTGGCCCATTAGTCCCGGTTCAGTCCAGAACCGGGACCCATGGGGCCATCTGTCCCGGTTCTTGAGGCCAGGGTCCTGCCGGGCCTCGTGGGGGCATTGGTCCCGGTTTGTCATGCCCCTTTGGTCCTGGTTGGTGGGACGAACCGGGACCAATGGGCCTCACTCCTGGCCCCCCACCATTGGTCCCGGTTGGTGGCTTGAACTGGGACCACAGGCTTACCTTTAGTCCCGGTTCATGCCACGAACTGGGACCAATGAGGTGACTATATATAACCCCCCCCACCGGCGAGCAGAGCACTCCACACTGCTCTCTTTTTTCTGGCCGGCGAGGGAAGAGCTTTGTGGTGCTGTAGCTCTCTCCTATGCAAATGAGGTGTTCGATGAAATGCCTGAGCCACACTAGTTAAGCTTTCTCCTCTCGAAGCTCGACCTCAAAGCTCCATTTTCCTCGAGATTTGTCTAGGTTTAGCGGCCCGTCACGTCCCACTCCCTTCTTCACCACTGTGGATCGCCGGCACCACCGTGGTGAGCCTCTTGTTCTTATCTTCTTTCTGAAAGAAAAAATTCTTACTTTAGCTAGATAGATACTTGTCTAATTTTCTTACTTTTATTATTGCTTGTTATTATATAGTGCGATGGTTTTGGTATCCTCCCCTGTCGGCCCTCGTCCTGGCTATGATTCGGATGTGGTATATATTATCTTTTTTAACTATTTGGTTCATTTATTGTTTATGACAATTATGCTGACCAACGTGACATAGATTTTATTTATCTAGGAGGTAGTTGAACCGGAAATTCCAACCGACCCTATTGTCGAGAAGTTAGATTTAGTTGAAGAAGAAAACAATTACTTGAATGAAAAAATAAAAAATTGAGGAGGAGAAGATGATATTGGAGTTGCATGTTGCGGATGTCGTCGATGATCACAAGATCAAGATGGATGCAATGCGCTTGAAGATGAGAAAGATTAGAAAATATGCCATTCATAACGAGGCTTGGTATCATTATGCCATTGGATCAATTGTTACCTTGGTTGCGATTATGATCGCATTAGTTTTCGCATTGAAATGTTTTACATAGTTTCAATGTATGGTTTAATTAATTAGATGCTCTGGAGAGCTATATGTTGTTAGATGAGAACTATGTATGTACTTTGGTTTTAATGTGATGATGAAATTCTATTAATTTGGTCACTTAATTATCTATTCATGATGTTCTGTAATGGTTTTTGACACACTTAATTATATATAATGCACATAGATGAACTGGCAATGGATGTACGGTGACAGACACACCTCCGAGTACATTAAGGGCGTGCATGATTTCTCGAAGTGGCTGAGGCAAACAAGCAGAATGGTTTTATGTGTTGTCCATGCCCTAAATGTGGGAATACGAAGTCTTACTCTGACCGGAAAATCCTTCACACCCACGTGCTTTACAATGGTTTCATGCCACACTATAATGTTTGGATGAGGCACGGAGAAATATGGGTTATGATGGAAGACGGTGAAGAAGAAGAGGACGATGACAACTATGTGCCCCCTGAATACGGTGATGCTGCAACGGGGAAGCTGTTGAAGATCAAGAGGAACCATACGATGTTCCCAATGATGCTGCAACAGGGAAAGTTGCTGAAGATCATGAGGAACCAGACGATGTGCCCGATGATGATGATCTCCGCCGGGTCATTGTCGATGCAAGGACGCAATGCGAAAGTCAAAAGGAGAAGCTGAAGTTCGATCGCATGTTAGAGGATCGCAAAAAAGGGTTGTACCCCAATTGCGAAGATGGAAACACAAAGCTCGGTACCGTACTGGAATTGCTGCAGTGGAAGGCAGAGAATGCTGTGCCTAACAAAGGATTTGAGAAGCCACTGAAAATATTGAAGAAGACGCTTCCAAAGGATAACGAATTGCCCGACAGTACATACGCAGCAAAGAAGGTCGTATGCCCTCTAGGATTGGAGGTGCAGAAGATACATGCATGCCCTAATGACTGCATCCTCTACCGCGGTGCGTACAAGGATCTGAACGCATGCCCGGTATGTGGTGCATTGCGGTATAAGATCAGACGAGATGACCCTGGTGATGTTGATGGTGAGCCCCCCAGGAAGACGGTTCCTGTGAAGGTGATGTGGTATGCTCCAATAATTCCATGGTTGAAATGTCTGTTCAGAAACGAATAGCATGCCAAGTTGATGCGATGGCACAGTGAGGACCGTAAGAAAGACGGGAAGTTGAGAGCACCCGCTAATGGGTCGCAGTGGAGAAAAATCGAGAGAAAGTACTGGCATGAGTTTGCAAGTGACCCAAGGAACGTATGGTTTGGTTTAAGCGCAGATGGCATTAATCCTTTCGGGGAGCAGAGCAGCAATCACAGCACCTGGCCCGTGACTCTATGTATGTATAACCTTCCTCCTTGGATGTGCATGAAGCGGAAGTTCATTATGATGCCAATTCTCATCCAAGGCCCTAAGCAACCCGGCAACGGCATTGATGTGTTCCTAAGGCCATTAGTTGAAGAATTTTTACAATTGTGGAATGGAAACGGTGTACGTACATGGGACGAGCACAAACAGGAGGAATTTAACTTGCACGCGTTGCTGTTTGTAACCATCAATGACTGGCCGCTCTGAGTAACCTTTCAGGATAGACAAACAAGGGATACCACGCATGCACCCACTGTTTAGAAGAAACTAAAAGTATATACCTGGACAAATGCAGGAAGAATGTGTACCTGGGCCATCGTCGATTTCTTCCGACCAACCATCAATGTCGAAAGAAAGGCAAGCATTTCAAAGGCGAGGCAGATCACCGGAAGAAGCCCGCCATGCGTACCGATGATCACGTACTTGCTATGGTCAATGATTTACACGTACTCTTTGGAAAGGGTCCCGGCGGACTAGCTGTTCCGAATGACGCTGAGGGACACGCACCCATGTGGAAGAAGAAATCTATATTTTGGGACCTACCCTACTGGAAAGACCTAGAGGTCCGCTCTTCAATCGACGTGATGCACGTGATGAAGAACCTTTGCGTGAACCTACTAGGCTTCTTGGGCATGTATGGGAAGACAAAAGATACACCTGAGGCACGGGAGGACCTACAATGTTTGCACGAAAAAGAGGGCATGCCTCCGAAGCAGTATAAAGGTCCTGCCAGCTACGCTCTTACGAAAGAAGAGAAAGAAATCTTCTTTGAATGCCTGCTCAGTATGAAGGTCACGACTGGCTTCTCGTCGAATATAAAGGGAATAATAAATATGCCAGAGAAAAAGTTCCAGAACCTAAATTCTCATGACTGCCACGTGATTATGACGCAATTGCTTCCGGTTGCATTGAGGGGGCTTCTAGCAGAAAACGTCCGATTAGCCATTGTGAAGCTATGTGCATTCCTCAATGCAATATCTCAGAAGGTGATCGATCCAGAAATCGTACCAAGGCTAAGGAGTGATGTGGCGCAATGTCTTGTCAGTTTCGAGCTGGTGTTCCCACCATCCTTCTTCAATATCATGACGCACGTCCTAGTTCATCTAGTCGACGAGATTGTCATTCTGGGGCCCGTATTTCTACACAATATGTTCCCCTTTGAGAGTTTCATGGGAGTCCTAAAGAAATATGTCCGTAACTGCGCTAGGCCAGAAGGAAGCATCACCATGGGCCATCAAACAGAGGATGTCATCAGGTTTTGTGTTGTCTTCATTCCTGGCCTAAAGAAGATAGGTCTCCCTAAATCACGGTATGAGGGGAGACTGACTGGAAAAGGCACGTTGGGAGGGGCCTCAATAATATGCAGGGATGGATATTCTTGGTCTCAAGCACACTACACAGTTCTATAGAACTCTACCTTGGTGACCCCGTATGTCGATGAACACAAGAACAGTCTGCGCTCCAAACACCCGGAGCAGTGCGACGACTGGATTACATGTGAACACATCAGGACTTTCAGCAGTTGGTTGGAAACACCTCTCAGAGGTGACAACACTATTTGTGATGAGCTATACTTGTTGTCCAGGGGACCATCTCTGACTGTATTGACTTACAAAGGATACAAGATAAATGGGAATACATTTTACACGATCGCCCAAGATCAAAAGAGCACCAACAAAAACAGCAGTGTCCGCTTTGATGCAGCAACTGAGAGGGGAAAGGACATATTATGGTTACATAGTGGACATATGGGAACTTGACTACGGACATGATTTTAAGGTCCCTTTGTTTAAGTGCAAATGGGTCAATCTGTCAGGAGGCGGGGTAGAGGTAGACCCACAGTACGGAATGACAACAGTGGATCTCAACAATCTTGCGTATGCAGACGAACCGTTCGTCCTAGCCAATGATGTGGCGTAGGTTATCTATGTGAAGGACATGTCTACCAAACTGAGAAAAAGAAAAGATAAGGAAGCGAATGCATCATACAATGAGCCAAAGCGCCACATAGTTCTTTGAGGAAAAAGGGACATCGTGGGAGTGGAGGGCAAGACAGACATGTGTGAAGATTATGAAAAGTTTCATGAAATTCCTCCCTTCAAAGTGAAGGCTGACCCAAGCATCCTGATAAACGATGAAGATTCTCCATGGTTACGGCGCAATAAGAAAATGACACAAGCGAAGAAAAAGTGAAGACTTTCTCCCGCAACTATTATGATGATACCATGCCAACTTTGTAACAGACGAGTATGATACCATTGTCTGTTTTGTACATGCACATGCTATGTGGGTGAAATTATGACACCATGCCAACTTTCAACTTTTTCAGACTTCATTTGAAATGCTTTAATGTCTTATGGTTCGGCCCTCGTAATACCATTATTCAAATTTTAACTATTCAAATTTGAAAACTAATGGCACTAACAGAAAGTTTATAATTTTTTCTAAAACTAATGGCACTAACAGAAAGTTTATAATTTTTCTGACCTAAAAGCAAAAAGAATTAAAAAAAGCAAAAAACAAAAGAAAATAAATAATGCAAAAAAACAAAACAAAAAAAACTGGAAAAAGTAAAGTTAATCACAAACTTGTGATTCACACAAATTTCAAATAATTCAAATTTTCACTATTCAAATTTGAAAACTAATGGCACTAACAGAAAGTTTATAATTTTTCTAAAACTAATGGCACTAACAGAAAGTTTATAATTTTGCTGACCTAAAAGCAAAAAAAATTAAAAAAAGAAAAAAACAAAAGAAAATAAATAATGCAAAAAACAAAACAAAAAATAGAAAAAAGCTATTTTTATAGTAAAGTTAATCACAAACTTGTGATTCACACAAATTTCAAAGAATTCAAATTTTAACTATTCAAATTTGAAAACTAATGGCACTAACAGAAAGTTTACAATTTTTCTAACCTAAAAGCAAAAAAGAATTAAAAAATAAAGCAAGAAACAAAAGAATATAAATAATGCAAAAAACAAAACAAAAAACTAGAAAAAAAATAAAAAAAACTGCCACCTATTGGGCCACCACGGCCTGAATACGACTAGAAACCCAACCTGGGCCAGGATTCACGCCCGTAAAAGGCCCAATAAGCCCACAGACAGCATAGTGTGAGATTAGGCCCGTAAGCCTGCATTTGAGAGGAGCTCGAGAGGGCAGCTGTAGTGGGGCTTATAAACCACTCCGAGCCCCTCTCAACTAGCGAGGTGGGACTAAACTTTTGGCCGCGGGCAGCGCAAGGCCTTTGGTCCCGGTTGGTGCCACCAACCGGTACTAGAGGGGGCATTGGTCCCGGTTCATGGCATCAACCGGTACCAATGCTCCTCGCCCATGGCCCATGACCATTAGTCCCGGTTTGTGCCACAAACCGGGACTAAAGGGTTGGTATTCGTTGCGGGCAGAGTTTAGTCCCACCTCGCCAACTAAAGGGGGCTCACACCGGTTTATAAGCCATTCCCTCTCTGCCTTGTTGAGCTCTTCTCAAAGTGAAAATAGATGCCCTAATAGAGAAAAGTTTAACCTAAATTCAGAGTGCATTTCTCTGAAATTCATAGAAATTTACTATGAATTTAGGATGAATTTTCTCTATAAGCGCATCTATTCTCATTTTTTTAGTAAGTTAATCACAAACTTGTGATTCACACAAATTTCAAAGAATTCAAATTTTAACTATTCAAATTTGTAAACTAATGACACTAACAGAAAGTTTATAATTTTGCTGACCTAAAACCAAAAAACAAAAGAAAATAAATAATGCAAAAAACAAAACAAAAAACAGGAAAAAAACTAGTTTTCTAGTAAAGTTAATCACAAACTTGTGATTCACATAATTTTCAAAGAATTCAAATTTTAACTATTCAAATTTGAAAACTAATGGCACTAACAGAAAGTTTATAATTTTGCTGACCTAAAAGCAAAAATAATTAAAAAATAAAGCAAAAAAACAAAAGAA